>NW_022987899.1:4986102-5586102 GCF_902827165.1 Trematomus bernacchii | reverse complement strand
AGCAGGCAAAGTTGGGAATGTGTGAATGAAATCTGTAATAGTGGCCTTTGTGTGTTTGTGTGTTTGTAAAGTATCAATGAAGTGTGTAATCAGTGGAACTTGTCTTTGGTGTGTCTGCACCACGTGTCCCGGAGTTTGTTGTGTAGTAATTTTTAAGTGCTACAAGGAGACACTTATTATTATTATGCTTACAGTAAGTAGCAGTAGGTTGTCATGGATTTGGCGTTTTTGCACTTCAGGTTGTTTGTGGATTATGGGTAAGTATGTGTCTTAGTGCAGTCATTATCTGGCGCTTAACGGTTAAGAGCAGGCTGTATATATTTGTTGGAGCTTACTCCATGGTTAGGCTGTGGAACATGCCCCCTGTTGAATTTATTTGGGATATTTCTATTTTCATGTGGTTTTCTTTGGCTTTAAAATTCACAATTCTTTTGCTAATTTCAGTTTTTACAGCCCATGACACACAGGTTGGCATAGGCATACACTCGTGTGTAGTTGTATTTTTCAATGGTAAAAAAGGTAAAATGTAAATATACATTTAAATGATATTCCCTATTCCTTCCACTTTATGAATAAGGTTCAGGACTTTTTGCTTTTTCACAATGATAATTCATCCTACATGCAACCCATGAAGGTGCCTATTATCTTTGCTGTAAATGAAGAGAGACAGAAACTGTATCTCCTCTTGCCTCCCCCAACTCTTGCTTTTATCTTTATTGCAGCTTGTTCTTTGAGTGAGGAAAAAAAAATCTGCATGACCCCGAGCAGAATTTCAGAGAATTGGTTGCTACTAATTGATATTCTAAACTTGCCTGCCCCCCCCTGAGGCAATCCCATTTCTATTAAACAATACAGGACAACCAACAAAACGTATTTTCTTGTCGATCCAAGCAGAAAAATGTATTCGCACTATATCATGAAGAGTGAGGAGTTCCTAGAGGAGGAGCTCCAGATGATAGAATATTTGTCTTTTATTCTATTTTCCATAAGAGGCAATATGTCAAGGGATGATATTCACAACTGCTGCATATCCCTCCTGTTGTTATATTGTAACTGTATACAATTATCATATTAGCTAACGTATGCATGATTTAAAAAGGGCAAGCTGTTTCGAAACGCAATGTTCTCTTGTTATGCTTTACATCATTTCCCATGATCCTTGTCATTTGGAATACATTATGTGCAAGTGATAACTGCTGACAAAGTGGTGCAACAACAGACAGACACATTTGTCACATCTGCATAGCATGGACTGCTCCATGAGCCACTTCTCTTGCTTGACACGTGCATTAAAATGGCTACATGTACTCCAACTGAGCATGCTGATTACCTGAGTGTATGATTAACAAGCATAGCTTCTTGCCAGAAAAGGCCAGCCATATAAAATATAATTGCCAATCGAATACACATATAACACGCTGTGAGGGGGATAACATTACCTCTGGTCTTGGCATTGTGCGCTCTCCTTCCTCCTCAGTACTTCCAGCCCTTCATCTATTTGGATGGGCCAAAAGCAAACACTATCTTTCTAGGACTATCCCCAAGACAAGGTGTAGGTACGAGTTTCCACCAAGGTCAGCCATTCATTACCAGCCTGTGACAGTTCTGTGGTACAGATATGGGTCAAAACTCTCAGAGTGTAGCCATACTCCCCTTTCTTCCTCCCTGATCCTCCACTAAAGGGCTTTGGTTATTATATATATATAGTCACCATTTCTTCTGAGACGTCTCCGAGGAATTCCAGTATAAATTTAGACTCTCCTGCTCCACACCAACATTAAGTGCTGAGAGGAATCCACAATGATCTTTCATTGATTCTGCAGCTCCATATGGAGGCCCATTAAATTGATCGTGGTGGCAGCAAAGGGAGCAACAGCACGCTCCGAGCTAGTAGATTTCCTGTGCTTCACTGTCACCGCTCTTACAAGTCTGTATTTTACAGGTGAAGGATGCCACAGTACCCACACTGATTGGTTTTCTCATTATTTGCTCATTTAGCACGCAGACAGCTAAGTAATCACAACTTCATTAGGCTAGTTCTCCCATGGGACCAATGTGAATAGAAATGAGAGAACAGCAAGACAGAGGCGCGCTTTGAAGCACAAAAAAAACTTGTACACTTTTTTTATACTTTCTCTGAGAAATTAGCCTTCAACAAACACATACTGTCTTGGTTATATTCTCATTCACTCACTTGCTGTGTGATGATTAATACAGTTCAATAGTTAGCACAAACACTGCCTTTGCCAGAATCCTGTTATTGTCATGGCGAGTTTATTATCACTTTATCAAGTCACACCGCAATCACATGGTATAATCCTTCTTCAACTCCTCACAATCTATCTTTGTATCCATCATATCTAGATGAGTCGATGCAAATATTTCCATCAAGGGCCCTATATGACATTTAATTTATTAATCATTCCAAGGTAAGCGCTTAAATTCGCTTATAGCGCTGCCAATGTCCTGTGCAGAATGTGTCAGATGAAAAAGCGTTTGAATTAAACATATATTAAAATATGGATGTGACAAGATAGATACACATTGCTCTCTCGCCTCATAAGAAATATCAATCCAAGACATTTTAATTTCTGGGAAAGTGGGGGATGTGAAGTGATCCATTTGAGAGATCGAAGGTTCTTCAAATATCGTTAAAGATGAATGCATGAATCATTCATAATGTGAGCCTCTCTCAGCTTGATGGGTGGCTCGTCTCTCTCTCTCTATCCCTGCCACTAATACATTTTCTCTGCTTCCTTTTCTCGAACTGCACAGGCACAGTAGTGGAAGGCAATGTCGTTTTTCCATCAACTTCTTTTGCTTTATTTGCAATTTCGTAAAAATGTATTGTGAATAATTCAAATTCAAATATGCTGAATTACTGAAAAATATTCAGACATCGCTGTGACCAATATTTCTGCCAGGAACTCCGATTCACCGGGGGACAGTTAAAGCTATTAAAATGCTGAATGTCTTTTATTGAAATCCCATAGAGATCCCATGGTTTACATCAAGGTTCTGACCTGGACAAAGTTTGTTCTTTTGTCCCTTTTCATTTTCAGTATTTACCAGCGTTGTCCTATTTAAAAAAATGTATGTTTTCCACAATCCTGATTACAGTCTGAAACAGTTGATACCTGAACAGTACAAGCGTAGCTGCTCACATGATGGGCCCAGATACTTTCTAGAATATTCTCATGTATCTGCCTACTCAATGGAATAGAAATGAAATGCTCTCAAACTTTAAAAAACAATTATTTTAGGCTGATGTTTCTGTCAATCCTGTAATATTTGTATATGGTTGTTTGACTATTCTTGGGTGTACTACTTGACTAGCCTTAAAACAGTTATTAGAATAACCACCAACTTGGCAGAGCATTATAAGATATTCAAATGTATCTCAACTTTTATTATAACAATGTAAAGATTATATTGACATTTTTCTATTAAACTGAAAATAACACTAAATGCATTTATGTTGAAACTAAATGGAATTCAATCAATTCAAATCACACTCAAGTGTCATAAACACAAATCAAATCAATCACCATACAGCATGATTAAAAGCAAAAACAAAAATCTAGATTTCTGAGATTTAACTGGAATATTCTATCTTTCAAGCTGAAAAAAAAAAAAGATTTTGATGTGATTTTAGATTTCGCCCCCCATAGGGCGCCATCACACAATGTGTTACTGATTGGACCCCCAGCTGAGTAAGTACTGTAACACCTCTTTCAGGTCAGGAGAATAACATTTATTTTTCAAGTCTATGTACTGTAAGGTGATCGTTGTGGAAGTGCATGTACCCTGTGTACGAGAGAAAGAGGGATCTTATAGGAAGCGAGTGGTAGAAAAGACAAGCGAGTGGAGCCAGTGAGGCAGACAGAAAGCGAGAAAAACGAGAAAATGACATCTCTTACTGAAATAGAATCTGCAATGGTCATGATGGGAAATCCTCTGGAGGTTTTTGGCGTAAAAGTGCAGAAAGCTCTTACTTAAGATTGACTGCTATGTGCAGACTTGGCTGAGGAGAGATATTGCTGCAAATGCACGTACATGTTGTCTCTTACTGCCAAAGCAACTCTTAACATTACCTTTGACGGAAACTAATGGTAACCCTTGTATTTATATTTTAGTCATGATGTAAAAACGAAATCCTCTCGGGAGCATCCGTGCAAACTGTATGTTTTCTGTAACACACTAAAAGTATTCTAAGGATTTGTCCCTTTCTCTCTGTATCATCCCTAGGTTTCCTCAGAGGCCATGTGCACTGTGCTAGATCGCTGTTGCATGATTCAGATAAACGTAATCCCTTTTATCCATATGTTGTAAGGCTGCGTCATAAAACCATATATTGTCTTCTCAATCTGTTTCACTCCGGATCTTCTGCGTGACCACGGTGCACTAAAGATTGACTTACATAAATCCGATTACGCACGCAATATTTGCTGAGTATATCAAATCTCTTCCGGCGTACCTGTGTATGGCAGCACACTAATTTCCTCTGAAGGACTTAATTTAAGAATAGAATTTGCGTGACTTTTTAAACCATCATTACGCATAGGTTAGTGGATTTAACATATCAATTAACGTCTCATCAATAACCAAACAAAGCTCTCTCCATCTTCAAATCTTTTAATGTGAATGATGTAAGATGTAAACAGGTCAAAAAAGGTTCAATGCTCACCGAGACACATCAGTATCAACAGGGTATATAAACACATATCTTCCGTTGCAATGGATAATAACTTCTGCATCCATGTACTTAGATAAAGTCGGCAGATACTGCTACGTTTAGGGTCGAAACTTTTTGTTTGTTTGCTGTGTTTCTGTGTGTGTGCTTCCTTCATCACCAGAAGGCAGGAGGTTTATTAGAGCAGCTGGAGTCTGAACGCCCCCTGATGTGGCACTAAACTTTAAATTACAGACTTTTCTCTGTATGTGTGACTGTGTGCGTGTGCGTTAGTGAGTGTGTGTGTTTTGGAGGGCTATGACATATTCTGCCTCCCATGTGGATTAAGCACATGTGAGCACTAACCTGCATATGTGCGCCATTACTCTATAATCTATATCTGTGTTTGAAATGTTGGCCGGTACATGTGTTTTTGTGTGTTTTGTGTGTGTGTGTGTTTCCCCCCACATGGTCCAGGTGGCACAAGGAGGCATCCCTTCTGGCTTCCACTTTTGAACACACACGTACAAAATGAGACACACAAGTTCCCTCCGGTGGATGACTGCACGTTTCTACGGATGATTAGATTACATAAGAAAACACTGCACAGCCCTAATAGTTGGTAAACCCAGATTACGCAGGATTATCATCCCTTTTGCCCCGCCTCTGTTCTCCCTCTGTGTGTATGAGTGTTTGCGTGTGTGTGTGTGTCTGTGTTTGTGTATGGAGAGAGTTGATGACGGGGGAGGAAACCGGAGGAGGAGGAGGATGGGGGAAAGGGGTGATCTGATGTGTGTGTGTGAGGTGGGGTGGGGTAGAGGGTTTGAATGATGCTGCAAACACCAGAGCCAGATGGGACAGAACCCCTAAGCAGCTTAGAGTCACAGTAATCACGCAGGCTAAGTTGCCATCAATGGTGTATGTGCATGTTTGTGCGTGTGCATGTATGTAGACGTCTATATCTCCTGCATTCAACTGTGGCTGCGCAGACGCATTCTCGTGTACAAAAAACTGAGAATGTAAGAAAGAGAGTGAACAAACATTCTCATGCGATCGAGATATGAGAGTAGACAGGGAGAGAGTGGGAGAGCGACGCTGCGAGAGTGTGTTAGTGGTGCAAGATCCGATAATGGAGACAAGCAGGTCAAAGAGGTGGTATTATTTCGTCCTCGTGCCAATGAGATATCACAGAAACAATGGAGTGGGAAATTATGCTGTGTGTGTCACGCTACACGGATATTGGCCTCAGGGGATCAGGACTCAATAACCCCCTGTCAATAGCAATCAGCTTTGAATTTGTGTATAGAATTGATCACTGAGGTTCAACAAGTTAAATCCACTGATTTTTCATGCATTCGGAAAACAAGTCCTATACATGATACTAAGAGCCTTTTAGAAATGCATTTGCATGAAACATAAACACATAAAGAGCACTCATGTCTTTGCAAGCATTTCTGTTGTGTTGCTTTCCGCACAATGAGAGGAGATGGCTTTAAAACTACATCAAACAAAAAAAAAACTGCGAAATGTAAGACCCAGGAGAGAAGCTTGCACGAATGTATTTACCTACATGAATATTCAATAATGGGGATGCAGCACTTCACAAAGGGAAGTAATCACTGATTTATTTATTAGTGTTTTTGACATGCTATGCAATTATGCCACTGCAGGCAGGCTGCTCCGAGCCAAAGCTGCGTGTCTCTGGGTAGCACTGGTTAAGTTTAAAGCTCTAATATTGATTTAAATGGATCAATAGTGATGATTGTTCAGGTGGAAGCATAATAACAGTGATCAGTGAATGAAGGATTAATGACACACTGTGGAAATTACATTGTTTCATTTTTTAGCACCAAAATGGCTTCGTTGTTCCAATTATTTCATTCGAATGAGATGGTGCTCAAATCTCACATCACCTTACTTTTCTTTCACCGCACCCCCCTCTACTTTCTATTCCCCTCTCCCTAAAGAGAAGAGGGAGTCGACAGCTAGCCCCGCTCTCCGCTCATTGAACGCTCGTCTTTGCTTTTGATGGAATTAATTTGAATGTAAATGATGCCGCGATGGAAAAGCTTTCGTTGGCACCAGAGCAACATTTCACACAGCGACACCACGCGCGCTACCCCCTGATGTCTGAGCCGTCCACAGAGAGACAGAGAAAACAACAAAGCGCTACAACAATATGGTGCTATTACTTTCTCTGAAGCCATTAACAGCTGCCAAAGATAATGCAATCACATTGTCACTCCCTGGATTTAGTCAATGGTTGCATGAATAACTGTCTTAATTCTTAATTTGTCATTTTTCTCTACATGAATGAGGCCATTGGTGTCATATGGTTCTTAAGGGATATGGTCGGATTTCCAAAGTAATGTCACATTTATCAGTAAGACTTTACTAGAAAGGGAGTTGAGACAAATAAGACACCAAGGCAAGACGACAAAAGATCAAAAGAAATGGAAATTGGATTTTATCGACTGTAAAATAAGGCATTATTGAAAAACAGGAGAAAGAAGACTTGTTTGAAACTGAAAAATAGGCAAACAAGTGCTTAACGCAGGACAGGTCTCTAAATAAATGATGTTGGTAGAGGCTTACAATGTGGAAGTGTGTCCTCAAATCCCAAAACTGAAGAGGTACATCTTCTGCGCACATGTTCTGTATTTGTATATTTGTGTTATCTTTACAATTCAAAACTGAGAATGACAAAGATTTGGTGGGTTGAAGTACAGATCAAATCCAGGTTACACGGTGGGCACTTTACCAAACTTTTAGAACAGCCCCTTTTTTAGTTTAGATTTTCTTTCCTGCATTGGAGAATCCTCAGTCTTTATTAATTTAGTATAAGTGGGGAACCATGTATGGCTCATTTTTGGGAAAGAGGAAAGGAACCATACAGTACGATATCTTCTGTATCACATGATACTTCCTCTCCTTCCTCTCCTCATTCACTCTTCATATCATTGTCACAAAAAAAACCCTCCCCGCAAACCATAATCCATCTGATACAAGCATAAATAAGTCATGATTTATATATATTGTCATTGTCCAGTACAAAAAGATACAAATGTGTTTGTTCAGATTATCAGAAGGACTTACTCTTTTTTTGGTAGGATGAGGAATTTATCTTAAAGTGGACCTATCATGCTATATTTGAATAATATAGTGTAGGACCATACCTATATAAGGCATATTTATACTTTTTTTTTTTTCAAAATACCAAACAGATCATGCATTTTAGCCATGCCTCATTTTGCACAATTTGCACTTTTTTAAAGAGCACCTTAGGGGGTGAGCATTGCAAAACTGGCCCCGGTAATGGTACAAATCTCAACCTGTCGTACAATGGACAGCTTCCACCCCCCATCTATGTATATACTCGCATTTTAGACTCTGTTACTAACTGTATATCTGTAGACTTGGTATGTCTTAAATGTCCGGTTAGGATGTATTAGAACGAAATCTAAAATGAAAATTGTAAATAAGCCATCTGTATGTAAAAAACCACCTGTATGTAAATTGTAAATAAGCCATCTGTATGTCAAATATGTCTTATATGTCTTAAATGATATGATGAATTGGAAATGGGGGACCCTGATGTAAACAAGACGAAAGTCTTTCTCTGGTCTGCATCCCCTTAACAATTGTATGTTTTGAGCTGTACTGTACTGTACCCAATATACAAGCTGTTAATAAACTTTTCAATCAATCAATCAATCCCTGTTTTAACAAGGGCAGATTCAGTGAGAACAGCACCATCTACTGGCCTGGCATATGTACTACAGCGTCTCCAGCGCTTTCGAACGGCAATGGCCGTGGCGGTCTCCTCCTGATTGGTGGAGTTGGCCCAATAGCCGTAGCGCCACTGTCCTGACGTCAGGACAGTGTTCAAATCTGGATCAGTTTTTATCAGATCCGTTGCAGCCCCTTTTTTAGAGATTTGGGTATGGAGGAAAATAGAGAGGGTTGTGTTTTCTGACACTTGGTGAGTTCCCTGGAACACCGGGGACACATATTCATGTATAAAAGACGTACAAAAGTGCATTTTGCATGATAGGTCCCCTTTAAGGTAAATAAGGCATCCAAAGTGTAAAATAGGCCTTAACTTTACATGCACACAGTTTGTTTTGATAGGACAAGCAATAACAAACAAATGTAAAACAGAAGATATTGCTCGCTGTACAAATACAAGTGAAAAATGCAATGTCAAATCCAGAAATATGTTAAAAGAAAGGTTGAAAAGAGACTGGGCCACACTATTGTGATTTATGCAATTATCCACTAACCAGTCTATGTTAGACCCATTTCATATCCTATAGATACTATTTATATTTGCTGACATCTGCACTCAACCCCTCTCCCACTAATCACTGTGTTTTATTAGCAGCTCCGGCCTCCTTCATGTTCAGAGGTCGAGCATGGCCACATTCACCATTCCACGTCTTTTACATCACCATTGATTTCCAGTATTCTCCCAAAGTGAGCATTCGGCCCGCTCACCCCCTGCACCATACATCACCTGACATTAAGGCTTCAACTTTTATATCCTTCCCCTTAAATCAACATATCCCTTACAGACACCTCTGCCTTTACGGCTTCTTCAGCCTCTCTGATTTCAAACTGATGCCTCTCCCAATTGCCACTTATCTTTCCTTGTGGAGAAGACAGTAATATTTTTGAAGATATCTCTTAGAATAGGAGAGGGTTTTTTAAAGATTTATCAGCCTTTCAAATGATGCGAGCATCCGCCTTCCTCGAATCCTCCTCTTTCAACTACACAGCCCGCGTACAGTCTTGTGAATCAGTCAAGATGTCACTTTGATGCTTTGTAAATCCTGCTACTCTCTTTTGACTCTCCTTGGATGGAGGTATAAGAATCTCATAATATCTTTTGGAAATCGTAAGCGTTCACTGTTCTCTCCGGCGTTCTGAGACAGGAATAGACTGATGAAGTGTGTGACTGCCTCCACAGTAATTATGTGATGAATGCGTTCATTCTCTATGAAGCCCCAAGCAGTGAATAGCTCAACTGATTATTGAGGGGTGTGCTCTTTTTGTGTGTGTGTGTGTGTGCACATGAGAATAGATAGCTCATGCAAAGAATCTCAAAGAAAGAGGACGGCGTGTGTAATTAACTTTCTGCACCTCCAATCTGTTGCATCAATGAATGAATCCTAACAGGTCACCACTCTCCAAATTATAAATAACCTGGCACTCCTCGTGGAAGTCTTGTTAGCCAAAAGGCGGGACATTTAGTGCCGCACCCTACCTACTAGGTCCTTTTCAACCACACATTCAGAAATATTGAACCAGCTGCCAGTTGGCTATTTCTGTTACAACACCATTTATCTCAGCTTTGAGTGAAACATTAAGGCTAACACATCAAGCCTTCAACATTTTAAACCCCCCTTAGATGGATGTTAAGCTCCATTAATAATACCACGGTCTTGCTGGCCAGCTCTTATGGATTTTCCTTCATAGACGGGATATAGTGCGAGTGACAGAGCTAGAGTCGGAGCTGGAGGGAGTGCGAGACGGATCATAGATGGATAATGTACAATGGCTCCCATGTCCAGCCCCTGAAAAGAGCTACATTACTGTAAGCCTCCAAGGGCTGGACCTTAGCAAACGTAGTAATGTATTTGAAAAACAGGTAGGAATGACAAAGAATGATGTGTAGTAGTGTCTTTATCTCAAAACCACCTCTGGCATTCTGAAGATCCTTATTCCTCTCAACTGGACATTATCATATACTGGGTGGAATGTAGTAAGTAAGTGCATTACTCAGGTTGAGCACTGTTTGCAACATATTGTAGGTTTTGTATCCCTGTAATACATGCTATTTTATACGATAATTATGCTGTTGTTCTCGCTACTAATCAACAACTTTGCTAACACTGCCAAACATCAAGCAAGTGCAACAACACAAGACAACACAAGACAGGTAATGTAACAAACCTGCCCAGCCAGCTGTACAATTTGAAGAGTTAGCAGTTCAATCTTTGCACCTTCTGACCAAGAGCCGTTCAAATGGTCATGCCAGCACGGTGCATCGATGAGGGCTTAGGATAACGGGTTTATGTGAATGCGGTGTGTTTACTCTCGGTTCTTTTCGACTACCTTTACAGTATCTGACAGTTGTATGTAATATTTTTCAAATACAATTTTACCCACATAATTAATATAATGCATAGCTAAAGATCAGACAACCCATCAGCAAGGGATGACATAACATAGACCCAGACCCCACTTAAAGACAGGGCATCAGTGTTAATCAATAAGCAACTAAAAAGTCCATTTTAGTATGCATTGTGGATTAGTGCATATTTTGTCTGTGGAATTGTATTCAATTGCCCCACAGTTATCCTTTAGGAGCCTCTGTAGGTTTAAGGGCAGTTTAATAACTTCTCAGGACCTAGCCACACAATTCAAATGACAATTACATTTGATTGAAAATAATAACACAGAAAGGAATTTTTCTGCTGCAGATTTTTTTTTAGGTTATATTCTTTTGTAATGGATAATCTTTACACCGTTTAGCTGTTACTTTATCTATGGCAAGGGCCTAAATGTTTTCCTACCACTGGTAATATAAGAAGGCTATTATTCAGTATGTAAACAAGACTCTCATGACCACAGTTACACACAAACATGGACACACACACTCCGTTATCCTCTGAGACGCACAAGCAGCTCACTGCCTGTCAGTCAGGCCCTGAGGAGTCTCAGTGGACGCTCGCACACAGAAAGACGTGAAGAAAAGATCAATGGGCTTGCGTTTATCGAGCAACATACTCTCCCTCCCACTCCTGCACCACACCATCACCACAATCCCCACCACAAAGTCTCTGACCTGCCCCTCGACAGCCAACGCAGTGAAGGTATTGATTTCTCCATATTAAGTCAGCCTTCATGAAAAGCCCCAGGCAGCAGAGGAGGAGCGGGAAAAGAAGGGTATGAAGAAGAGGAAGATGGGACGAAAAGAAAAGGCGCTGGAAGAGAAAGGAGGGCAGGAAGAAAGAGTGTAAATCAACACCTGGTGCCTCTGTAAATCACGCTGCACAGAATCCCATGTCAGATGTAAGCGTGGCCTAAACTTCGGTCCATGCCCAGGCTTTTGAAATGTTCAAAAATAATTAGCTTGATCTGTTCTTGTTGTAGGTGTGACCCGCATGATTCACATGTTCTTTCAAGGAGATGGGAGATGGCTGTGAAGCTTACATTATGAACATTATTGTTACGTTTAGTACAGACAGATGTTTTTTCTCTCAACTTCTTACCTCTAATGCAGGCTTTACATGTGCAATACTGACTGACACATCTCTTCATTAGCTCTCCACAAGAACTTAGGATCGAGCAAAAAGTCATGAATTCAGCCATTTTATTCATACTGCATCAATAGTGGGATTCCTCGTTTGGATACTTTTTTATCAGTGAAAGCATCTCGCTATCGGAGTCCTTTATAACCCCCACAGAGCCACAGTTATCAAAGCACCATGTAAGAGCCCGTGTAGCCTCGCTGCCTGCCTTTAAAGTCTACAGGTGCTTCACTATCAAAGCAGCACTATTCAAAGAAAAACAAGTTCCTAGATATTTACACTCAGTATCCCTGGTCCTTCAAGTCTTTACTTTGAGCAAATTATTTAGTTTTTTCAATCTGTAGTTTGGCTTCATGATGTGTTTTTAATCTCTTTCTCCACTTTGACGAGAATGCATCTCTTATACAAGTTAAACCAGGTTAAAGGAGGACATTCACCACACTTTCATATCAATATAACACCTTGTAATGCCTCTTCCATTGACTCCAGTCAGGTACAGACTGTGACTTGGTGGCTTATATGTCAGTTCAGTAATGAGTGTTTAACCTGGGATTTGTGTGGATAAACGGTAATTGTAATGTTGGGTTGTTTAAAACGTTAGTGTGTTTGGAGGCGGAGTAGATCTGTCTGCTGAGCCTAATGGGCAGCACGTGCAGCTCCTCATTCATCAGCTGTTACTCTCTTCTGCCTTCCTTCCCTCGCTCTGTCTCTCACACGCCTTCTCTCCGTCATGCACGCACACTCATTTTCACCCATCTTCTCTTTTCACTGCAACCCCTCTCTTTGTGGAGGAGTAATAGGAGGCGTGTTTGCCAGCCATATGGCAGTGCCAGGGGCCTCCGGAGCAGATGTGCTCGGCATTGGGGCTCTGCTCTGTCAAGCGCATGCCAACACACACACACACACACACACACACACACACACACACACACACACACACACACACACACACACACACACACACACACACACACACACACACACACACACACACACACACACACACACACACACACACACAGCGACTTGCGCTTTGCCTGTTATAAAGAAGAGGTCACTGACTGACAAAAACATTATCTAACTACCAAAGTGTGGTGCAGGAGCGACAATCCTACTGTGAGCAACCTTCGGGTCTCAATGGGACTTTTGTCAGTGTATGCTTTTTTCTGTCTTAAAGTTGTGAATCCTGTAATAAAACACAAGCAGAGTGTTCAACCACTTATGTATAGAACACACTCAAATGCCCCAAAATACGATATGTTGTATAATGTGATGGTATCCAAGCACAATGCTTAAACTGTAAAGATACTTGTAGGACAGCAGAATCACAGGTTTGTTAAGCATCATCATGTACATTTCCTTTTTACCCAGATATTTTATATATGAATCTACTGAAAGATGGTAAATGGATCAAAGAGTTGCCTTTGACCGATCAGATTGTAAGAAAACTTCCCTTGAGTGATCAAAGTTTGGTGCTTTTGACTTCCTGCTTCTTTCGCTGTCTGAAAAAGAGCCGTTCCTTTGAGAGCGCCGACTCAGCGTGTTTGTGTTGATTTTTTTCTCGAGCCCTTTTTTGCTGAATAGTAGAAGAAAGATGGAGGTGTGTGTGTGTGTGTGTGTGTGTGTGTGTGTGTGTGTGTGTGTGTGTATGTATGTGTGTACGTGTGTTACAGTACAGTAAAGTTTCCTCTGAATGAAATGGGATGCAAATTTGAACAGTGTGCAGAATGAGAATATAGGCTGGTTCCCAGTGTTTGCTGAGCCAGCGTTCGTCCTACATCAAACTTCCAAAAGCAGAATTAGTTAGTAAGCATCAATCATGCTGGTCAACACGTAGGCACAAGCACACATCAAAGCGTTCTGGGTAAAAAAGCCAAGATTCCCCACACAGATTCACTTTCTTTAAGCATTCACTTAAAAAACTGTTCAGATGTACCTCCGTTTATTATCTACAACTTATTAAAATGAGTACACCGGTGCTGGTTGAGACAGAAATAAAATAATGATGCAGTCATGTTGCACCCAATTTTATTACAATAACAATTCATATATGAGTTTTTTTCAGCCCTGAAATAACTTCATATCAATTTATGATGAATTTTTCCTGTGACAAAATCTATAAATACTTACATGTAAGCTTATTTTGTGTGATGTTTACAAATGAAATAGAGGGAGGCTGAGCTTTGCTATTATTCTAAAAGATGATGTACTGTAATCATATGACATACCTCACATGTGTATTTACCACTGAAATACGTCCATTCATCCAGAGTACGTGTCTACACAAAACTGAACATGTCTAAAAGAGATCCATGTCAGGCCACAACCCTCCTTGGTTCCTGGATCAACTCAACATCATTAATCAAAAGTTGACTGTGAATGGGCAGCGCAAACAAAAGACGACAACAACTATTTTTAATTTAGATAAAAATTGGTTTTTGAAGGGAATCAATATGTGTTCTTATTCCTTCTCTAAATAACAACACGCATCACTTGGCTGGTCGTATGTCATGGTGGAGTCAGCTCAGAGCAGCTGTCCACAAGGAGATCACAAAACCTTTTCAGACACTTGGGAAGGTAAGTTCAGAGCGTATGTGTGTGTGTTGTGTGTGTGTGTGTGTGTGTGTGTGTGTGTGTGTGTGTGTGTGTGTGTGTGTGTGTGTGTGTGTGTGTGTGTGTGTGTGTGTGTGTGTGTGTGTGTGTGTGTGTGTGTGTGTGTGTGTGTGTGTGTGTGTGTGTGTGTGTGTGTGTGTGTGTGTGTGTGCAAGACAGCTGGTGAATCGGAGTCAGTGGTTTCTCAATACTTTCATATAGAGAAAGTTTGACAGGTTGATCTTATATATACAGAGTGTGTTGTTTTTTTAAATCATAGGACATGGAGGAAGGTCATGCAACATGAAGAAATTTAAGGAAATAAAGATATCAGAAGTAGATATAACTGGTTTGGGACATGGCTTTGGTTTGGTCCTTCTGTTCCCCACAGTCCTCTGATAGACTCCATTCCTGAGTGACTGACTCAAATATATATCTTAAAAAAGACTTATCATATATTAAGCAGTAAAACTAATTATTTTTAATTTGAACCTTTTTTGAACTGTTATAAACCAGATGTGGCAGAACTCAACCTTAGAGGATACTTTCAGCTTTACTCTCTGCTTTCCTCCGATAATACACATCAGTGGCACCGAGTTGAGCGAGGGTTCATCCTGAAGGTGAGCCACACAGGGACTCACACGGGGGATAAATCATTACGGGCCTTTTATTGCTGGAGAACTGTACTGACCAAATCAGCTGCAAAAGCGCAGTTTCTCCCAGGAGGCAGGGCGAGTGTTGGCGGGCTTAAAATCATAGTCTTAATTTGGAGAGGTATAGTGAAGGAGAGGAAGACAGAGCGAGAGATACAAAGAGGTAGATCCAACCAGGCAGAATGATGGGGGAAAGAAACAAAGAAAAGAACAAAGTCGAGTAAGACAATTAAGTAAGACAGCAATCACTGCCTACAAGCCAATTACTTTCTAAGGGGTAGGAGACAAAGCTACCTTAGGCTAAACGCTGGTTCCAGGAATAGTACTCTAGTATTATCTGCTGGCTGGCACTGTGGGGCTCTGGCTGGCTGACTGAGAAGCTTAGACTGTATTTGGGTTAACCTGTGTCGTGCAGACAGTGGAGGAGTGCCAGTAGACTTGCTTACCTGCTGACGTATAGTACAGAGGGTAACAACGCTGCTTTTTCACAACACAACAGTGTCAGGGCCTCTGGTTTCAAATAAAGCATCTGCAATCATTTTTAAATTTGTTCTTTTTTGACATTTACATTTCTAAACTGCTCTTCATGGTGGTTAGTAATTGACATAATTACAAATATGATTGTGTAACAACCTTATGCTCTAATCAAAATCAATAATGGTACCTCGACTAGGGAATGCTGCATTTTTTACACTTTCTGTCGTTTTAACTTTGACCTCTAAGCTACCTACATACCAGTCATGGAGACACACTGTTGTCACTCACTTAAAAGAGACTTGAGGATGTCAGCAGCAAAAGAGCCAAACAGAACCCCTTGCCAATCATGTCATCTTACTGGCAGATCAGTATGCTTGCCAGGATTTTAGATATACGTGCAGACACTGTGACAGGTTTGCCAAACATGCATGTCAGACAGGGAATGGAGTTACTGCACACAGAGACGGCATGCAAGCTACAGGGGGGCTGGTGGCTGACATGAAAATAATCTGTTTCTTAGGGGAAATCCAGGTCTGGTTCCTCAGCTGTCATTTGAAACAACATACCCAACAACATGTGCTGGCAATTTGCAAAACGGCATGTTTTTTTTTGCTGTATGAGCGAGCATGGGAGATGTTTTTGGTTAAAGCTGAATATTTGCGATTAGTGTACTCCACTGAAGTTGGTACTTGATATTTTTTGGACAAAGTGTTTGAGTGTGTGTATGTGTGTGTGGTGTTTCTCTGTGTGTGTGTGTAGTGTCCAGGGCTGCATGTGCAGAGCCATCTGTTTGCTGCTTTAGCAGTAGTCTTCCAATGCCCGGGCTTATCTGTGCACGAGGGCAGTGGCCTACTTTAACCTTCTGCTCGCTCATTGCACACAGACGAGCTCACTAGTTTGGTTGGTCACCAGTTTGCTTGTTAACAATTAGTTTTCACCGTCATTTGCATTAGCTGTCTGTCTTTTTTGTTTAACTTTGACCCCAGAGTAGTAGACTCAACTTGTATGCTGATGCCAGAGAAACACAAATAAACCTACAGTAGTCAGCTGCAATGTCTCAAAACAGACCATGCCACAAGTGGGGACTTTCTGCTACTCATGTGATGTGACAACATGTTTTGCTTCTATCCAGCAAATATCTTGCAATGCGTTCCAGAACTAACTTCGAATAGTTCAGATAAAGTGAGACTGTCCATTAATTGTGAGGATGTAAGCATATAGTGTGACCAATGCTACATGCTATAGCTTGTTTGTGGACAATGAGGCCTTTTGTTTATAGTAGTAACACATTAGGATCGTTGTAAGTCGGGCAAGTCAGACGCAGTACAGTTAAGAGGACAGTATTAAGCTATGTAGGGTTGTAAGAGGGCGCTCTTAGGGAGTTGGCTGTTGTAGCTAATAGGTCAACTGGGAGGGGCGGGGCATGGGATGAAGGGGAGGATGAGTGAGAGATTTTAAGGGCTCTTTCATCGGGTGAGGGTTTGTCGGAAGGACCAAAAGGGGAGAACATGGAGACGAGGAGGGGAGATAAATGGAAGAAAAGGAGGGGTTAAATGGGACAAATCATGTGAGGAAAAACCTTTAAACTGAAATCATCTGAGTTCCCTGTGACCAACCAAAATCCCCCAACCAATAAATGAATTGTGCACAATAATGTTTTTAACAATCAGAGAATGTAATGTGAAGAAGTATCTAGTCGTTCAGATATAGATTCATGTCCCAGCATGCAAATTATCATTTTTCATTTTCTATAGTAAGTAGTTTACAAAACGAAATCTGCACACAATTTGACAGAGGACGCTGCCCTCAGTAGGAAAGTGATTTTTCAGATTTAGTTCACAGAGTTTGTTTGTATGGTTTGTTTGTTATGAACACAGTAGACAGGACCAGCATTTGCTTCTTTGTGAAATATGAATGAGGACCTTTTATAATATGCTCCCTATAGACTCTGATAAAAAGGCCAGCCTAAAGGCTCAGTTTGTTTCCTCGATGTGTAACATCCTCTTACAGCCCTATCAACATCTAAAGTGAGTAATAGGTTTATCATCTATCAGAGTTAAAGAGATGTATCAGATGTTATATAGACAGCACAGCTTGCACAATAAGTTCAAAGACATATATTGACATTTTGGAAAATGTGCTTGCTATGTTTCTTGCTGAGAATTACTTTGTTGAATATTGTTACAGGCAATACATTAATTATGAAGCTGCAGCCAGCTGCCGGTTAGCCTAGTTCAGCATTACGAATGAAAACAGGGGAAACAGCTGCCCCTAGCTAACAAAGTCAACCTACTTACACCTTTGACACTGACTAATATAAATAAACGTATCTTGTTTGTTTCATTTGAACAAACAGTGTACAAAAAGGGTATAAATTGCAAGTTGTGTAACTTCCTGTGGAGACAGCAATACATTACTGACACTCCCAATAAATGTTTTTTCCGCACACTCATTCACAAAAAAGCTGATTGTTATGCTTTACACAAACAAAATAATATGTCGGTGGGCTTTTTAAAACCTTTGGACAGAGCCAGACTGCTCCCTCCTTGTTTCCATGCTAAGCTAAGCTAACTGTTTTACACTTTTTTTTATCTGTCTGGCTTCACTCTCAGCAAGACAATTAAAAAACTAAATGTTTATTCCATTGAACTCGCAATCATTTTTTAGGCTTTCCCGACTATGCAGAAGGAACATATACCCAATCATTATATCCATTCATAAAATGTCTGTCATCGCAGCTTATAAAGAGGTATTCAGGCAGTATACACTTATACACTTTCAGTTTCAAAACTTAGTTGTTCTGTGACTTATTTTGACCTCAGCAGTGCTTTGAGCATGGTGCTTGATGAGTTCCCACCGAGCAGCTGGGTACACAACCATACCACCTGAGTTTCACACGGATGTCTTTGTTCGCTTGTTGGTTCGCCCTGGTGCCTCCCGGGCAGCCGCGACATCACAGGGTCCGCCATACATGAACACAGCCCATCACAAGGCCCCTGGGTATCCTGCAAAAGGAATGGGACAGAGCGCCGTTTCTGCGTGGGCACAGGTGTCGGTGCACAGGAATCCATGTGTGGATGTGTTCATGCTTGTGCTTAATTTCATGCTTTTTGTCCTCGCAGTTGCTTCACTTCTAGTGTGTAGGTTAAAGCACGAAAGCAAATCGCAAATGGCGTTTGAGTCCAAAGAGTGGATGCAGATTAAACATGAAATGTGATCAGAGCTGCCAACTGTCACGCCTGAAGCAGGAGATACAAGATGTTCTCGATCTCTCGCCGCTGCCTCACTCTTCTCCTCTCACTCCTTAAGAGGTCTCACGCTCGGAGAAAACGCAGCTGACAAAAGGAGGCTATCACGCATGAAGCCTGCTGACTGTGATGTCTGTGTTGGTTTCTTCTTCAAAGATGACAATACTATTGTCACGGAACCTGAAAGCACAGATTGATGGTCATTTAAGACGAGTTGAAGGATTTGGATACTCACTGTGGCCTGCAAAGAGGAATACACTTAGTATAGTGTAAGAGAGGATTACAATGTAACTTTCACATGTGTGTTGCCTTTCTTTAGCCACTCTTTTAGCACCATCATCAATCATCTCACTTTAAAATGTGTATGTGTGTGTGTGTTCCAGCCCTCCCACTGAAGCTGTGCCAGAGGCTCATCACAGCATCAGGGCATCTGTTTGAAACTGAAATAAAAGTCAAACCTATGAATAAAAGAGCCACATGAATAAAAACACAGCATGCAAATGACTTGCCAAGCAGGGATTGTCTGTGTGTGAGAGAGTGGAAGTGTTGCATTCACCCTGCATTTGTTCTCCATGCCATCATGGCTGAACCCTAGCTTGACTGAGATTGTATGCAAACACACACACACACACTCTTGCACCACACGCTTACACATGATGTCCATGCTCTCTGAGGTGTATGGTTCTCTCATGCATTAATCAACAGCAGTTTTGACACTTGGCTCCCGAATGAAGAGGAGACCAGTTTAACGGAGCCAAGCTGCTGGTTCTCTCCTTCCCTCCTCCAGCACTGCAAGCGCTGCCTAGGGTGACTTTATCAATTAGGGCTCTCTGGAAACAACAGCATCCTCCCTTTTTGCTTCTACCCTCCTGAATTTCCCCCCTCTATTTTCTCTCCCTTATTTATTCCTCCTTTCTGTACGATCCCTATCCTCCCTTCTCATTGTGCATCCTTGACTTGTGCTTTTCTGTTCATCCTCCTTGTACATTACACCCCACACTTTCTACCCACTTCCTTAACCGTTACTCCTCTCTTGTTTGTCCTTTGTTACTTCCTACCTTTTTCTCAAAGCAACACATAAAGAACAATTCTTCAACCCCTGTCTTTAGCCTATGATAACTGTCCTAATAAGTCATTTTAAAAGAAAACATATTCATAAGCTTAAAGAACTTTTGTGGGAAGTTGACAAATCATTGATTTAATTATAATTGACTGGGTCCAGGGGCGGACTGGCCATCGGGACGTTCGGGACGAATCCCGATGGGCCGGTACCGCTCGGATAAGTCACTAGCACCCCCCCCCACCCCCCCCCGTCGACAATGTCCCCGCGGTATTTACTTGCAAGTTATCCATTTACTGAGTCATTTTATTATTGACAAAAACATGCAAAATGAAAAACACAACTTGAGGTGATAAATCACTGTTCACAAGAGAACAAACTTGCACAGAGGCTTTTCATATACTGTACCTGTGAAGATGAGCAAATACACGTCTTCCTTGGCCCTCTATTTCATGTGTTAATAAATCCCAGATAGCCAATATCATCCTGTCTTGTATGTCAATGCTTAGAGGAAAATAATACTGATACCTTAACTGTCTACTTTTTGCGAACTGACTTAACAATGAGGTGTACATTTGTCCTAATCTACATTCATAGATCTGCTGTAGTCAGCAGACTGTGTTTTTGTTAATCTAAATCACATGTTATTGTAGTAATTGAGTGACTAAATGTTGTTGATCAAATCATCTTGAATGTTTTATCAGAATGAAATACAAGAGTTTGGATTAACAAGGACCTACTAAAGTCTCTCTGTCAGTCATTAATTAATGCAAGTTCATCTATTACATACAGTAACTGTGGGAATTGGCAGGTCAGCATCAGTCAGGAATGACTGTTTAGTTTTTTGCTATTTCCTGTCAGCCAGGCTCAGTCCTGCTGTGCTGTGCCTTGAGGCAGCTCAGGGCTGCAAAAAGAGAGCAGGAGGGAATACAACGTGGTCAGGGAAATGGAGAGTATTGGATGTTAAACCCAATGAGATGGACTGCTAATTTACTTTACTTATGAGCCTGGAGACATGAAGACAACTGCAGAACTCTGTGGGCAGCCCTGAGCAAGACAGGCAGGAAAAAAACGAACCAGGAAAAATCACAACACACTGTATCATACTTAGAGAGCATTTCCTAGAATCAGTATTGTTCACTTTTGACTCGAATCATGGAATTTGGACAGCATTGCTAAACTTTGTTGTGCCACAACAGCACGAAACATGTTTAACTGTGGGTAATACATATTTTATCTTTGTGGCCACATTTGACTCCCACAATTGATCCCTCACATATCAACCCTTTACATTATTCTTTGTGGAAGAGTGGTTGTCTACCGGACATGCTCCAAGCGCAGCGCTGAAGAACTGGCATAAAGCTTTGAAAGTAGTGTTTGCAAGAATGAGGCAATGCTAAGCAACTACACAGTTCAGCGGACGAGCTGTCGAGCTGTTCCCCTCTCTGTTCCCCTCTCTGTTCCCCTCTCTGTCTTTTAGATGTGTCCCTGAAGGGCTACCGTACATGTCACACTTATGAGTTTGAAGATGTTAGCAGTGGGTGGGATGCCTTGTGTGTGTCTGTGTTGGAGATCAAATGTGCATAATGTGAACGCTATATGTACAGTACATGTGTCTGTGCTTATTTGAGATTTTGTTAGTGTGTGTTTCTTGGTTGGTCGTGGGAGCTTACAGGCTCTGTGCTCATAGGTTCTCTAATCCAGTGTTTTGAAATGAGCCCTCCAGCTGTTGTGGGCTTGAGAGACTGCTGCCTTGGAGGAGGCTTAGAGACGATAAGATGCTCCTTCTATCTTCATTCCTCTAGGACCTCCTCTTTCATTCTTTCTTTCAGTTTTTCTCATTCTTTATTTTCTTCCTCCTTTCCTTAATCTTCTTCTGTCTTTATCCCCTCTCTAAATCTAGCACATTTAATATCTATGTGGCCATGAGAATGAACGCTTACACTGATCTCATGCTGCCAATACAATAGCCCATGCTGTTAGGGTCGTAACCCTTCGTGTGAACTTCCCCTTTTTTGCAGTAAATCCTCGATTAAGAGCATAGGTTGATTTTGCGCATGAAGTGAACATTGTGTACACAGAGGATAGAAGAAGATCAGACTAGAGGGGTGACCTAAAACCCTGTTATTCATTATATTATATATATATTGATGGCCTGAGTTTGTAGGCGTCATAAGCGGTAATGGGAGGCCATTAGCTGCATTGTGACGTACACACTTAGAGGACGTTACATTACTTAAAGTGGACCTATCATGCTATATTTGAATAATATAGTGTAGGACCATACCTATATAAGGCATATTTATACTTTTTTCTTTTCAAAATACCAAACAGATCATGCATTTTAGCCATGCCTCATTTCGCTCAATTTGCACTTTTTTTAGCTCTGCTCTGCAAGGGCAGATTCAGTGAGAACAGCACCATCTACAGGCCTGGCATATGTACTACAGCGTCTCCAGCGCTTTCGAACGGCAATGGCCGTGGCTGTCTCCTCCTGATTGGTGGAGTTGGCCCAATAGCCGTAGCGCCACCGTCCTGACGTCAGGACAGTGTTCAAATCTGGATCAGTTTTTATCAGATCCGTTGCAGCCCCTTTTTTAGAGATTTGGGTATGGAGGAAAATAGAGAGGGTTGTGTTTTCTGACACTTGGTGAGTTCCCTGGAACACCGGGGACACATATTCATGTATAAAAGACGTACAAAAGTGCATTTTGCATGATAGGTCCCCTTTAACGTACAATCATGTATTTAAGCAATTGAGTGAGGAGTTATACTTCTGTAAATCATACATATTGACATAGAAGTGGATTTTTTCGCCTTTTACGAAAATGGCTTGCATAATGTATGGCAATTCTTTTCATGAACATATCTCAAATGAACCATAACTGAGCGGAGCAGTTCAAGCACTGCCTATCTGCACTGTGCCAGCAGTGAGCCTGCCGGGTGTGTGGTGTCTGCCAGCAGAAGGAAAGCGTAGGAAGTCTGCAGGTTTCCGACGGACAGAGAGGGAGCAACAGGCAGTCTGTCAGCTAGAATATGATGCTGAAATTCAGAACCCAAATTAGGCATAAACGACACTTATGTCCTTACAATTCCTAGCACAATTTTGCAACTTCAAAATAAAACAGATAATCTGATTTATGGTGAGATTTATATTTTGTGGTCGGAAGTGATCATTGATTGCACTTGACATCTGGCTTGACTCCTACGTAACCACACATGAAGGCCTGTGGTTTCTAGTATTGGCTTATGGAAACATCATCATCTTACATTATCACTAACAAGGACGATTCTCAGGACATGATCAATTATCTGTAATCATATCAGTGCCATCCTCCTCCTTACCATGTTTAGATAAGATTACTTCCCATTGGGTTTTTTGGACATGGATACATGCTTGCGGGGGAAGTCTAACTTAATTTTGCCTGTAATGTCTTTAGCTGTTCCAGAAATAGGATGCTGCATGTACATATTTGTCTTTCTGGGTCTGTTGAGGCTGACAGCTAAGTGCAGATGAGAAAAACTCATCAGTTTCTTAGTTTGAGGACATATACCTTTGTTGCATGGAAAGAAAACGAGCTATCATGGTTGTTTAGTATGCTGTGTGCACAGGAAGCGGCAAATAATACCAGAAATAACCATTACTATTCCCACTTGTCATGTTCATTTAGTATGTATTGATACACACTGCGTTCCCATGGAATTAGCAAGAAGCAAGTTGTTTTAGGGAAATGAATAACTCAGGAGACAGCCTATCGTGTTTCCCCATTTAACGTTTACATATTTAATTTGATCCCTTCACAATGTGGTCTAGAGGTTTGTTTAGCTGATGAGAGTATTTTAAAGAAGAGTTTGGTTCAGAAATCATGTTTGTTTTGTTGTGAAGATGTAAAGGCGGTGGAAATGGAATTCAATGAGACTTACACATGACTTTTCCCTTTTAAAAATATTAAACCTTTGCGTGTACATGGGTATTTATACACATCACCATGTGTCTTACTTCTTTATCTTTGACCTATTAAATGCATTTTTTTTTCCCGATAACACTTGTTATAGAGGACTGAAATAGCCTTAAGAAGGACTGAATACTTTCTATTACAGTGAAAAGATATGATAGGAACGATTGTGTAAGATCCATCCAGTGGGAGTTGTTATGCTACATTTCGATCTCATTCTGTCTTCTTGTTTGACTTGTTTGCACGTTGGTGCTGTGTGTGCTTATCTATGCTGTATCAAGACACTGATCACCGCCTCCTTCCTCCTGCAGTGTGTGTGCGGGCGCTGGATGTGACGGTGGCCCAGAGCAGTATCCAGGTGGCCCGCGGCCAAGCAGCAGTCCTGCCCTGCTCGTTCACCACCAGCGCTGCCCTCAACAACCTCAACATCATCTGGATGGTTATACCACTGTCCAATGCCAACCAGCCAGAACAGGTAGAGTGTTTATCACCAGTGCACCCACTCACTCACAGTGACTCGGCATCATTGCATGCTTTAGAAGTTCCTCAAATCGATGTGCTTATGATTAACTGTGATCAGAGATTATTTTTGTAAGTAGAGGGGTAATGTTTAGTTACTTACTGAGATGTCTACTATCCTATTGAGATGCGTGTAACTTGTGTTCTAATGCAATGTTACTGCATACGCATCATGTGGATGTCCGTGCTGCTTCCCAACACCAACCATAAAGTCAAAGCAGGTACACAAGACTTGATCTATACTAAGGTGTGCTCAGATACAGCGCAAAGAGAATTAAATCATCTTGAGAATCGAGAAATTTGAACAATGCATCCACAGAGAGAGAGACTCTCTTAAGCTTAAGGGACATCCAGCGCAGTTACATGGCTGATCATCATAGTTCACTATGATGATCACGGTACTGCACATGTATGTGCAGTGACACATGTGTCTCAAGAAACAGACTGCATAATTGCTACATTTCAGTCCATTTTGCACCCAACACAAATACACCAAATTTCTCTTTCCAGTGCACCTGAACGCACCTTTAGGGTCTTAGTTATAGATATTAGATGACTGTATTAGCTAGTATTATAGATATAGTAGTAGTTAGCTTAAGGTATAGCCATAGTTTAGTTCACTTTCTCAATGTAGCCTGCAGGACAGCATTGTCATGTAGCACTTCTCTACCTTTCCCTCGACAGTGATGCACATTTAACTGTTATCAATTTGTTGAGAACATTGGCAATGGTTTAATTGGCACACACAAACATTGCATGATTTAGAATTTAGTTGAACATTGTGTCCAACTGGTTTCTTACCATTGTCCCTTCCTGGCCTACTACTCTTATTTTCTTTCTGTTCTTTTTTCTTCTTCTCACCTTCCCTTCCTTTGTCTCTGTCTCTTTCACTGTTCCTCCCCCCTTGCGGGACTTCTGTGATTCCATTTGAGTTGTTTAACATGCAGCTGCAGGCCGTACAAGCTCACCTGCCTCCCTTTACTTTGAACCCTGGCGCTGGTCGGCCGTCCAAATAATACAATCATCTTCTGCACTAATTAACCCACGCCCACGACAGGCTCTATATCGCAGCTGTTCTCACCACACACACAAACACCGACTCACACACACACACACACACAAACTGGCATTTGACAGACTGCTGATCCAAATGCACTGCAGATCCACATACAGACATGCAGAGCTTCATTATATTTACTGGCTTCACACATACATGCATTCATGATGCTCAATAGAAGTGTGAAAACTCCCATCAATGTTTCCATACATCCATAAATGCACACATACGAGTTAATGAAATGAGCACACCTGTGGGTAGGGGCGTATGCCATTGAAAACAACAGAAACACATAGGCAGTTACTCGTGGATGAATGCATGTGACTTTTAGATGCTAGGCGAAGAAATCGGATACATGTAAAAGCCTGCATAACAATCATAATGTTCTCACGCCATACCCTCACACGTGTTATATAGTGTCCATGTTAATGTGCGTATACCTACGAACAATGGGTAAAAGCACAGTGATGCACACATGGTCTTGAAGCGTGCAGTGTCACAAATTGAACATTAAATACAATATGCATACAGTGACGTACAGAAGTAACAGAAGAAGAAGTGTTAGCTATAATTTAGCAATCAGGTTATGCATGTGAATTTGGTGAGTGATGAAATGCGTGCGGCGACAGTACAAGTACAAGGTCATTTTCGATGAAGAGAATGTCACAACTGATTACAATTGATGCTAAAAGCCATTAAGAATTACTGAACACAATTCTGTACACTTCCACACCCCCACAACCCGCGTAAGCACTTTGGCGAGTGCACTTGATCCACTCAGATCCCCCTGTGCTCACATTTGACTACCTAGTTCAGATAACAAGAGGCAATGCAACTTATTTAGCACTCTTGAGAGGGAAACAGTACCGGCTTGTCAGACTTTGCAAACTTTAGCCGTTTGTTAAAGCCCAGATTATTCCAGTATTTGCTCGATGCTTTGGTTCGCCAAGTTGTTAAAGACTTCACCTTGTGGTTTACAGGCTTAATCTTAATTAGACTGTAAAAGTTAATGAATCAAGTGTGAGCTTTATTTGTTGTGGAGAACGAGTGCCAACGTTGTGCATCGCAGTCTGAGGAAGCATTACAGATGATTTAAATGTGGACAGTTTGCATTTCCCCTCAGCTCAATGGAATTTTATTGCATCTTCTGTGTTTTTGGTTTTCTGTAGCAGAACTTTTGGCTGCAGCAGGCAGTTATGTAGGTGAAAAAGCTCTGATAATCCTGAAATACACTTCATCCCCGCCAAACTCAGCAGACACACACAGTTAGAGACCAGCTGGTCAGCATATAGGAGCATTCAACTGCTAAGAGCTAGGTATTTCCCTCATGAGTTGGTGGGATATTGGACTAAAATTCACAAGGTGACGACAAATACAGTAACTAACAGATGCTTATGTTTCTTTTTTAATTCTTTCTAAATATTAGATGTGTTGTGGTTTTAGTCCTTTTGTTTCACTCTGAGTAGCTGACAAGATAAGGTCCATATTACAACATGTAGCCATGCAGCTCAGAGGAGTGTTTGTTTGTGTGTATGTATGTTGTTTTCTGCGTAACTAATCTGTGTATCATGCTGTTGATGTGATCAATCCTCCTGACCTCTTTCCTCTTGGTTGCTAGGTGTGTGATAATCCTTGAACACACACACACACACACGCACACACGCACACGCACACACACACACACACACACACACACACACACACACACACACACACACACATACATTAGACAATGGTTTTATTCAGTTATTTATCCTCTGTAAAATGCTGGATATATTTTATTCATGCTCGATTAAAGCTCCAGGTTTTTTTCTCCTCTTCAACTCTTGTAAAATTAATTCCTAAAACTGATAATGTATCAAAATTGTTGATACAACACATACAACACATTTATTCAATTAGCTGAGTCTGGCATTTCAATAGTGTCAGCTTTGCCTGAAATCGGTTTAAATCCAATTTCTACTCTCTCTTTTTACCTACTCTAGCTGAAAGGAGAAGTTTTATCGATAAAATACATTTGATATGCCGTTGCATCTCTTCTCAATTATTTTGAGTCTGGAAAAAATGATTTTAAATATGTTTTCAATTCCTGTAAAGGTTGCCATGTTGATTTTTCTAAAACAATTGCACTTATGGTGAAATGAGGCTCTGTTGAAATTGAGGTCATAGAGAGTCTGTGGTACACAAAATCATCTCAATCTGTAATTGAAAACATCTGTCACGTATTTTAGCTGATCATACTCTGATCCTTATCTGAACCTAACAATCCACCAGAGGATAGCTCAAATAGATGCTGCTTTCACAAACCCTCATCATTGCCTCCCCTAACTTTTCCTAAACAATTTTTGCAGGACACGTCAAAGAAAATGAACAAGGGCCTATTTCATACAAAGCCATCAGAGACATGTTGTTTGTCTGAGGCTGTAACTCCTCCCTGAGGAGAGGTTATATTACAACTCATACACTTAGCTTCGACACACACTCTCATACACATTAATGTGATACCTTTTATCGATCTGCACGGAGGAAGTTCTTTTTTTATTTGCTTGCCTACTTCCAGGGACATCAGTATGCAGAGTCAGCAACCGTCATTTTCACCAATAGGGTTTAAAGTGTCTTTCTTAAAGGTCACTTGAGCATAATAATTCTTGCTGATATTAGGACTTGAACCCTTGCCTTTAGTTGAAGGACACATATCATTAACCCTGCCTGATCCCTACTGCATCAAGGTCACAGTCACAACCTTGGACATTGCATACCCTAATCTCAAAGACCAAATATGACCAGTCCTCCGTTGACTGAACCAGTGAAGTAGACTCCTATTTGAGACCAAAATCTACTGCAAATGTACAGTACATCAGTTTATCTTCTGTTACTTTCTGGGATTGCTTCTGGGAATCATTTCTATCCATCACCGGTCCATTTTGTATTGTAGCACTGTGACCGCATGGTTACGACAATATAGAAACTCGTTCCTTTTTTAGGACATGTACCTTATACACAAATGTCCTTTTTATTATGTTCTCAGATTTTGTTATGCAGTTCCTTCTCACCTCTACCTATGTTTACGTTGCACATTAACATCCTAAATAAACATATCCCATTCTTGTTTACTAGTACAAATGGATACATTATGGATTATGGACCACTGGTGTGTGGATGATATGGATACATCTTATTGTTGTATTTTACTCTTATTGCTTTATTTTGTATTCATAGCAACATTTAATTTCCCCACCTATTCTCCCCCCTGCTGTCTGAGGAGATGGAATATCTCTATTTCCTCTCTTCCCTGAGGGTTCTTCAATGTTTTTACTTGTTATTGATTAAAACGTTTATTATCCTTGGTAACTGTTGAGATATGATGTTGGGCTGAATAAACTTGAGCTTACTTGACCTACCCAACAAAGAGAGTTGTTGTAGCGTACTTGAATGCACCACAAAGAAAGCACAGCAACTGGCTGATGATGGTGCTCACTGACTGTACTGTGTGCTTGGGAAAATGGCATGGGTAAAGTACATTTTACGTAGTGTATGGGCTAAATCATTCAAAGCCAACAGTTTGAAGAGATGGGGAAATGGATCTGGGCCCATATTGTTTCACAACATGTCTCAGAGGATATAAAGGGATAACAGTAGCAGCTTACAGTCAGTACATTGACGGGAGGCTATCGGGGTTTAGAGGTTTATTCAGGCTTTATTGAGATGGTGGCAGTGTCCCTCATGTCTGGGGCCAACAGGGTCCTTGTGGTCAGCCATAAGTAGGCTATGGTTATGAGACTGACACCGTGACGGAGAATATATGAAGGTTGCCCTGTGTGCATCCAGTTGTGGCTCACACTTACAGGCTAGATTGTAGCATAGTTAGTGCGAGGGAATGCTTGCAGTGCCTGTGTGTGTGAAGGGATTTAGGAGCGAAAGGATGTAGCAGAGGTTTACCACTGGGCCAGCAGCGGGGCGTCCAGCTAGTCCAGCTAGAGTTCTTAGGGCCAGCCGCCATCTGAGTGCCAGCCATGACCTCTTTTTATCCCAGCGCACAGCTACAAAGCCAACCAGGCCATGCAAAATGATGATGTGATTTATATACACATAGATATGGACAGAGACAAGAAAATAGGTGGAATGTATCATGTTTTAAGGTGGAAAAACACAGTAAAAGGGTTTTGAGATACAGTATTGTTACCTTAATATATTCATTGTTGTCAAAAATAAAACCCACAGGATTCATAAAAATATGATAGCTAAATTATGAGTAAGATGCAATCACAATTTTGTGCCTGCGTTAATTCAGCATTCACTCATGAACAGGATTGATCGGATCACTTTCACCGAGCAAGCAGATTATATAGTTAGGTCATCAGGAGTGTAGAGCCAGGTCATACAGGTGCCGTCTGTTAGAGAGTGAAACAGAGAGGTGGGCAGAGACAGACAGACTGAAAATGGAAAAAATATCATAGATTAGACTGGGAAAAAGTGGACAGACAAAACATATGTGAGACCACATGGTTATTAGAGTGTGGCAGAACAATTACACACCGGCACACACAACTCAAAACTGATACACTCCCCATGAGTATATGAATATACAATGAAACACACACTCACACACCCACACACACACACACACACACACACACACACACACACACACACACACACACATACACACACACACACACGCACACAGAGAAGATGCAGTTGCAGGCTCTCATCACAGCTGAGGAGCTGCCTATTCATCTGCACATAAGAGGACAAAGCGAGCGTACTGCACTCAGGAAATTGCAGCCGCACAATTTACAACCGTTAAACAGCGGTGGAGGACAGCGACACATACACACTCTTGCAATTTTAGAACTATCACACACACACACACACACACACACACACACACACCACACACACACACACCCACACCCACACACACACACCCACCCACACACACCCACCCACCCACCACACCCACACACCCACACACACACCACAACACACACACACACACACACACACACACACACACACCACACACACCCACACACACACACACACACACACACACTACACACACACACACACACCACACACACACACACACACACACACACACACACATACACCCACACACACCCACACCCACACACACACACACACACACACACACCCACACACACACACACACACACCACACCCACACACACACCCCCCCCCCACACACACACACACACACACACACACACACACACACACACACACACACACACCACACACACACACACACACACACACACACACACACACACACACACAGACACACACTGGTGCCGGTTGTTTCCCTGCTTGGTTCTTTGAACAGTTCAATGAGGGCTCTTTTCACCAAAGTGAATAGCCGCTCTGATTCCCCTCCATGCTTTGTGTGTACGTGTGTGTGCGTGTCCGTGTGTGACTTAGTGCGCGTGTGTGAGTGCCAGACTTGTGTGCACATACCATGTGTTTGCGTGGGTCCTCTTCATCTTTTGTGTGAGCCCAGCTGAGGGGTGAGAGCTTATTTGCATGTGGCTCGGCCTCACAACCAAACTGTTCAGACCACGTCTAAAGGCCTGAGAAAAGCTTTTGAACAAATTAATCCTTAGTTGCTGTAGACCTGACAAGCTTACCTCACCCATACAAGTGTTTTTATTACTGTGAAGGTCAAAGTTATGTTTTAATTACTTGCAGGTTGTCATACATTGTGCACAAACCTTTCTGTATTGCTACTTCTGCATTCATCTGATTGCAGTTGATATGTTTCCAAGTTGAAATGTTTTCAATTATGCATACCATTTAGTGGATGCTTTTATCTGAGCTTTATGGTACCATAAAAGCATATTTTTAGTATGCACTTCTTACTCTGACATTTACTCGGTGAGCTAGAGACAACCACTTACAAATAAAAGGTTTTTCTCCGTGTCTGTCTGTCTGTTTGTTTGTTTGTACCTTAAGAGCAAAGTCTGTTTGCTCCTTAACTTTCTCTGTCCGTTGTTCAGCCTCATAGTGGAACTTGGGCTCCCTCTAGTGAAAGACATCTGTAACAGGCCACTACAGTAAATGTTCAAGATGCACATTCATAAAGTTGACTGAAAATGACCAAATGCATTGAGTTGGGTATTATTCTCTACATTTCTTTTGACTACAGGAGCAGATTATGTTGTCTTTTGTTATTCGTAATAAACATCTCTGAATTGCTATTTCATAATATTTGTTTCTCTGTTCTCTTCCCCCTCATTTCTCGCTGAACTCATGTCACCAATGTCACTTTCTGCCTTCCAACCCTTACCATTTACTTTTCTATTTTACCAACTCCATCATTTTCCATTACTTTCTCTGTCCCTCTTCCATCCCCTCCCATGACATCTCAATCCAGGTGATCATTTACCAGGGCGGCCAGGTGTTCAGCCTCGCCAACCACCTCATTGGGCGTGTGGGCTTCTCGGCCACCATGCCAAGTACAAGTGCCTCGATCTTCATCAACAACACCCAGCTGTCGGACACTGGGACCTACCAGTGCCTGGTCAACAACCTCCCAGACAGAGGGGGGCGCAACATCGGCGTCATTGGGCTCACTGTTTTGGGTAACTTGCTTACATACTTTTTCTTTATTAAATGTGAGAAAAAGACAAAAAAGTCTCTAATTTCAGATATAATCAGGTTTAAAGATGTATCTATTTCAACAAAATGTCATAACGTGTTGGTCACTGCATTGACTGAGACCATGAAGAGAATAATTAACATTTTGTATGTCAGGTTTATGAGAACTAATGCTATTAAGTATTTTATTGGCTTGGTTTTTAACATGAAAGCTTGTTTTGCCAAAGGTACAGCTCTTCAATTTGTAAGCAACCAAGCATGCAAGCACTCTTGAATTGATGATTCTTCAGCTCTTGAATATATCATTTTGAATATTCGACAGTCAGGAAAACATTATATTTGCTTTGCAAAGTGGTTAACACAACGCCACCCACTGTCTCCATCTGCCAGTGCCACCCTCGGTGCCAGCATGTCGTATCCAGGGCACTCTGGATGTAGGCAATGACATCATGCTGATGTGCAGCTCCGAGGAAGGTATTCCCACGCCGTCCTACTCCTGGGAGAAGCTGGACGCGCTGCCCAAGCTGCCGCACAACGCCATGCAAGGTATTACAAACAGGCTGGTCGTCGGAGTTCCCTTTTGCCCCACCTTTGCTGGTAAATCTCACACACATAGCGTGGCTCAGCCTCAGCCACAATCCCACCATCACCGCCACCTGTCATGTGCCAGGCCCGAACCCACTGATCCTGCTGAGGGGTGATGATGGATGGAGTGATTCAAACCATGTGAATTTGTGAATGAGTGTGTCAGGAGTGTGTTTGTGCAATTAACCCGGATAATCTGTGATGTTTTGCCAGATTCTCTCATGCTGAATAGCAACTCTCTCTTTCTGAGTTGGGTTTGGTTCAGCATCAGAGAGCACTGGTGTAGTCGACTCTCCTTTCTTTTCCAGCCAAATGATCTTCATCATCAGTCACTGTCTTTGTCTATGTACTACTGGTTAATAGAAGTCAAATACAAACTGTAACATTATTTGCAAATAGCAGATTATATAGCAGAAGTCCATCTTTTCTTTCTTGTACAACTATTGTGGACAAGCATTGGAAATGACTAAATAAATAAATAAAAGTGTCTTAAACTGTATATATTAACTAAAGGTACATAATACATATCTACCATTAGAGATACCTTTTTTCAAGATACTTACATTTAAACTATATGAGGAAATTAATATCAAATTTGCATTTTAAAACTTAAAACTATCTTATATCCTCTAATTTATTCTGCCTACCTCACTGATTTGTTTTGAGTTTTGATTCTGTCTTCTTCTGGTGTTTGAATTTAGACTTTTATTGAAATGAGATCCTACATTTGTCAGTTGTACTCTTTCTCTGTGTGTTCAGTTTGACACAGACAGATGTACTGCTATTTTGTACAGAACAGATGAACCAGTAGTGTGAGGCTACTTCTGTACTTTGGACTTTACCCATTTATCAATTGTAAAAGAAAGGAACCAGCAGCTTTCCTTTTAAATGAAGGCAGTTTACTTCAATTGCAAACCTCATATTTAGGATATATAGCACCATCTATTGGTAGATAGTAGAAGTGGTTAAATTGAATGTATTGTCATAGTCTTTTAAACTATTATTTAGTCATTCCAAATGAACTTTAATGTTGATTTGCATTCCTTATGTTTAGTTTTTCTTTAATAATCATTGGGTTTATTTGTATGCTTTGGAACTTTGCTATAAATTTTTGATTAAGTCACTTTTATTACTATGTCTGTGTGTGTGTCCATCAGACCAGATGCAGGGCTCTGTAACACTGAGAAACATCAGCACCAGCACCTCAGGACTCTACCAGTGTACATCCAGCAATGCTATTGGCAAGAGCACGTGTCTGCTCAACCTGCAGGTCATCGCGCGTAAGTAAACACGCTCAAACACACTGCTCCTTAACTGTTCCATGTGACACTGTTACGCTCATGACACTTTGACACGTTTGTTAAGGGATACACATTTATAGCTGGAAAAAAACCTTGTCTCACTCAAACTCTGACACAAGCGACTTTAGAAATATTTTCCTTGAGTGACACCTGTCAGACAGAGAGACACACAAGCAACCAACACATCAACCAAACAAAGGACAGCAGAGCATCTTGCAGACAGAGAGTCGGTTTTCGGGTCACATGGGGTCAAACAGTTTTGATGGCTTGACAGAAAGCTGTAGCATGGTCACACAGTCGTTGTTGTTGTTTTTTTATCTGACAGTGTGTGACAGGAGGCTCAGTGTCACAGACATAAAGGCAGATAGACAGCAGAGTGCCGAGTCTATCTGTCAGAGACTACAGTGGAATGAGTCATGCCAACATGGTGCAGATGTAAATGCTCAGGAAGAATATATGTTACTCAAAACGCTTCGGTGCCATTGCTGTTTCCACTTTACGTTCAAAAATATTGAATAACATGCAAATAAGCACTGCATTTCTGAGTGTATGTTCTTTCTTTTCCACAGAAAGGATAGACACTGTTTTTAGAGAGAAGGAAACAGCTCCTCTTTTGATTGTCTTACAAAATCAACCAATTATATTTACGTCCTCACAACAGCGCAAATTACTTACTGTATTTTCAGTTTCCTACAACCCATCGAGCTCTTGTTTTTGGTAGGGCTTATCCTGGGTGACTTATAATTGAACTTACTGTCAAGTTTTTGGAAAACATTGGTCAAACCTGTTTCTCTGTTTCTCCCACAGCCCAGCCTCAGAGTGTTGGCCTGATAGCGGGCACCATCGCTACAGGAGTGCTAGCTCTCATCATCTGTGGCCTGTTAGTGGCGGTCACGCTTTTCTACTGGAAGAATAAGAACAAATATGACGAGGAGGAGATCCCAAATGAGATCAGGTTTGTCTTTTATTTGTGGCTTCGGTCTTTTGAAAGTCTTTTGAAGTCTCCCTGTTGGTAAAGAACAGTATTAATAGATGCATTTGATACAGTGTCTCAAACAGGGATTGATAACTTGCATATGTATTCTAGATTGTTGGGGCTTATTTTGTGGCCCCTCTGATGTTGTAAAAGGCGATAAGATGCAGCTGCAGCTTTGTGTTTCCTACTGTAAAGCGATTTGTGTCAGCCCATGCAATCACACAGATTATAGTTAAACATAAAAAAAACACCCAGACCAGTTAATTGGATTCATAGTTTGGAGAATTCAGTTTAATTTTTATCTTCTGACAGCCAACGTTTCCATCATCCCAGGCTAATTTGTCTGTTCAAACAGTGTGTGAAGCTCTGTCGGTTGTTTAAATGGTCTGCAATTGTAGATATCTGAGGCTTTGGCTGATTGGGATAACATCTGCCTCATTTTGGGCTCAACTGCAATCATGCGCAATTCCATCCTGACGGCTCTTATTGCCCCCACTAATGGCAAATCACAATGAATATCTTTAATCTCTGCCTAAATTATCTGGAGACGTCTTATCTACCAAAAAGTACTCTCTTTAGAAAACCCATTCGTATTAGCATAGATTATATAAACTGTAACTTAAAAGCAGTGTTTTGATAACTCAATTTAAATACATTCACTGTATATTTAAATGATTCATATCGTTAATGCATAGATTTAAAGATTGTCATATTATGATGAAATAAAGAGAACAGCACTTGTTTTATTCTGTGTTGGACTAATTGTTATATGTAGACTTAAAGTTTATAAGCCATGTGTGCCACACACATTAGGTGTATCACTGTATATTTTAAGAGTCCAGAAAGATCCCAAGGCAATAATAAATAAATAAGTGAAATTGAGATTCTCAGTTTATTGAACTCTTGACTACATAGTGGAGCATTTTTTATTTTGAATGCACCAAAGCAGGATTTGTGTTAATATTTAAATATGAACTAATTAGCTATCTTAATGCTATCACTTCTAATATCACTGATATCTTCACAACCCCTACTTATATCTTCTTAACAGAGAAGATGACCTTCCTCCCAAGAGGTCATCATCAGCGAAGGCTTTCCATGCAGACGCCTCCTCCTCAGAGAACGACACGCTGACGTCCACCAACACCTACAACAGCCGCTACTGGCACAACCCCAAACCCAACTACGACACCAACTCCTACACACGCTACAACGGAGACACTCGCCAGACCTTCTCCACCGCGGCTCACGGTGCACATGCACACGGTCAGGCCCAGAACGCAGGACACAGCCACAGTACAGTGGTCACAGCACCAGGCTCAGCTCCACTGTCCCGCCATGCACAACCCAACACGGCAACATCGTTTGCCAATGGCAGCCATACGCTCCCCCCACCAAAAACTCTGGTGGTCACCACAAACTCTGCCCCATCCCCTACCGCCATGGTGCGCAGCAACGGCTCTGTGAGTCTAAAACCGGTGGTGATGTCCGCACACGGGCAGCACACACACTCCTACGCAGTGAGCCAGGCCACCCTGGAGCGGATGGGGGCGGTGCCTGTCATGGTGCCCGCCCAGAACAGAGCAGGCTCGCTGGTGTAACATCTTAGCTTAACTGCTTTGAAAACAAGACTAAATGAGCATTTGGTTTGTGAGATTTTACATCCACTGATGAACAACATACAGAATATGGGCTAAAGCAGCCCGCTGCCCTTTACAATGTTGTCTTTTCTGTATGTCTGGACATCTGTTTCTCAAACCAAGCTGGGATTTTACAATCCAGAGTTCAGTTAATGCCAATTCTTTGTTGAACGGGACGCTTTCTTTTGTAGTAAAGCACTACATGGGATCTGATCACCCCGTCATTTAATGGATTTTATCGGCAGGTGTGGCGGGAACTCTTTTTCAACCACTTGGATTATTTCACAAAGCTGGAGTGGAATTTCCTGCAGAACTTGGATTCCCAGATCCTTTTCAGGGTTGGATCATTGGGATGATTATGTTTTCGTTTAGACTCAAAGCAACACAAGGCATTTTCATCTCAGTGTGTCCATACTGCATGGTCAGACAGAAGCGAGCTCGGATTCCCACTTAATGCATGTGTCTCTTGTTTCGGGATAAACAATGAAGTCTATATTATTTCTAATCATTTCTTTTGACAATTTCGATTGAGAGAAATAGTTGTGATGATGGGGATTGCTGTATGCATTGAACGTGAATGTTTTCAAATCTGTCGGGAAAAACCGAAAGGATAAAAGTATAACAATTAAATAATGTCGGGGAGAATGGCCTTAGAAGCTTAGGGAGATGGGTTTTATTGGGTGCAATACATACACAATTCATTGAATGCAAACATTTTAATTACATTTACGCACTTTTCAGAACAACTTTATATCAAAACTTCTGTCTTATGAACAATAACTCAGTCTTACTAATGCTATGCTTTAAACCATACAACATATATCAAAACTTACATGCACATACAACATGCTGGTGATGTTTGAAGATGGCACACACACTGGATGTGTACAACGGAAAGCTACTGTCCCCCTGATCTAACATCAAACCTGCAGATGGATAATTGTCATAGTCTGTGTTCATTCTCACTGTTGTCCTAAACTGGTTCATGTCACATCAGTGCTGCTTGGAGAAGATTACAGGATGTCTTACTTCATAAATGCTTTATAAAGAGACAGATATATATATTTAAAGGTGATTTCCCCCCCCCCCCCCCCCCCCTCTTGACAAAGGCTAACACTTTTTGTTTTCTACTGTACATATTGTAACTACAACAGTAGGCTAGATTGTGAATCAAAGAAAAATACATTCATGTCTGACTTATACATTTACATCTGCAACTCATGTGTCTTAATTTTGAAATAATTGTTTTTTGTTAAATTAGGCAGCAATTGGGATTTCATGATAAGTGTTATGGTTGCAATGAAGGGATGTTTTTTTTTATCATTTTTTTTAACGAGGTATTGCCATTTCATTACAAGACCCGAGTTGAATACACGTTGGCCATACATTTTGCTATACATAGTAGACACCTATGCTGTATATGGTAGAAAGTAGCACTGTGTTTTTGACCTGCTGTTTTTATTTTAACCAAAACTCAACCAACTGTTACAGTGTTCCCAAATTCTTAATCCTAATTCTTATTGTGCATTACCTTAATGCACAATACTCGCTTTGAGCTATGATGCAGTAGTGATACAGCAATTATTTGTTTGTACATGCAGTATTGGAAAGTGTGTTTTATTCTTCAAAGCAATTCCTCTTTGCGTCTTTTATTAATTAAATGTGCTGTATTGACATTTACATTTATATTGAGACAACACAAGGTGCTAATATAACTTACGAAAGTGCTCCAGCTTAAACAAATATAATCCCTTAATTAATGGTGGAGACATTTTTCTTTTTTAATTTATATGATTTAGTCCAGATGACTTTAATGTCATGTTTGTGCCCTTTCTATATGAGTTATATTACACTAACACACAGTTAATTAAACTGGAAACTACAATAAACTTGATTTGGAAGCCTAAATGAACACAATGTTCTTTATTCCCAACACATGTTTGGTTAATTTGAGCAATACATACTAACCAGGTGTTATGGAGTCACAAAATGGACCTTCTGAATATCAGTTGACACTCAGTTTTCATCACAATTTCTTGTCAGTGATGTACAGTAGGCCTGCCATCAACAGCAACCTGAAGCAAATGGAACCCTGAATTTTTCCCCATAGTCATGATATACATGGCTCAATGTCTGATATCTGCATTATTTGTATTCATCCACTATTCTATCAGTTGCTACAATGTGCACCAGCCTCACAAATCACACGTGTGTATTCTTTTTTCTTCCATTTGACCCCGGTCTGACCACAGCTATACACCTGCTCAGTGTTCTTACAGACACATTTATCCAAAGTGTTTTTTCTTTCTTGTTATGTCTTAAGGCTGTCTGCTGTGTGTCAGAGCTACAGTACTCTGTTAATCAGCCTGGAACACACATACAGTAAACACATAAATTGCTTTATAAATACAGTAAGGCTTTAACAGGTACAATGATAAAAGGTCAGGTATCACCTCCCCTCCTTTTTGTCTGAGTGATTTCAGAATAAAATATCCTGTCTGTGTATCTTTCACTCGCCATCTCTCCTAGTGTCCCTGCCCTGAGCACCGGCTGACAACTTTAAAGAAACAACTCTTCTTCTAAAATCTCTGGCTTTGTTCTTGCCAGAGAAAATGTCTGGCTGGAAAAACAAAACTGAGATTATTTTATTCTAACTCTGCCCTCCGTTTGCAGGAACAATGGAGGAAAGAGAGCACAATCAGTAGGAAACTACTGAGGCTTTAACCCAGACTAAAACAACTCATCTTCTACCTTGGCTTTAGGAAGGTGGTACATGGGTTGTGTACATAGATAGATAATGACATGTGATATATTGCCAATAGTAAAACAAACCTGTAAATATGTATAAAAAATACATCTTGTTCTTACTGTTGGGTTGACATGAAATAGGAAAAATAACACTGGAACCTGTAGTGAATAAATATTGTTAATACATTCTAATCGGCTTGCTGCTCGTCTGTTCGTGTGTTGCATGTTTTATTTGGCATGATACAATTTCCCTGCCTAGAGTACAAGGTTTTAAGATACAAGTTACACGCTGAATAGTTAATAGCAATAATCAAAGAGAAACAAGAAGAAAAACATACGACATAAAATTATTTCTTTATAAGTCTTCTAGTGGATCTGTCACAATCTGATGAAGGACCCAAATGCAGCACTCAAGGTTCAAGGTTCTTTATTGTCAATCTGACATAGCTACAGAGTAATTATGTAGTTGAAAATCTTATGTCACAGGCTTCTCCAACAATGCAACATAATAACATAATAACAATAAGAGCAAGAGCAATACAAAAAGAAAAATAGTTATAAAATAAAGTGACTCGAGAAACCAAGGAGTATTGGTAATATACTTTATTGGTAATACCAGAGCAGAGGGATACCAGCAGAACAGTAACAGCCGGATGATGTGCAGGCAAGCGAACCAGAGGACAGCAGGCAGAAGGTGAGTCAGGGCCGGGCAGAGGGTCAGACAGCAGGCAAGGCAGGATAGTCCAAGGACAGGCAGGATCAGGGAACAGGCAGAGCAGGCAGGTCAGGGACAGGCAGGGTCGGAACCGGGTAGGCAATCTGGTAACAAATGGGTGAAAGACTAGCATGAAGGCAAAGTACGATCTGGCAACGGGTGTGTGTCTGGTGAGGGTTTAAATACTGGCAGTGTGACTAATGGGTGCAGTAGAGAAAGAGAGTAAGCAAAAACGTGTGTGTGGTTAACAGGTGAGACAGGTGAATGGAAAACTTGAATGGAATGATGGAGCAGACCGGAACATGATTCTAAAACTGAAATATGTTGCTGTATGAGCTACACTTAGGTATGATGTGTGAATATTCTGCATTAAATGTCTCATGTAGGTATCATCTTCAGAAGGAACTGCTGCTCTCATTTAAATAACATATTTCATGCTTTGCTCAGCAAGCCTTCTATGAAACTCGTTCATTCTGCCTCTGGTGCTCCTGCAGGCTGTTAAGACAACCATAAAGACGAGAGCAGTACGGAATAACAATATGAAGAATATGCAAGTGTGCTAGTTTCTTTATGCTCTTGTGGTTTCCACTCTATTCCCAAGACAAATTGTGTAATACTGCACAATCGAAATGTTTTCCAAGTAAAAATAGAGAATATTTTGAGATATAGATGTAAGCTAATCATACTGCACACTGCTTTTGAGCTGCAATATTTGTCTTGGATTGTATTTAGTTGTTTGTGTGTGTGAGTGTTTGTGTGTGTGCATCTAAAAAATATCTGTATTGGATTGGTCTGAAGCTGCAGTTCTTACATGTACCGGTAGGGGGCAGTATGTATACACTCAATACCGCCAGTACTTGCAGAAATGTGATGTTCAACTCTGTCTTAAATCCTATCATAGTTTAAATCAGTACATTATGAGACATCATTATAAAGATAAAGTTATCTAATATATGTGAATTAACTGTGAATGGACTCATTTAAATTCATTTAAATAGAGGGGGAAATCATTTGAAGCTGACATAACTCGTATCTGATGCAATCTCAAAGGTGGTGGTTTCACCATCTCATCTGAATTTCCATCAGTATTCCTCTATTCTTTCTCCAACCCGCATTTCAACATTAAAATCAACAGCAGTGACCTTTCTCTTGCCGTTTGAAAGGCCTTTTGAAAGGCAGGAGAAAAAGGGCAGTGAACCAGAGCTCCTGAGGATTGGTCTCATTATTTGCACATGACGCCACCTTTGGATGTGTATGTGTGTGACGTGTTTGTGTGTGTATGTGTGTGTCTTCAAACTCCTCAGCATAGCTTTGGGTTAAATAATTCTCTTATTTCTGAGATCTGAAATATGTTGAATCAAAGAAAGTTGCCTTCCAGTATTCCTTTTTTTCCTCCATGTTGTCATTGCTACATATTTGTGTTCTTTTACTATTTTCACACCCTGCATCCCTCTTGTTTATGTGCTACATTACACAAAACAAAAAAAGCATCCTTTAGTTAGACAGCAATTAGAGTTAATGTATGGCTTGGTTGGTTCATTTCCGTGTCTTGTTGTTAGTTTAAATGAAAAGTTTACCTAAATCCGTCAAATGTCATTATTATATTTATTTTGTCCACTGTTAGCTATGATAGATGTCCTCACAAATGGCTTTGCCAGTTTAGACAGTTTATTTATAACTCCTGCCAAGACTTACTGCAGCAGTTCATTTAATGAACTGTCAAAATGCTACCATGTGCTTAGTTGCCACAAAACATCTGTGAACCAACCAATCAAAATACTGAATAAAACTGATGCAATAACCATCATCATTAATCCCAACCAACCAGCACTGGAGAAAGCATTTCACCACCATGCTTTCATCTTAATTAAAGCATCAACCAACATGCTCGGAAACGGAAGCATCAGTTGAAACACAGTCAAAAGAGCATGGACTGATTGGAAACGGCATCCCTAATAAATGCATTTGAGGTAGAAGCAGAAAGTAACACAGACAATGAATTCACTGACCATTGAGATGGCAAAAAATAAATAAAATAAAGAGAGGGAAAGAGTGTGAAAAAAACAAACCCATTTCCCAGCAGGGCGGAGAGGTGGCCAACGGTGGAGCTGAATATGGCCAATCAAGAATCTCTGGTTTGCAGGCTGAATGCACAATGCGGTTTGTGAGAAATCACTTTGGACAACCATAACATGGCCCTAAATAAAAATGTTCTCTCCTTTCTAGTGCTGTCTAGCCATCCCATAATAGCCCTAAGCTGTGGAACTGGCTCACTGCCTAAATCTCTTTCTTTTTGTCTTGGTCAGGCTCTTCTGCCTCTTCTGCCTCTTCTGAAAGCCCTGAACTGAACCTTGTATGACAGCTCACTGTCATTGTCCAAGTATAATCACTCTCAAGGATGCAAGGACCAGAACATACCAACTCCCTTTAACCTTTACAAAAATACAGCCAATATTATTGAACAAGTTGCATGAAAATCACTGGCAGTTAGATTGCAATGTGGTTCCACATACATATACAGTAATCGACATTATGAAACACACTTAATTGAAAGAGGCGTGTCTATTCTTAATTTTTGGTTATGACATGGGATGTTGGGAACAATTTGTACACGCTGTTCGAGTGGTCTGTATACCGCTGCTAGATAATGTCAATATTCACATTACTGATGGACACTAAAAGCCACAGCGACTAACAATATATCAAGACAGCAACCAGTCCAGGTATGCCTAAAGAAATGCAGGAAATGCAAAGGCAAAATGACAAAGCAATTACTTTTTCTGGTTCCTTAATATACGCAAACATATTCCCAGTCAGCATTCCCTGGTTGCAGAGACCCAACTGTGCCTTCCAAGTCTGACTCTGATGAACTTCCCCTGTTGCCTGCAGCATTTATCAGCTCAGCCATCACTGTGAACAATATTCTCCTCTATTGTAAAGTGAATGTATGTCATATTATAGGCCATGTCAGTTTTCATCACTTTTTCAATGATTTCATCCCAATTTAAAGAAAGGGAACAACAAAGGAAGGAAAAACCAATAGGTGTCTTTACTAATTTATTCAATTCATCAAAGCAAAAAGCCAATGGAATTGTATTTATACAATGAACACAATACTATACAATGGTGAGGATAGAAAGGAATAAAAGACAAGAGTAGTGAGGCGACAGTTTGATGACGTCAATGTTGTTTTCTGTTCTGATGGAGTTGCAGAAGTTGTATAGATGTTGTTAACCTCTGAGTCAGAGGTCAGAGCAGTCCATCTGGGAGAGAATCACAGGGGTATGGGAAAGGGAAGAAAAAGGAAAGAATAAGGTGATAAAAATAGATTCAGCACAGTGATGGACAGGTCTAACGTCAAGAGGAGAATTGCTCAGAAAAACAATTTCAATTTTGATCAAGAGTTTATTGGAAATAAATAAAAAAGTAAATCAAACTTTATTATTTTGAAGTGTGCACCATCCAACACGTTTTTGTTCCTCAATACAATTAGATATGAAATGAAGGAGATACAATGTAAATAATTTAAATGTTATGCAATCAGAGGGAAAAAAGGCACCATTACAGGAGATAATTTGAAAGGAATTATTGATAAACTCTTAAATTTAATTTTCTGCTGCTGTGAGTTTTGTCAGCTGATTTATCAAAGACATCTAATGGGCAATGAGCTTGCTAGAAGAACAATTTGTGTGATACACTAAAACATGATCATACAGCATCATTACATCCTTAATTTCACTTCTTATGTAATCTCCTGATAGTATCCCGTTCCTCTTTGTCCTTGCCTCTGCACATTCCCACCCCTTCGAACCATTTCATTGTCATTCTCCTCCTCTCCACCAGATGCCCTTTGACTTCTTCTCCAGTCTGACCACCTGACCTTTCACATCCCTCCTCACATGTTGCCACTTTCTTCATCAGTCCTGACGACATCTAACCTGCCCCTTTCCACTCAATCCTTCACCGTTTGTTAAAGCTGCTGATGCTCATGCCTCAGCAGATGCATGAGCATTCTAGCCCTCTGAACCCAAACCCTAGCTTGAACCTATAGCTGTTGCTTTTCGTCCATGGTACCTGTTCCTGAACTGTGACCTGTTGCCTGTTCCTGCACCAGCCGTGCTCTCTGGGTTTGTTTTCTTGTTTGGAGCGCTCCCTGTTTTGACCCTTGCCTGCCTCATGATTCCTTCACCTGCACTTCTGCACGTACTGTAAGTGTATGTACTTTCATTTTGGCATAACATCCGAGCACTTTAATGTAGTATTACATCTGTGAACCTGTACTGAATCACTGCTTTGTCTGGATGTTGATCCTAAACTTGTCGCCTAAATGCAACGGTTATGTTTTTGAATTTTATGCTGATATAACATTTCCTATAAATGTCACTACAGTATATATATATAATGTATTATTGGATTAGTTGCAAGTTTGCATTGACTGCTAATTCTTTGGTGTCACACAAATGCACATGTTTTAATATCGATAAGTATGTTTCTTTCCTTGTACCCCCTTCAGACTCAACACTTTCTTAACACCTTTTCAAAGATCAACAAGGAACCTTCCTCTTCAGCTCAATGGATGATTGCAATTTTTAACAAAGAGAGCTACAATGTACTCTCTCACACATCCCGTCGGGAAATGCTTCTTGCTTTATTGTGCGTGAAGTGGTTGCACATGCATATTAAACTTTTCCATTTTCATTTGCACTCACATTCTTGTTAGTCTATTGTATTGCCATGCTTTCATACGTTTGTATTTATAAAAATGGCATACATTATTGCAAGCGTGCTGTCTAAAAGTGTTCATGTTATATTATATTGCCTTGCTTTTTAAGTAAAAGATAACAGATTGAGAAGCACCAAGCATGTCCTAGTACACTTGTCTGCGTTTCTCTAATATTCTAGGGACCAACGTTGGGAAACAGCCTGTAGGTTCATGAGCCCCTGAGAGAAGACTCAAAGTTCACCCTGCCATTCTTTTGAAACACCAACATGTGCTGAACATGTACCGTATGGGGAAGAAAGAAATCAGATTTGCAAGTGGGATGCGACAAAAAGAGAAACACACAGTTCTCTATAGGCTCATACACACATTGAAATGCAAACATATTTATTCTCAAGAGGTGCTGTGCATCTCTTCTGCCTTTCTTAGCTTTAGGCACCATATATGTAGAAAGAAAACACAGCGCTAAGGATCAAGACATTTTGTGTGAGAGATCATGCACAACATTTTCAGGAGAAAGTCTATTTCCCACTGGAGCTTTACAGTTTTATATTATTACAAATTCCTGGAGAGGGAGAATAGACAAAGCTTCCAGTTTAGAAAAGGAATGTGTCAAACAAAAAAATATACATTTATATATGTATATAACTCTTCCTGTCAAACAGCAAATAGGAGAGTCATGAAATGAAATTACTCAAAGTACAATTAAGTGTGATTTCATTTCATTTGATTCAATATTACATTTGTTTAAGTGGTTCAGCATTTAAGTTGTATTGTTACAGTACAAACATCAACTGAAATATCACATGCTTCCAAATGCATGATTACTGGGTTGATTTGGGCTTGTTAAAATCACTTTGGTTGTTGAATACTTTGTGATGCTTCTCTTAGCTGTATATAAGGTGCCTAGTGTTGCTGTATCTCCAGTTATGATTCATTATGATCTCAATATGACCTGCTGTTATCAATGTCTGAGTGGGCGTCCAAAGGGTTAAGCAAAAGCATGGGCTGGACCCCAAACTGTGCCCTTCTTTATCATGCAGCAGAATATTACCTACAGCATTCAGGGTAATATTCCCTGTTAGAGACTGAACGGCTCTATGAAGTGAGTGGGCAAAGTTCCCTGTGGGTAACATAACACCTTTTTAATGAAACACTTATGGGGAGACAATTGAAGTGAAGTGGGAGATCATAATGGACTCATCCCCTTTATAAGTGCTGGAGCCACAGTCTTTTATTTCACTACATGTTACATCGCTGTGAGGGCCTTCTTTTAAAATGAGAAGAAAGATAAAAATATGATTGCATTTCAGGGAGGAGAGGATATTGCCACAGCATGATGGAATAACATTTAGGCCTTGTGTCGAGGCTTTGCCACCTGTCATAAAATCAGTTTCCTAGCTGAGGGCAAGGATTGTTAAGCTTTCCACTCTGTGATTGATCTCTATCTACCTATTTCAGTTTGTCCTCTTTCTCCCCCCTTTGTTACCTTCCCTAAGGCCCTAGACGACTGCTGCTGTTGAATATAGTATTCTGTCTGTCTGTCATAGAGGGTGAGGTGAATAAGGAATACCGGCCTGAGTGATAATGTCATTGAAAACCAAACCAGACAGAAGTATTGTTAATTCAATGACATGTTTCAACAACATGTTTGCATCCCTTCAGCATTTTTCAAGTAACAATGTGAAAACAATGCGACAATGTCAAATGTGTCACCAAGTGTTGAACAAATTATCATAACCAATTATCACCCAAATGTCACACTCTTCTTTGCTGTAATGAACTCTAAAGTGAGTGTCAGCTCTTGTGGATCTGTCTCGTTCACACATTTACTGTGAGCGACTAGCTGGTGAACAAAATGGCACTTTATTTTTCTTCCAATACCTCTCTCTCTCTCTCTCTCTTGTATTATTCATGGCCACTGTCATTAATGCATTAGACCAGAGTCTGCAAATGCACTTTTCAGACTTTCAGAGCCAGAGCCATCAGTTTATTCTTGAAGCTGATGACTGGCTATTCATTTTTCCTGATCACTTCTTTGAGCTGCCACCATTTGTCTTGCATACTTAAAGCTCAGCATCTGTTCTCACTTCTCTACAGCTCAATCAGCTGTCCCTTGATTTCCTTCCACCTCTCAGCTCTAAATCTTTTATTCACCTCTTTTAAGCTCAAATATTGTCGTTTCAGTCCGTCATAAAAGCTCAAATCATCTCTGACTTCATCTGAATGCACCAGAGGGGAAGTTATTGTTCTTTATCTCTCTTTCATATTCTTTTCATTGTATGCACTTAATGTCCACCTTTTTGGGTTTGGATTCAGTATTCAGTGGTTCTTAAAACGTCCGTATTAAAACATTTTCACTGTGAGAATAAGTTTCTAGAAATTGAACTTAAAACTGCCACGAATAATGTAATTTTAAATGAATTTCCCATAAAACGGTTTCACATGTGTTAGTTTGACTGCTGTCACTTGTATCAGAGAAGCAAATGTTTTAGTTTTCTTTTAATAAATCAAACAATTGTCTCGAGAGAGCTTAACTTCCCAATGTGTCTTCCTTAGCTATGATTGAATAGAAAGTTCATATTAACTCAAAATTCAATCCATCTTTTTCCAATTTCAGCATGATTTAATGGAGCAATTATGAAATGCTGTGTAAATAGAGTCCCCATCCGTCAAAAGAACAACTGGGCAGAGAAAAAACTGCCTTGTCAACATTGGCATCACAGACAATGTAAGTGTTGCAAAAACCTCTGCATGTCCTGAGCATTGATAAACAAATGCTGAACAGCTGTGCTTGCAGGTGGTAGGTGGCACAGTCAATCACATGATGATGAGGAGAGGAGAGAAGTTCCCTCGAACCAGGGAGCCTCTTGAATAAACACTGAACACACACAGACAAGGAAATAGAGAGCCAGAGTGTGGGAAGGCAGATGGTGCGGGCATCACAGTGTCATTCAGACGCTGAATCCATATCCCAGAGGGAGGTTTTTGCTGCCTGAGCGAGCAGGGTCTGCTGCAGCTCCACCTGGGATTCTCTCCCGTTTGACAGGTAGTCGACAGCCATCCCCTGCTCGGCAGACTGGACAATGGATTGGTTGTTATCACGAAAAAAAAAGCGGAGGAAGTGGTAGAAATCCAGCCTGCTATGCAACAATAGTTTCAGCTATTAAGCAGTAGAATTTGGCTGGGGTTTGATGTGAAGCAGTTCAGTTGCTCCACCTGTTATATAAGAATACTGTCATCTCATTATTTATAATAAATAGGAGAAGAGTAGAAACAAACTTCTGAGATTTCCAGAACTTCCACATTTCAGTTATTGTTCAGAGATTGTTGTTCAGCCTTTGGGGAAACCACACTGGCAGATAATAACTTTTATTTAAAGTGGACCTATCATGCTATATTTGAATAATATAGTGTAGGACCATACCTATATAAGGCATATTTATACTTTTTTTTTTTCAAAATACCAAACAGATCATGCATTTTAGCCATGCCTCATTTCGCTCAATTTGAAAAATGTTAGCTCTGTTTTTGCAAGGGCTGATTCTGTGAGAACAGCACTATCTACAGGCCTGGCATATGTACTACAGTGTCTCCAGCGCTTTCGAACGGCAATGGCCGTGGCTGTCTCCTCCTGATTGGTGGAGTTGGCCCAATAGCCGTAGCGCCACTGTCCTGACGTCAGGACAGTGTTCAAATCTGGATCAGTTTTTATCAGATCCGTTGCAGCCCCTTTTTTAGAGATTTGGGTATGGAGGAAAATAGAGAGGGTTGTGTTTTCTAACACTTGGTGAGTTCCCTGGAACACCGGGGACACATATTCATGTATAAAAGACGTACAAAAGTGCATTTTGCATGATAGGTCCCCTTTAAGTTGATGTAATGAACAAGCAGTGGCTTATTGGGAAGTGACATTGTCATTCATTTGGAGTTGTGTTTCTGGATACTTCTAGAACATAAGTGTTTGTTTCTTTAAAACTCAATACCACACATCTCAAACTTTCAGGAGTGTGCACAACTAAATCAGAAACTACCAAACACTGTTATGATTTCTAAAGTAGTTTCATCAATGTGAATCACCCATTACACGCTGTGATATTGTTCACTTGTCATTTGATACATTGTTTTAAAAAAGGATCCCCACTTCAAGTTCTGTGGGGGTGAGGAATGGTTGGCAGCAAAATCGTTTTTGAAAAGAATAGACCTTATTAAGATCTCTCTCAGGGGAAGGAAAAAAATAATGACTGTGATTCGTAATGCCTAAGATCATGTAGCTCTGAATATCATATTTAATTTCAAGTAAGAATAATAAACGTTCTGCAAGCTTTATTGTATATCAGCATGAGTTAAGTACATAGATTAAAGAGGCCACTATTATGCTAATGTTCAGGTTCATATTTGTATTTTGTGCCTCTACTGTAATATGTTTACATGCTTTACTGTTCAAAAGGTACTGCAACACCTCTTTTCACCCTCTGTCTGAAACCAGAGTCCGGTCTGCTCTGATTGGTTAGCTGGCCGGCTCTGTTGTGATTGGTCATCAGGTAAATTGTGTTGGAAAGGTGGCCAATAGAAGCACAAGTGTTCCATAGAGATATCACTATGTTACGGAATAAAACAATGGAGTCTAATGGAGGTGTTTCAGGCTGGGGGGGGGGAGTGTGCGGGAGAGAAACGCCTTCAGGAGGGAACTTTGGGATTTTATCCATTTACATTTACATGCATCAAAACATATACACTACAGGAAAGGGGGGAACAACTAATCTTAATAGGGCTCCTTTTGAAACAAGCATACTGTTACTATTAGAGCACTTTCTCTATCTGCGGTGCTGAACAGAAGGCTGGAGAAAGTCCCTCTCTGTGGCATCTCAACAGGGCATTATCGTTGGGGGTATGTGGTACACAACAGTTTCCACAGCAGCTCTTTATTCACTATCCAAGGACTGTCGCTCTGAATAAGCATGCAACATGAATCCATTACTGTAGTTCAGCTCAGCTCAGTGTCCCTGGATTAAATGCCTTCATCGCCTTAAATACACGGCGAAAAGACATCTCAATGGAGTTCACCTAAATGGAAATTACAAAAAATATGATTTGCAAACCATGCAAAGTGCAAATCATTGGGCTTTTTACCCTTTTGACAGTATGCAATAAAGCAATTTCACCTACACTAATTAAATGTCTCAGAATGCTTTGATTTGTGGGCAAGTGTGAAATTGAATGGACTGGTTAATTCACCATGTTAACTGCACGATAACCACGTTGTAAAATATAATTTCACACCAGGAAATGATTAATTATATTCTGCAATTTCTTGAGGTTACAAACTGGTCACAATGGTTTTGTATTTAATGCTCACAGTGGATAAATAAGGCATGTGAAAAAGCAAGGGGTGGTATCCAGTCTGGGTCAAAAGATTATATGTTTTGCCACACAAGCCTTATTGCTATGAGACGGATATGTGCTCCTCTCTTTTGCTGTGCTCTTAGGTGCTCAGCTTTTGAAAAGATAACATGCACATGCACATAATACATAATAAATAATACACACAAAAAACTCATAATAATCTCTTGTATGCTAAAGAACACATTTAGATGTGTTCTGTGTGGTCTGTGGCAGTTGCAGTGTTAACTTTAACATGAAAAAAAGGCTTAACCCATCATTGTGTATTCTTTATCACCATGGCTTTTATAAATGTGTCGATTTATCCAAGCTAAAAATTGTTTATTTTTCCCTCGCCAGCCTTTACCGTCACTTCCTTTACAGTATGTCTTGCTTTTATATCCTTTTTGTGTCATAAGCATATATTTTACCACTCCCTTTTGTACCACCCTAACTACAAAGAGAGTAAAATAATATTTGGATGGGCTGTCAGTGTTCTAAGTGATAGCCTCTTCAGCACAGTTACTATACTGAGACTGGGTAAAATGAACTAGATGAAACAATTCCTCACTTTGACTGCAGTAGAGCAAAACAGATGAACTAATAAAAGAATGAAACTTAACATATATGCATAAACATTCACCAATTTATATGACTAAAGCTGGCTCTATGTATTTCACAGCAGAGTGACACAACGCTTATCTGTGCTGAATTATTCATGACTCGCCAACATTTACAAAATGACTAATGGCAAATGTTAAGCTCTATGTACACTGTGCTCTTGGATAGGTTGTTGAAGCATTCTCTTATGCTTTCGGAATTCTTAAGTGTCTGTCACTGGAAATACATTTCACTGCTGTGTTCATCTCTAAACCAGAATGCCTTCCCCTTAGGGACCAAAGAAGCCTCAAGAAAAAGATCCCCAAACATTATCAGTGCTGCATAAGTACGTTTTACATTTAGGAAGATTTAGACACACATGGAATGTGTTTTTGCTTCTCCAGGAGATACATGTTATAGGGATTAATGTTAATGCAGATGTGAATGCATAGTTAGTGCAGAAAATCATTGACACACTACCGGACAAAACTGTGAAGTAACATTTCCATCCATCTTCATGTCCCCACCCTGTCATTGAAAGGGAAGACAGTTACGCTGCAGGGAAATGTTGCATTACATTCCAACGTTAAAATGCAGCTCAAGGTTGTCCACGAGGCCGGAACTGCCCCTATGAAGGAAAATGGTTACAGAAATGTAGACAATATTAGTATGGACTTATGAATGTGACTAATTCTTGTTTTTCTTCCTAAACCTGAACAAAACATATATAATGTCTTTACTGATAAATCTGATGATAAGAATCTTGGACCAAACCAAGAAACAAGGGTAGGTTCCCCAAAACTCCACAGAAACAGTGATTTTAACTAAATGGTCGTTCGCCTGCAGAGTCTATTATCTATTCTACCCTCAGCTTAGATGTCCACCTCTGTGTCCACAAGGAACACTCTGATCCAGAGGCCTGTGGAAAAATTCCAATCACAGCCCCTGAAAAACACTCTTCAGTCCCGAAGGATATATCATGTTGGAAGTGACAGAGCTCTTAATTACACAAAAGCTCCCTTGTAGCTGGTGGAGTGGCAGTGCTTTGCTCTGGGGCACCTCAGCTGCATGGATAAGGACACGGAAACTTAAGATCCTGCAAATGAGAGATGAATATATTCCTAGGCTGTATGCAGAGCTCTGTAATAGCAGAGATGTTAAATCACATGTTGAAACCATGCCTCATGATCAAGGCTAATGTTCCAGGCTCAGGGTTTTATTTTATTTTTGACCTACTCTTATTATGTTACTTTGCTTTATTGTTGCTCCCTTTACAGATTGGCCCTCTTGGTTACGTTGTTGGAAGAGAAAAAGGAGCCTTCTCAAGACCTTGATTAATATCAGCAGTTAAATTATGATAAAAAAAGGACGATGTACCAACGGTGAGCCAAGGAAACTGGCTGTATGTTCTCATTCGACAAAAGTTAAGTGCGTCATTTATATTAAAACAATCTATCCATCTTTTGTAATCACTTTTCTAAATGTCTAATTGGTAAAAACAAGGGCACACAGAAGAAATTAAACTGACATTTGTGTAGACTTGTGCATTTGGCAATATGTACCAAATATTAAAAAGACAGCAAAATATACATATTCATAGACAGACTGTCCCTGCACACATGACTGCTGTACTGTATGTTGCAGACTATTGGTAACAGACCAACATGTATCCAGACCAACATTTAACATTATTCATTACGTAAATCTTCAATGTTATGAAATTAGATAACCATTATGCCTTCTGTAATGTATTGGAGCCAAATAAAGATCATCAGTAAGAAGCAGAGGAAGCGGTTTGTGCCTGACAAGTCCCTTAACTCCCTCACACAATGCTAAACTGTGCTTAATATCAAGGGCACCCTTTAATATTTTATGGGTTACAAATCATTTGGTAGTCATTAATGAATATTTGATTATGGGGGCCTTTCCAACATGTTTAGCTTGGTTATGCAAACATATAATTAAAGATATTCAGAATAAACCAAGGCAAATGCTTTGATCCACAAACATATTCAAAACTGGTATGAATAATAAATGACAATGATTATTTGTTTAAATGATGTCATTCATGTCACTTTATGTCACCATGTTGACATGGACTTCAACTTATTGTACTAGATAAAAACACATCATGGAATTGCCTGGATGTCCCTTATCAAATAAAAAATTAAGATAATAAACACATTGTAGTTCATTTATATATGGTAGTTTATTTGATTTGACAGCTGTAATCAACTTTACTAACAGATTAACTTATTAGTCAGCATAGGCTCCTTGGAAGATATCTCCATGGCAACATTAATTAACCATGATTTATTCCAGGCACGCTCTCCAAACCCCTCCTGAGACAACAGACTGTTATAATGTGTGTAGTGGCTCATTGAGCTCAGCTAATAATGAACGGCAGCTTGAGTTCTGCCTCAGTACTAATGGTCCATTCCTTTAAAAACCGCTAGATGGCAGGGCAGGCCAAAGTTTACGCGCTCATCCGCCTGGCGGAGTGAGAGAGTCCAGTGTTTTGGGTCTCCAGCACTTGTGCGGTCTGTTTCTGCTGCTGCTCCTGAACTGAGTCACTTTGAGGCACAATTCCCCGAGGATAGCTCGTTCCCTTCGTGGTCAAGATACTACCCGTGGACACCGACCCTCACCAGGACACCCAAGTTTCGTCTGGAGGCGCGTCGAACCCGATTAAAGAACGCCATGCATTACTTCTGGATTTACAGCGTTTGGATCCCCACCGTCATCTTCCTCTTCGGATTTCAAGGTAAGAATCTACTGTTTCTTTACATTTCTTGTGTAAAAGTTTAACGTAGATTTATGTGAATTTATGTTGTAGGTACCTTGGAATGTTTTGGGATTGTTTGGCACAGTGTTGATTTCCTGTTAGTGCCTGGTGTGCTTCAAAAAGGTAAAAGCTAGTAAAGTCTAGCTCTTTAAGTTTTGGATTCTGCCTTTCTTGTTGTATTTTATATCATAGATTACATCAGCAGTCTAATTATGTGAAGAAGAGAGCTTTAGAGGCTGGTGGCTCTCCTGATAACATGCTGTTCGTCATTTAATGGTCTGTATACTGGTATTTTACAGTCATATCAAGCTGGTTAGCAAGCTTCAATTAGTTTGTCATGTTGTTTGAGATGATGTGGTGGGAACAACAGGTGCCAACTATGCACCAGCTTATGCAACTGATGATGCAGGTAAATGGCCAACAGCAGCTTTGCTGAATAAATCAAAAGACCATTTATGATCATCACCACGACCACATTGACTCTGTTTTACTGTAGCTGACTATGATGTGGCTTAGATATCTTAAAGGGCAAACTCTACTTACCTGTGTAGAACTAGAAAATCAATCACATTTGACTTTAGTTTCCTCCTTGCAGATCTCTTTCCACTCCAACCATGACTGTACTAATAAAGCTGATTTGGCCCATCTCAGGGAGCTGAGGGTGAATCAATTAGCTTCTTCTGTCTCCCACAGGATCACCCTACAGTACCTACAACAGCGTAGCCTGACCAAGCATATTGGATTCCCTTTAACACTGCTCTGATGCTGGCAGGCAGCCTGGCAGTGTGAAGTACCAGCTGGGTGGGGGGGGGGGAGAGGGGCAGAGTGTGGGAGACAGGATGAGAGGGGAACTATGATGGAATGAGAGACAGAAAGGGAAGTTCGGCTCTTAAACATATTTACATTATGGTAATAAGTGATGCTCTGCTTATCCCCTTGTGTCCTTAATATGAGTAAAGGATTAAAGATCTGAATGTATTATTGTGAAATTAATTATGACACCCCGTTTTGTTTTGTCACAGAGCATATTACGTAACATTGTCTCAACATAGTCTCCCTTTATTGTTTTTTAGTAGTAGTAACTGTTTTTATTCCGTTCTGGCCTTTTAACTCGCCCACTCATAATCTATGTATTCAGCTCATGTAGAGTCTGCTGCATGTCCTGAATCTTAAGCTGGCTCTGGGACATTTCTTTTTAGAGCAGAGACTTTTGCAATTTGTTTCATTTGGTATTTCTGCAATAACTTCTCACCTGACTCTCTGTACCATCCTGATCCTGGTAACTTGACACACATATCTTGGTTTGTTAGCAACAGGTGTCTTCAGTCAGATAATTGACACAAGCCACAAACTGTGAGGTGTGTGGTGATGTGTCTCATTAGGAGATCCCACCAAGATGATGAGAGGAGGATATCTCTAGATGCAGTCTCCCAGAGCCTCATTACTACTGAGACTATAGCAGCTGCTTTCTATTCCCTACTTCTAGCTATGCTAAATTTTTCTCACTCTTCCACTTCTCAGCAGCAAAGCCACACACAAAGAGGATCCCCACCAGCTTTCTAGGAAAATCACAGTTGGTTGGAGACTTTGGAGTCCGTGCTACTTTTCTGGTTGTTGCATATTTCTTATATCAGACCCTGGCAGGTGTTATGTACATCCTAATGTGGAAGATATGTGCGTCCTTGTCTTTCTTTCTCTCTGGTGGCAACTTCAAACAGGTGTGGTGTGGGCAGGTTTTGCTTCAGCGAGTCTGACATCTTTTCACAGTCAATGATTGAATCTCAACCTCTGATGGCCTTTGACTACAGATTTGTCCCCTAGCTTTACAATGGACACAGATTTCTTTTTTCTGAAATGTGCAACTAAATACTATGCTCTATTGTGTGTTATTTTCTTATTGAATTTATAGTCTTTGAAGTACTGCCTTATCTCTTAATCTCAAACTGGACCTGTTCATCACAATACCAGATTGTTGTCTTTCAAAAAACCCAATTGACAATGTTTGTAGTGTGATAAATACAACTATTTAATTCTTTATTTTGTTGCTTATTGACAGATGTATTTGCTGTTTTGGTCTCCTCTGGATCTGTCTTCAGCCTAAAACAGTATTTGACTTCTGGGTGGTTACATTCAATTTAATAGGACACATTTCACAATCTTATTTTCATTGTTATCAAATGGGGAAGTTTTGCTCTCCACTCTTCTTAGTTTTCTTACTGACACACTTGCTGTGTTTCCTGAGGCGATCTCACACCATGGAGACAACAGGATTAAGGCCTATGAGGTTCAGCAAATCTCTCCCTCACTGTCACACCCTTTCCTTCTTCCCTACACTGCAGAAAAAGTTTCCTCTAGTTTAGTTGCTTTCGTCTTTCTGCTAGTACTTTTGCACAATCAACCACTCGAGCTGCTGCAAATGGAGTCCAATCAGAAAGAGGGGTTTAGGGCTCTGCTGATTTCAGTGATTCTCCAGGCAGTAAATGTTCTCCAGTACGTGTCACTCTGCTTCCACCTGTAGCTGCTTCTCGTAGCTTTGTAATAATCCCTATGTTAGGAATCTTTATTCTCCACACTGTGTGTCTTTGACCTGAATAGCAAATATTAAGGGTTGATGTGTTCTCCCGTTTTTGCTACTGGGATCTGCAGTAAGCTGCGTGTGTGGTGTGCATGTTTGAATCAGTGTGTGATCCTTTGTGGGAACTTCTCCACCTCCTCATTAGATTTCCCTCCAAGCAACATGGATTACAGTGGCTTTGGAGCTCAGAGTCCACACACACACACACACACACACACACATACACATACACATACACATACACAAACACAAACACAGCATAGCCCTCAGGTTCTCATGTGTGTCATGTGAAGGTGGCCTTATCGAAACAGATTGGTTCCTCTTCAGCATCCTTTAATGACCTTCTTTCAGTGGCAGATTGTCCAACTACTCATGAAGGGGGAGGGCAGCTCTGTTTGTATTTTACAGATTTATATTCTTAATAATGCTATATATGTCCTGATATATCCTGGATTTATTTCTTTATAAAAAAGAGGGTTTTGTTTCAAACCTTCATCCATCCCTAGGTCAAGGAATTGTTCACAAAGGGATTTAGTGTGTGGGAAGGCAGAAGCCCACAAGATCGGTTGTGTAATGGCAGCCGGGAAGTGATTTGAGATATTCACCTCAACAATCTTTGAAGATCCACTCTTTGATATGACATTATTACATTGGCTTTGTCAAATCATCCAGGTAAAGGCTTAATGGTTTCTAGCACAGCAGCAGCGTCAAATCTCACACTTTGCACCCTATCAATCCAAGTGAAAGAGTGCACACGCATGCACATACACACAGGCCAAGTTAATAATAAAATATAATTTGACACTAAGAGCAAATAGAGCTGGGAACAAGCTCTGTAAAGCTGAAGAGTTCGACCTGAAACGGATTCACGGTTACATCTTGGTAACACTTTAGGGGAGAGAGAGATAAGCAGAATCAAACCTTAAGTCCATTTTTTTTGTCATTGACAAAAAAGTAAAACAAAAAACGTTATTATATCCTTGCCTTCTCCAAGCAAAACACGTCTCTTGAGACCATTATTGCAGATAACCTACAGGTAATACTAATGAATATTCCCCAAGCTCTGTAATTAAGGAGCAGCGCTACTCCATCCATATTCTCCTGCCTTCCTGGGGCAAGAAGCAGACAGAGAACATGCTGGAGAAAAAAAACTTTATTATCCTAGCATCATTATGACATATACCATGTATGGCTTCATCTGACATCTAAAACTCCACTCTTTTTCTTCATGTGTATCATTTGGACTTTGACAGCATGGATGGGGACATTAACAAACGTTGTTGTGTTACGACTTTCACTCATTGTCACAAGGCCGGACAGATAGCTGTTTGATTTTCCATTCGTCCTTCCATCAAATGTATCCTGATGTACTCACACCATGAGTCCTTGCTATCTTTTTGAACACAAGTGCAGTAAATATAATCCATGGGTATTTGAGTTATTCTGCACTTTCTGCTGACTGACTTTATGCAGTCCTTATATACCAGTGAAGGTTTATTGGATGCCAGCCACTTCGGTGTTGAATTTATAACTTATTATGGTCATTTTTATTTGCTGTTACTTTTTTTTCTCAGTGAGCTTTAAGCGCAGAATGGACTAATGTAATCTGATGACTTCCAGTAAATGTTGAAAAGGTTCATTAAAATGCCAATCAACCAATATTCAAAGATTGATTTGATGATATACAAATATGAGGATGTTCTAGTTGTTTCAGTTAAGTTTGATTTATCTCTATTTGTAATGCCAGCCTGGCTACTGTGGCTTTTCAAAGTTTATGTGATAAAACGCTTTGGTAACACCCATCTGCAGTTGTCTTCTCAAAGCAAACTTCCACATGAATCACTGCCGACAGCTGTCTTCGTGATCAATTACTGTTTGGAAAAAGATGACACTTGGTTCTCTAATATGTTTGTGGATTGTAGATTACATTCACATCACTGGGAACAAAGCTCATTTGTGAATAGAACTTGTGACGTTTTAGAGATGAAGCTTAATGTGCTGCAGGTGTATCACATCCTCCGCTGAGATGATGGAAACTCCTCCTGCTCTCTTCATCCTCTCTCCACACTCTGTTTGGAAATTCAAGCCAACCAAATCAATCTCTTTCTATACACTGTAGCACATTTCATAGATCAAAAAGCGGAGAAGATTAAGGGGAATATGAAACCCATTTGCCCATAAGTCAACTTGACAAAGTGCTAGAGGAAGATATGTCAGTTTGCTGGGAGCTCACAGATGATCGTCCCAATGCTCCACTGGGTTGTAAGAATCTGCACTGAATTCCAGATTATATAGCTCCTATTTACAAATGTTTGTTTCAAGTACATTTAAAGGTGGGGTAGGTAAGTTTGAGAAACCGGCTCGAGATACACTTTTTGTTATATTCCATGGAATGCTCTTAACATCCCGATAGCAATGAATATCTTAAGTGCTTTGACAAAATATCCATAAAAAAATGTCATCTGTGGAAGCCGTAGTACTGTAAAAAGCACGACCAATCATTTGAGCCGGCCCGGCTAAAATAACTGGATGGCCTACCTGCCTGTCAGCCTTCCATCTGTGCACAAACTTATCTCGTGCCCTCATTGGTCATGTGCGCGTTCGTGTGTGTTGGAGGAGGGGCTCTGTAAGTAAGTGGCAGATTTGTGCCGGCTGTGTATTTTCAAATTCCAGCGCACTCGAAATGGTTTATCCAAAATGACCTACCCCACCTTTAATAGTATAATTAATATGATATGTGTTGAAAGCTGTTGTAATAAAGAAGGGTAGTGTCGACATCACTTTTCTTTCTTTCCTTGTCTCACTTATTTAGACTCCTGCTTCTACCAACAGCTTCTAAAACGTTCTATCATTTTTACCAAATATTGTCCCATTCCCCCACTATGTGTTGCCATGTCTCACTCCCATGTGGCATTAAGATGTTTCAATCTCTGCACTGAGGTACATGACATAAATATCTTGAGTTTCGGGGAACAAGCGGCCTCAGATCAGAGAGATGTGGTGTTACTCTGCAGGGGGAAGGCTGATAAGAAACATAACACAGTGTGGCAGCTGTTCTGTAGCTGTAAAACTGTAGAGAGAGAAACCTGAGTGTGAGTGGAGCAGCTCCATCTTACTGAGAGACAGCAGCAGGACAACACTGTAGGTCAGCATCTCCTTCTGAAAAAGACCTGACGCTGTGAGTCTGCTTATGTGGGAGGAAGCTACACTGCCTCCTAGTAAACCCTTAGAGAAGTACTTGTACATGCTGGTAGGGTTGCATATCGTTGACTTTTTTACGATACCGATACCACTGAACGATACCGATACTCAACCGATACATATCGTGATACTTTCATGTTGCATAAGGGAACAATTGAATCATCCTGCAATTACTCCCATGCAGCGCTTTATGATTTAGTTAACATGTCAAATGAATATTAAATTCAATTGTGGGACTTGGACCTTTTAGTACTGAACAAACAATGAAAAACACGTTATCTATGAAGAAAACAGATTCTGCAATATCATTTATAACAACCATCAGGCGTGAATAGTACATCTTGTCAATGGAAAAAGAAAATAGCATCAGTATAATCAATATTCAACCTGAGATTCGACTGACCAGAACACATAAAGGATCATGAGATCTCGGCATTGCACATAAAACAAATAGCATCATTAAAATCAACATTTGCCTGATGAAAGAAAACAAATCCCATCACAGTTCAGTTTTGTGCATTCATCTTCAAGAAGATCTGCTCTCTGGATCCAAACGGGCTCTTTCACAGCGTAGCATATCACCTGCTGAACTGAACACTCTCTCGCTTGGCACGCTGCTTCCCTGAACACAAAGGTACTTGGTTGGCATACGAGACAGGTGTGAGACAGGTGTGAGACAGGTGTGAACGCACCTATTGGTTGGAGGTTGGATGTGTTGCCACACTTCTTGCAGTGGTTACAGACCGCACCATTCAGACTGGCAGTCATATGCAAATCTAAAGTGACTCGTTTGCGGAGTTTCACAGCGAAATTGACATCGTAATTCCGACGGTTTGGGCGCGAGTTTAAGGATATTACGCCTCATTTTTATAAAAAAAAAAATATATATAGAAAACCGGATCTGATTTCGGTACGGTATACCGTAGCCGCCAGTAACCGGTATTTCGGTAATACCGGGAACCGGTATGCACCCCTACATGCTGGTGTAAAATACATAGTGGAACATGTTTCATTTGGCTCCTTGATAAAGAACTTATGCAGTGTATTTGGACAGTATGGAGCCTTTTTTCTAAACTGTTCTCAGCAATTATTGTTCTTGATGATATGATGGTTGGATGTTTCAGAACAATTAAGAGAGCCTGATATTGAAATGAAGTGATATATATTTTCACACCACCCTCTGACAAAAGCCAGGTGTATTCTTTCTATTTGACTCCCTCACCCTTTCTCAGGCCCATTCTTACCACAAGCTATTTTAAAGATAAGAAGAGGTGGTTATTTATATGGTAATTCCCCAAAGAAACACATCACGTATTAGAGCACCACTGGTTAGAGTGGGGGATGAGGTTTATGTATGCGTGTGCATTTGTTCCACATTGACCTTGTGCTGATATCATTTCATTTTAAAGGCATGCTATTGTGTTTGTGTTTGATTGTGTATGTGATCTACCAAATGTGACTTCTTTAATGTGGCGCTGACTCATTAACTACTAATTAAGAGCTTGGATCTGCAGATGTTTTATTGTTTTTCTGTATCCTGGTCTTTTATATAACAGATGTCTAATTCATTAATCAATTTTCTTTCCGACATTATGGTTTTTAAACAGCCTGATAAGCATTGCAAATCACTGATATGGTAATTCACCAAAGAAACATTACACATTACCTCCTTTTCTGTTGAATGGAAATTACATTTTCTTTATGAGTGTGAGATGTGAGGATAGTGTTTATATCTTCTGTCCTCCAGTGCTTAATTCCTCACACAACCATAAATCATCGTGCACTTTTAAGTAACAGACAAAACATTTGATGACAAATTATTTGTAATGAAAGCCAAACAGTCCCTTCTTCCTGCTTCACAACTGCTTTGACTCTGATGTGAAAGAAGGATGTGTGAACGTACTTTTAAAGCCATCCGACTAACCTGAGAGGAACCTGTATTTCTACGCTGTCTTATCTTAATGTTACAGTTCTGAGTGTGTGGCTGTGTGTAAATCAGATGATCAAATGTGCACACGAGGACTGTTACATTAAAAGGAATTAGTAGTAAACAACCAAAGGGCTAAAGACTCCTACACTTAGATACATTAATGCTAATCCTCAGCCTCCCGCATTCATCGATATGTTGTAAACTGCCTTTTGATTTCAACGATCGGTAACCAAGAGGCTGTTGAGAGTTGGTAGATTAAACTTTACTTGTGTTCCTTTAGTAAAATAGATGATACAAGGAAACCTCCTAACACTTGGCGTGAATAGGGATCCGTTTTAGCGTGGCTCTAGTGTAGTTTTAAGCAGCAATGTAACACTCGAATCGAAAAAGCACATTTGTCATCAGTTCTGGACATTATCTCTGTTAGGATGCCCGTCAACTGGAGCACACTAACAGAGATAATGTCAGAGTGGTGGCCATGCTCACTTATCTTTGCTGTTTGATGCTAATCTAAGGAAGGACACAGTGGCAGCACAAAAGGCTCAGTACAGCCATCAGCTTCAAGCCTTGCAATTAACGTAAGCTAATGATTTCCATTTGAATTAATTAAAGAACAGCATCATGTGATAAGGGCTGCTGTTTCCTTATAGATAGAGAACATGATTGTTGCTCGGGGACATGTAAATGTACAATAGAGGAAAGTGGTTGGAGATGAAACTTCTTCATGTGAAATACAGTACAAACACGACTACACTGTTCCTGACTCAGGTATAGATCACTGATGTGCGTTTGACATATAAATAAGAAGTGGATTAGGTTACTGAAGGAAAAGGAAATGGTTAATAGATGTGGTTGGTGTTTGTTGTGTTTGATAAGAGGCACTATTTTCCTCTATCAGCAGCTGTGTCCCTGCAGTGCTTTGAGACCAACATTAGGCTCAGGGACAGGTCTGTGGACACACTGACTGAAGGTTCACTCTCCACAGGTGGTATGGCATCAGCGTCTGTTGTGTTAATGTAATGTGTCGGGCTGAGATGTCAGGAGAGGCTCCGGGAGTGGATGTGACCCACAAAGAGGTGAAGAGAGACACAGCTGGCAGGAGAGAGAGGAACTCTTACAATCCACTGCCATATTCACACACTGTCTCACTGCCAGAGGTTACTCAGCTGGATGACATAACAATTGTCTCTACAGATCCGACTGACTTTCATTAACAGCTTCTAGCCATGGCAAGGGACCAGGAGCAGCCTGTCACAGCAGGAGAGGCCAGGGTGGGAACAGGTGAAGACGAAGATACACGAGTGTCCAAATGTTCAGCTGAAACAGTATTTTTAATTCTGCTATTTGCATTTTACAGATAACACTTGTTAACCCAGATCACTTACATCTTTTTGCTACATGCGCTGACAGAGTTTGTGTGGCGTGTTTCCACAGCAACTGTTCAAATGTTTTTGATAATTGGTCTCGATATCCTCTTCAGTATTAACTTTCAAAACAGTTTTTGGTGTGTGTTTAATACTGATATGATCCTACTAAGCTAAGCATATAACATAGAATACAAATACATTGCATTATCATCTGTTAACAGCTTTCTGAGTTTAGAGGTATTTGTACATGTTAATTATCTAAATCAATTGGGACAAAAGTCCCAGGGCAAGTGTTTTTTTTTTTTTATGACATGAAACTCAGTAAGTAAAAGTGAAATAAAAGATAAATGGCTTTTCACTATTGTAGTGCATTCTGTCACTTATGGTTTAGCGGTCAAAATGCACCCGGATTGAGCCACAGTGACAAAAAAACAATAAAAAGTGCTGAGCAGAAAAGGTCTGAAGAAAGTGTTTGCTCAGGGTTTCAGTTTAATAGGCATTGTGGATTTATATATTCTTAGTTTTATGCTCCTGCAGATTCCTTGAAGGTCTCTGGCTGCCATTTGTTCCTTTTCTGCAAGCCTCACACTTTTTGTAGATAAATACAGTATGCATAATTTCTGTAATAAAGAGAACAATTTGGTAGATAGTGTTATCATGGGAAAAGGCACACACACTGAATAATTTGGTTTTGTAATGTGACCGGATAACATTCAGACATTGTCATCCATTACACCCACTCATTGAAATCCTCCAGAGACAAAATCATCTGAATTGACCAAAAAACACAGAGCAGTTCTGCAGAATAAAGGGAGCTACTGTATCAGACACTTTTTAAAGAAGGCTCTGAAGAGTATATGTTCAACTATTCATCCCACTCAGTAATCATGTACGTCACATTTCCATTTGAAGATGTCAGACAGAGCAGCCCCAGTATCTCTGTTGCTCTGCAGGAGAAGCAGCAGCAAACAGAGAGCGGTCTGGCCCTCAGCCTCTTGTGTTTCCACTGCAGTGTGAAATGCTGCTCCGCTGGGCTCCATCTCTTCAGGTCTGATTGTTCTTTATAATCAGCAGCTCACTTTCGATATGTGCTGCTCTGTGAGCCGCATGATGAGTCAAGGAGAGAGGATTATTATTATTTGTGTGCAGGAAAGTGAACAGAGGTACAACACTCTCTGCTCCACTTGTTAGAGGTGCAACAGATCCTGCACCCTCGGAGGACTAGACCACTTGTGAGGTTTGATCATGCATGAGGCCTGTTTGTTAATGCAGTATTTTGTGTAGGTTGGACTGCAGGAACCAACATGTGTTTATTCCAAGCCAGTAGTAATAGCACATGTAAGGGGACTTTTTATATGAGTTTTAGTTATGTTTGTAGCAGCATGGTGTTCAGAGTTTGAGCCCAATGTTTTCACTGACACTGATCAGCTTTCTGCCAACTGTTTACCCTACAAACTCATGTTTATTTGATTTGTTATTGAGATACATTTGAACACAGTGATCCTTTTTGATAAAATTATCTGAATATCTACAGACTTTTGGAAAATACATATTTCTGCTTTCTTTTCCCCCACTTATTTTAGGTTATTCCTCTAGTTGTGTTGCTTACCATAACCCAAAACCCAATCATAGCTCAATTATTGTTTAAACCCTGAGGCTTCCCCACTGTCTTTGTCCCTCAGTAACAGGATGTCCAGCAGCTGTTTATCTCCAATCAGCATCTGGCTGATCTGCTGAATATCCGACTGTCCGTGTGGAGAATATATATCTTGCCTCATCAGTTGAATCTTTCATTACTGTAAATGGTTTTCATTAGTGGCTCTGGCTGCTTGTGACTGTGATCAGTTCTCAGGGTGAAGCAGAACAACTTCTTGCTGGGAGATCTCTGAGGTTACAAGGCAGACTATCTGCTTCCTCAGCCAGTATGCAGGACACTTGAAGAGGATGGAGATAAAATGAAACATGCCGTAATGAGTAGGGATGCTCCGATCGCCAATTTTGGGGCCGATCGCCGATCGCCGGAATCAGTATCTGCCGATACCGATTGCCGATCCGATCGAGTGGGCGGGGCCTAAATGGAAGATTTAAACATCACTTTAAATCTTCCATTTAAAGTGATGTTTAAAACTCAGTTAATGCTCATTCACTGGAGCTTCCACAAACAACAATCAACTTAATTATTACATTCAAATGATGTATATTATTCAAGTTTACATTCACTTTGGATAATAACACGGGAGAAATTAGCAAGCTCTCTCCCCCTCTCTCTCCCCCTCTCTCCGTCTCCTGACAGCCCGTCAGTATCGTCTCATGCAGCTCGCTGATCCAGTAATGTGTGAGGCCGACAGTGAAGAATAAACATATTTATAACTAGTTTAGCTTGTTCCAGAGGTAGATAAAATAGCTAAGTGTGTTAGGTCTAACTCTTGTGTGTTTCGCTCCGCTCACACCGCCCGTCACAGCGGGTGGAGCTGCAGGGTTTCTGCTTCACACACACGTTGCATACCGCTATTTTACTGTCTTTTTCGGACACCTTAAAATAATGCCAGACCGGTGAAGCCATTTTGGCGAGCTTGTTTTGCCGCGTACAGAGAAAAGTGTCATGTATTTTACGTCATGCGATCGGCCCTCGCGATCGGCATGTTTAGAGAGCACCGATCGATCGGTAGAGAGTGAGTATCGGCAGATCTCGATCGGTGACCGATCGATCGGAGCATCCCTAGTAATGAGTGTAGGAATCTGTATCAAAGGGGCAATCACTGAGAGGGGGCAACAAAAGGAGAAATATCCTCATCGTTTTCTTAAATGAATAATTATATGTATTATTACAGAAGTCCACGAGACAAGTTGGAATAAAGGAACTGACTTTATTTTTGCCATATAGCTCAAAAAGCAGCCTTTCTTAAATAAGTCCTGACCAGACAATATGAGGGTTTTTTGTTCAGAGATTTCAAATTTTATTTTTCTCTTATTCATTTACATTACATTGCATTTAGCTGACCCTTTTATCCAAAGCGACTTACAATAAGTGCATTCGACCAAGAAGATACAAACTTGAAGAAAACAGAATCATATAAGTACATCAGGTTTCATAGAGCCAGACCATTTTAAGTGCTACTCAACTGGCTTTAGATAAGCCAGTCCTTTGTTATAAGTGCTTTGTTAGTATGTAAGTGCTTAGTTAGTATATAAGTGCTTAGTTAGTATATAAGTGCTTTTTATTTTTTATTATTTTGTTTTTCATTTTTTCATTTTATTGGTCGAAAGAGATGAGTTTTCAGTCTGCCCCGGAAGATGTTTAAGCTTTCTGCTGTCCTGATGTCAACGATTTAACGACTCTATTGTCCAATAGATTGCTGTATTTGCATTTTTTCTCCTTGCATAATTGTATTTAGACACAATATAGTGAGGTGATGCAGGGTGATGGATCCCTCTCTTGGAAAAACACTCTCAAAAAGTGTTATTTTACTCATATGTGTTACTGTTCAAGACTGTATGGCAGCATATTGTTACCATCCGTGCTGTAATGAGATTATTTCCATAAAACAAGTCATGTCGAGTCAGTCATCAGGATGACAAGTGCCATAAGAGCTGCTGGCAATAATGAGGTAACTTTAATGATGCCTCTGGAGAATAAACTGAATGTTCAATTCAATTTTTTACGAGAAGCTGAAGTCATTGTTAAGAAATAAGTTAATGAAAGGAGACGGTGAAAGGAAATTTAATTTCAAGCTAGCTGTGTCAGTAAGAGTTCACAGATTGTCAAATAATTAAAATTATGTTTGTCTCTACTGCCTGACATGTCAGGAGAACTTACATTGTTGAACTGCATTTATATCAGCTTCTCTTTAATACACATTAGTGTGCGATTATCATTCTGTCATTGTCTTTCAGACGTTATTTGTATGCTTTGTTAAATAATTTGTTAATCATATTTAGTATACCCTCACCAATTAAATGTGTTGTGTTCACATCCTCCTCATCACTAACAGTATATCTCTATAATAAGCTTGCCTTTTTATTATTCTCTCATTAAAGCTTTTAATATTTAATATCATATGGGAATCTCAAATAATGTTCTTGCTCATCATGTATACATCAAAGGCAAAGTCAGCAGGATTTCCCCCCTGTAACATGAATGTTCAGGGCATTGTGCTGTGTTTAGCTGAACAGACTATCCTACCTTCAAGGTTCATTTGGTTTATTAATGCAATGATGATGACGTAGTCCCATGTTAGAATGAATTGCAATGAGATGTAGTTGGATCACTTTAAATTCAAACATTTCCACATACGAATGCTGTGTTTACTCTGGTGTGACTTGATTTTACTCCTCACAAGAGCAGTCAAATGAAATGAAAGATGGCTGTTTGTTTGAGCTCAGGCATCAAACTAAGCAAATGTCACACACACACACACACACACACACACACACCACACACACACACACACACACACACACACACACACACACACATACACACATACACACATACACACACACACACACACACATATATATGCATACTGTTTGTATAAACTTCCTTCTTAATGTGGAACAGAATATGTCATCAACCTAAATGCATGCTGATTTCAAAAGATCCCGTTTCCAACTGTGTGGAATTATATGGATTCCCTAACACAACAGAGCAGTCCTATGCAGAGGTTCAGTGAGCTGTGGAGCTTTGATAGAAATATTTAATAACATACAGACGTAATGTGACAATTGTGGAATCTTCACATGAGAAGTTGACACTTTAAATTGAATACAGAGACAGCAGTGATTTTAAGACGAAGGTATGTTGTTGTTAAGTGCTCCAGAGAACGAGGTGCAATTCATGTTTGGTAGCTCAGGGATTCTATGGCATTAAGAGCAGCCTTATCAAAGGATTGCATTGATGCTGCCACACACACACACAAACACACACTCCACTCAGGAAGACATGTTTACTCCTTTCTCTCTGTGCCTCTGAAAACGGTTTCCTCTTCCTGCGCTCTGTCTTCTATCTGTGATATATATCTGCTCATAAACAGAGTTTAGTTTGGATGAGAAGCTCTACAGCTGAGCAGGAGCATTTATTATGAATTGTATTAAACCTTCAAGACATCACTATGTATTGTTCCTTTCAGAGTTGTAACATGCAGTCTGAGAATAATAAAGAGCTGAGGGAAGGACAGTTTTCATTTTTCCTGTGTCATTCACTCTCCCTGTGCTATTTGTTTTCTCTTTCTCATTAGCTTTGTATGATTAGTGTCTAATCATACTAAAAGTTATGTTTAACTACTAATAATGTCCCATAGTGTGTGCCAGTCATTGAGCTATAGCAGTTATATGCTTGATTTTAATTGAATATCCATAGGTTTAAAGGGGACCTATCATGCAAAATGCACTTTTGTACGTCTTTTATACATGAATATGTGTCCCCGGTGTTCCAGGGAACTCACCAAGTGTCAGAAAACACAACCCTCTCTCTTTTCCTCCACACCCAAATCTCTAAAAACAGGGCTGCAACGGATCTGATACAGACTGATACAGATTTGAAAATAGTCTGACGTCAGTGACGAGGAGCTCCACCTATATGGCCAACTCTCCACCTATCAGGGGAATGAGAGGTAGCCGTGGCATGGTAACGGCCCGTCCACACAGCGGCGTGCGTTGAAGCTTGCCGGCGGGCGTGTCTGAAACTCGACCAACAACCAATCACATGAATCTCCCGCCCCTGACACACAAGCAGCGGTTTGATTGGCTAGAGCTTGTACTGGCATATGATTAGATTGGCTGACGCTTCTGCCGAGGCTTCAAAAGTTGAACATTGCTCAACTTTTGCAGCGAGCCACGCCAGCAAAGCTCCGCTTCGCTTCCCACAATGCAGTTCGGCGAAAAGTGACGTCACCCCATTCAAAGTGAATGGTGAAGATTTCATCGCACGCCGCTGTGTGGACGGGCCGTAACTGCATGGTAACATGACGCTTGTAACTCGGCCCCCTCCTTTGCAGGGGGGCGTGGTCAGCTGCAGCGCATGCAAAGACAGGGTGGAGGAGAGCAAAATAGAGCGAAATGAGGCATGGCTAAAATGCATGATCTGTTTGGTATTTTGAAAAAGAAAACGTATAAATATACCTTATATAGGTATGGCCCTACAATATATTATTCAAATATAGCATGATAGGTCTCCTTTAAATTATACAGTACATGTTTGTGACACAGTGACACTTTCTGAATATGAAGAGTACGACAAGCACTTCAGAAAAGACAGAATGTAGTTAAGTTCACACGGATCTGTTCTATTTGGTTGTTTTTTAAAGATGTATACTTGTGTGTGAGAAGTTACAAGATGACCTTTATTCAGTAGTAGACTTGACAGAAAAGCTTCCTGAGCTGATATGAACAGAAACTAAATGAAAGTTCTTCTATAATCAGAAAGGGCACCTTTAAAGTTCATCCGCTAGACAATGAAATTATGCACAAACTCTGAATGCTACAGGATGTTGATATAATAACAGTTTTTTAAAGATTTACTAGACTGCTGCCTTTACCTATTGAGCCATGCTTGCCTGCTCAGTGTTGTCAAACGGATAAGATCTAACTTTAATGATTCTCCAGCAGAAGCAATTTAAAAGGTCATGTGTCATGAGAGATTCACCTCGCTGCCGGACTGTTTGTCTCTGTTGATTGTCTTGATATTTACGACGGGTGTCCAGTCAGGGAAGAAAATAATTGGCCTCTGAATAACACGCCCACTGTCTTGCTTCTTGTGTTGCTAGGTGTCTTGTTCAGCTACTTTGCCCTATTCAATACTGGGATATCATCGCTTTGCCAAATGTGTTGCTGACGGTATTTCTTTGATAACGTAGAAAAAAATAAAAGTGAGATTAACTGTCACCCTAACCTTTCTTTATGAGTTCTTGGTGGTGATCAGCAGAGATCTAAAGTTGTGCCAGAAGACATGATTTCCTGTAAACCTGTATTTTTTAAGATAATAAGATAAAACAAGTCAAAACCAGTGAAAAGTGTTGTATTTGTGTCCCTTTTCTTCTTCTCCATCCAACACTAATCCTTCCATCGAGCCATTCCTTTATCTTCCATGATCTATTCTTAGATAGAGTTAGCGTCTTGTAGTGATGAGTTTAAATATGTGTCCTTTGTAGCAGTGCAAGTGACATGAAACTGAAACGGTCCAATCAGCAGAGGAGCTCCTTATTCAGAACAGAGAGTAACAGCAGAGGAAACTACAGCTCCAAGAGTTATTAGCAACATATACAACCATGACAAAGTATCTTCAACTTCTCTGTAAATCATCTGGTGGAGTTTGTTAAGAAAAGTGCTGTCACATTTCCAGGAATTGGAAAACACTTTACTCTCCACTAAAATATCTTATACTTTATAGAGTTAGAAAATTAAAAGTTAGAAAATAATGACCCTGCCAGCTGGCCACTGTATAATGTTATAAACCATATTTCTCAATATCATGTATTATTTAAAATGGTTTCCTTATATTACATTTTCTCCAGCTTCTTTCTACAGAGCATTGTTAACTATTTGCTACTATACTGCATTGTGTACTAAATTAACTAATAAGACTTTTTTTGTATTGCACTACACACAAGCAGCGAACAGTTTGTATGCTTGAGGACACTGTCTGTGTGTGTACAGTCAGGGTTGGATGGCATCATTTATCCTGAAATGATGTTATTGTTTGGTTTTATAAACTGGCTTTAGGTGATTTACTCACAGTCAAGATTGTTTTACATAAATCTAAACAGTAAATACTGTAGGAGGGCTAGTGTTCGCTGCTTGTTATTGAAGCGAATGGTTTTTGGCAGGTTGTTAGATTGCTTCAAGAGATCAATCTGTATAGGCTTGTTGGATGGCTGTGCTTTACAGGGAGGTCAACGGTTACTATAAACATATATTGTTGTCTGTATGAGTGTTGGGATGTGGAGGCACAAAGAAGAAGTTTCTTATTTATATATTTGTAATATATGCAACCATGTGCTGCCTTGAGCAAAAAAGAGCAACAAAGAGCAAAGTGCATTTTGATGTTCAGAGGAACAGCAAAGTGAGTTCTGTTTCTTAACAAATAAATAATAATACAATGCATTTGTTATTACTGCATCTCCTCTCTCTTCACTTCACTTCTCCTCTCTTCTATGCGGTGTGAGTCCCTCCCTTTTTTATTTGCTGATACAGTGTTAGTGTGGGATGTGTGTGAGACTCCAGGGTATGGACATCTTACTTATCGTCCCCCACAAATAAGTGAATTATGAAGCATTCATAAATCATAAAATGTCCCTCTACGTGATTGTTGCGTTTTTCCTGACATGCTTATTACTTGAAACAAGGTTGTTGTGGCAGACTGTACTGAATAGAGGAACAAAACGTCTGCTATTAAGACAACAGTAGGGGGGCCAACTGGGAACCTCATTTTTAATAACACAGACAGTGAGTTGTCAATGTGTTTATATAATGTATTGCTCAATATGTTAGATACTGGATTCATTCTACCTAAAGTTAATAAGTAAAATCCTGTACACATTTTACACATGCTCCCATATTGGTAGTTTAAGCCACTCCGCATGGGTGGAAACGATGAAGCCTGACCACTGGAATGTAAGAGACATTAACAGTTTAGTATCCCTGGCAGAATATTTTAGAGATATGAATATTGACACCTATAGTGATAACTTGATTTCCCTTTTCGAGACGATATTTAAAAGCCAAAACTTTGAATAAATGATGCTCATTTCACTACTTTTTACCACTGAGGGGGCGCACTACATTAAGATTCCATTGTTGACATTTGCAGAGTCATTTACACAGATATATTTTGTTCTGCTTGCCCTGAATGACGCCAGTTTCCCAACAACATGCTCCCTCCTTACATTAGGGGTGCGCACAGTCAATCAGAATGAACATGAATATTCTCCTCAGCAGGAGGAACGTATTTGCTAGCTGCAGCTGGAAATGGGGTTAATGAGAGCAGTGAGACTGAATCATACAGGTCATTTCTGTGAAACAAACAATGAGCTTAAAGGCAGCAAATTATGCATTTTTAATGTTGCCTCCTTTTCTATCTGCCCTGAGAGGACGCCCCAGGGTTTTCCCTTCCAGCTGCATTCATCACTCACTGCAAACATTATCTGATTCATCATTTTAAGTTATTCCTCTTTGCTTTTTTCTGGTGTGACGGGACCCTCAGGATATACTCTGGGTTAGAAAGAGACAAGCGGGACGAGTCTCCCCCCCACACCTCTCAGTCACGGTCACTCCTGCCTCTTTCTTACTCAGGAGTGATGTTTTGATATGGTCCACAGTCAACCCTCTTTCACACATAATCATTTGCTCCTAAATGATTAGCTACACTGTGGATTCATCATTCCCTCCAAAGATACAGCTGTTCAATGTGTGTATTCAGAGAGGACAATGTTATATGCACCAGGTTAGGGCTTGATTAAACAATGATAAAAGAAACCACAATAAGGAAGCATTTCAAACATAAAAATGTGCACTGAGCTTTCAAAGCCTTTAAATAAGCTTTTCTGACAGCAGATAAGAAGCTGTTTCTGTTATTTTCTATTTACTGTCAGAGAAGTTTGTGCTACTCAATGTCAATACAGTATCATGTTAGATTGAATACTCTACACCAAAATCACAGAAACATGAACACACTATAGGACACATCATGTGCTGTATAAACTATTCAGGCCATGTTTCTCTGTTCATAAGGGTCATGTTCAAACTGTGGGTCTGGCCTCAGTGTCAGGAAAGGCTTCAGGCATGGATGTGGTGCACAAAGAGGTTAATAAAGACACAACAGGCAGAAGAGAAAACACAACCTCACTGACTGCACACAAAACCCACACACTTCTGTGTTTACCATGGATGAGAGAATACTTTCACTGAAACTGTGTTTATATTGCTGTTCATTGCATTTTTAGTGAAACTGGTAGAGCTGGACTTGTTTGATCATATAAAGGGATGCACGGAGAAAATGAAATAAAGTTTATTGTTTCATCAAAGTTGTCTTTTGGGAAGCATAAACATGCTATGAGAACAACGGCATGTTTCAAATTCATATACTGTACACAACAATAGTGATAATCGGCCTTTCACCTACAGTATACGACTTGTAAAGATGCCAGAAGGAGACACAGGTGTAATTAATATGCTTAATTAAGCTGCTTTGGTCACATGACACTCAAAGATAGAATAGAATTGGGAGGGATGAAACCCTCCTTAATGGTCACACATGCAGAGCACACAGTGAAATGTGTTCTCTGCATTTAACCCATCCTAGTACCAGGAGCAGTGGGCAGCTATTGTACAGCGCCCGGGGAGCAATGGGAGTGAGAGGGGAAAGGGGGTGTCCGGTGCACCACGGCAGGGCAGGAGGTGAACTGGGACCTCTCCAAGTTACAGTCCACACTCCATATTTGAGGTCTGGTCGGGGACTTGAACCGGCGACCGGCGACCCATACAGCTCCCAGTCCAAGCCCCTACTGACTGAGCCACTGCCGGACAAGGAACAGAGACATCATTAGTGTTATTAGTAACACCTGCTGTTCCTACTGTCAAAGTGTTTGCAGTGAAAAGTTGTTTTGTCAGTAAATGCTAAGTTCACTCTAGTGATGAGTTCCAGTGATGCGGGTCTTCACGGTATGCACAGCTCCTTGGATTCACTTCTAGACTGCTTTTTCTGCATATGCACGAGTAGCCGTATAGAGCCTTTTTTTTTTTTTTTTTCTTTAGTTCAATGTTTGTAACACACATTGGTATTCAATAGGAGACAATGTTTTGAAATCAGATGAGAACACTTTGGTTTTCGCTTTTGCAATATTAATTTGATGTGAAAATTGTGCCTTTCTGTGTGTTAAAAGACATATCAAATATAAAAAAAATAGCATTGTCATCTATATTGGTAGGATTGATGTTTCCATGATTTGCATGTGGAAAAGCTACTCTATTTCATGGAAGTGTACATATATAATTTGTTTTATACATATTTATTCTGTGCTTTTATCAAGTAAAATATAGAGATACAGACATACAGGCAGCCTAAACAAATCCATTTTCTAAAAAGCCTCACAGGCCAAACTCAGCCTGTTTACAGTCATCTGATATCCACGTAATGCATGTGGCCCAATCCTTTTTCATGCTTGGGGGTTTTTCCAGTTTTTCCGATTAACCGAAACAATCATTTTTGGCACTGTAATTACACCCTTCTGTTTATAAAACAATAGAAATAGAAACAGTATAACCCTGCAGCTTGCTTGTTGATTTCCCACCACAATGTCCTAAGGCTGCAACAGCACAGCATTGACATTCAATTCAAGCCATAAAACACAGAACACAGTAATACAGCAATAAAACAAATGCAATATTTCAAGCACTAAAAGACAAGAAAACATATTTTATGTTGGACATCTCCAGTAGTAACTCACATTCACGCTGCTATGAAAAGATAGGCAGAGACCATCACTTGAGTTTTTTCCAGATTTGTAATGCTCAAGATTGATGTATGTGCTCAATATTCTTTGATGTCTGGCTCTAACCTGAGCCAGTGCACTCTGGCCTCTTCCCTTAAACGTATAAGCCTCCAGCGAAATACATCAGCTGGTCAGAGCTGTCAGGTCCCTAACCGTTACCGAGGGGGGGATATAGATTGTGAGAGAAGATAGGATACGGGAGGATATGAAACTGTGTAAATACAAACACACAGTGACAGAAACTAAACACTGTGTTGCTCGTGATTCAGTTACAGTCCCCAGGATGCAAAGGTCTTCAATATGATATTGTCTCAGCAACAAGCATTCTGTTACAGGAGATGATTCATCTTCAGTTAGCTGTGACCTAGAGAACAAAAAAACGATTTATTGAGTCAAGGCTGTTCAAATGTAAAGATTTAATAGAATTACAGACGGCTTTAGTTATGCATAAAGCAAAAAACAGAATACTGCCAGAAAATATACAAAACAAATTTGTTTTAATTTCAGAGGATAAGCATCATACTGTAGGAGGAAATTACATTTTAAGCATCAGTCTGCACGTATATTTTAAAGCAGATGTGTGTCTCTGTAGTTGGCGTAAAGAAGTGGAATTCTTTGCCGAATGATTTAAAGGGCTGTAAGAACATTGTTATGTTTAAGAAAATGTTTAAAGAAAGCGTAATTAGACAGTTTGAAGTGGACATTTGATTGTGTTCTGGTTTTATGTTTCAGTATTTGTAAGCAACTGTGACTGTGAAAGAATATTGCTTTTATTTGACTTTTTAATGGTTATTATATTTATTAATTTGTAATTTTTTTTCTAAGAAGGGGCAGGTAAAATAAGATGTTCTTCTCCCTGCTCCTTTCCACCATGTTTTGTAAAGTGTACATGTTTTGTTTTAAAATAACTGACATGTGTGGAATACACAAATAAATAAATCAAGTTTTTAAAAGGACACATTGTCAAGTCTTCCAATGAAACTTAGTTATGTTGCTCCTTCCAGTGATGGAAGTTGTTCTTTATGACTTACCACATGTTTTGTTTCAGGGCTGTATTTTCTCTTCGCTATCAACACAGTGGCAGGTTTAGAAGCTCTGTGTGCACCCCCCACGGCTCAGTTGCCACAGGGTTGTATGGCAAAATGTTGTCAGTGTCACGAGTGGATGTGAACCTCTGTGAGGTTAATAGTCACAGCAGGGAGGAAACCAGGAGAGATAAACACAATTCACTGCCAAGTTTACACACCTACACAGCTTACAGAGGTTGTAAGGCTGGAGAGGCAAGTATGGGAAGAGTGAGGGAGCAAAGAACCATAATCTGTCCTCAATGTGACGATACAAGACTGACAGAGGCAGTGATGGAGGTTTAAAATGACAGATAAAGAGGAGAGTGATGAAGAATTTTGTGGGACAGATGTACCTGTGATGAGCTTTTGCACTGGTCACACAGCTAACACCTGGCTGTGCTGTGATCACGGTCATCTATTTTTGCTGTATTGCTCTGATAACCCTCTGACTTCCTGTTTTTCAGTTTTATGAACCAACATCTATAAAACATTTGGAAATGTCAAATAATCAGCAGATAGTCTGTGAGTGTTTGAGTGGTACAAAACGGGCGGAGGAGGAAAGCAGCGATCCACTTGACAGCACACAAAAAACCCACTTTACACTCATTAACATGATGACAGCCTCAAATTAAAATCTGCACAGTGTTTCAGCCTGATTAATATCATTAGTATCATCCTGATTATATCAAAGATTAGACTTTGGGTGTTAAATATTACTTTTTTATAATGAAGTGTTAAAGCTTTTTTATGTATCTAATCCCTGGGCTCCATGATAAAACCAGTCATAGAGATAATCATACAGCCGAAAGTGTGCTTTTCAGGATACATTTTTTCAAAGAGAAATGTGGCAGTAAACACCTGCTCCCTCACAAAACACACTTAACCACGATAGCTGAGAGCTTCCATTTACTTGATGGCATTCTGGATTGATGCTATATCATAACCTGATTTATTTTTTCCCCCCTTTTCTTTTCTCATACAAATGGAAGTTGTTTTATTGACAGAAAGACAGAATATTGACATTTTCTTAAGGAAGACAAAATGAGGCTCTGAGGTGAGAGCAGCAGGAGGAGGGGAGGAGTGAGAGAGGAGTTTAGTGTGTGGTTTCTGTCAGATGATATGAGTCTGCTCTCTAGTTGTGTTGGTGACATTTCTCCATGTCTCCCAGAGAGAGATGCAGCAACACTACTAGGAAAGGGAACAACAGTCTTTTAGCTGGGATAATGGTTTTACACTTTAATGATCCACTTCTATGTTTACCCTGTCACTTCTCTTACTCTACCTCTGTTATCCAAAATGTGTAAACCTTTTGTTATTCTCAGTTTAAAATGTTCTGTACTGGACCAGCAGAAAGCCATTTGAACCAATCAACACTAACCAGTCCAACTGCTGATTGACAGGGGAAATTAAACTGTGAGAATGGGGCTGAAATTGGACTTGGCAGAGGCTTAACTCAGTGGACCATGTCATGAGAACAGGTACAAAGAATGAAATATATTGTCGGGGCCACATTTGTGTCTATGTCAATGTGTCCAGCTTTGCTTTGTGACTCATCAATGTAACAAATGCTTTTCGTATGTAAACTCACTCTATAGCTGTAAACGTGCAGTCTAAAGACTAATTGAATCAAAGTTGAATTTGAGGATTTTCTTTTCTTTCAATGTTCCTTTTTATGTATAAAACCAACTGTAAAATGATTTAATGATCAACTATTTTAGACACTTCAAGTGATGCCCACCCTTTATTTTGAAGGTTTCACTGTAGTAGAAGAGAACAGGGAAGACAAAGGTCACTCTGCAGAGCTTACATTCTCCCAGCTCCTTGAATGTGAAAAGGATAGTTTGGGCTAATGTGTTCACCTTGATTTAGATGAACTGTAGAGGGCAATGGTTCAGAAAAGATGTTCATTATGTGTGACAGCTCTTACTGTTGAATTTTCAATTATATCTAGCTTCCAAAAGTGATTTCATCCATTTATTTAACTTAGTTCAATTTGGCCAATTAGAATGTCAGATAACATTCAAATACCCTCCAGTAATTTAAAATGTGTGTTTGTAACAGAAGCATCTTGATGTAATGCATTAAGATGAAGGGATCACCCTCCTTAGTTGCTTGTTATGAATTTTCTTCCATTGTTTCCCCATAAAAGATTTTTGATTTGGCCAAACCATATAAATTAAATGTAATTATGGTGTCCTTTCTCAGGTCATTTCTTTCCCTTTTGCCATTAATCCACTGTTGGCCCATCTAATTAAAAATACACAATCAAATAATGTCTTGCAGACACATTACTCAGCCGTAATAAAGGCTTTGTACCTCATCCCTTCTCTGTTTTAGTTGTCCTCTTTCATTTGGCTTCGGCTTGGAAACTGCCACCTTCTTAGTGGGCTTTAAGACGCTATGAACATGTTCAGTATGAAGTCTGTTCTTGAATACACATACACAATAACCTTATTATTATGTTTTATTCATAATGTATATGTCATTCCTTATTGCATCCTGAATGCAACTGGTGGAAGACAAAAGTGTTTGTCCTCTTGTCTTGTCTTGTTCAGTAGATTAGTTCCATATTAAAAGATCATGCAAACAACTAAATACATGTCTTGTGTGTATGCATGTACGTTTAAGCCACTTTGGCATTAAACTAGTATGTACTGTTGAATAGATTTACTTTATCGAAAAGTAAGACTGCATTGTTTCAAAATATATATGTACTGTACCATCAGTAATCAATAGAGAAACACCTGTGGCCTCTTATTTTAAATGCATATGTTCTGCTATTGGACATCTGACTTTGACCTTTTGATCACATTTAGGTTTAATGCACTTCTTGAAATTACACTTTCAGTTTTGAGTGCTTCATATAATAGTTCTATTGCGGTTCTGGCTTCTGTATGGCTAGAATTACGCTGCATACACACTAGAGACTTTTTAGATAAGAATACCTCTATCAGTCTAATGGCTCTGTCTGGGTCTGATGTCTGGCTGGTGTCCTTTGCCTCAAAGCGAAAGAATCATATCAGGACTCTGAACTGTGAAATGAATAAAGTCTCTGTCATTTTCTCTGTGCACTGGGCTGAAATATTGTCTGTAATGACTCCACTACCAGCCTGAGTTCAGATCACTGCAGTCCTTTTATAAACATTATTGAAAATAAATGATGTCTTCAAGGTCTGGTAAAATCTTCTATGTTGTAAAAACATCCGACATGGCTTTTGACTACAACGTGATGAGATAATGTTGGAGCAGGTTTCTTCTATAAATCACTTTAGCTATATTACTTCACTTATACTCAGTAATAAGTATTCCTGCTAAGAATAGTTCAGCTTTTATGAAAGTCATCAGGTCTGCTTTGTGATTGATTTTAAGGTTAATCAAAGGATTGTAACATTTTCAGTGTCTAATGAGATTATTTATTCTTAAAGGTGGGGTAGGTAAGTTTGAGAAACCGGCTCGAGATACACTTTTTGTTATATTCCATGGAATGCTCTTAACATCCCGATAGCAATGAATATCTTAAGTGCTTTGACAAAAAATCCATAAAAAAATGTCATCTGTGGAAGCCGTAATACTGTAAAAAGCACGACCAATCATTTTAGCCGGCCCGGCTAAAATAACTGGATGGCCTACCTGCCTGTCAGCCTTCCATCTGTGCACAGACTTATCACGTGCCCTCATTGGTCATGTGCACGTTCGTGTGTGTTGGAGGAGGGGCTCTGTAAGGAAGTGGCAGATTTTCTCCGGTTGTGTATTTTCAAATTCTAGCACACTCGAGCTGGTTTCTCCAACTTACCTACCTTTAATGTTAAAGTGCAGGAGATGAGAATATGGCTGTTTTAGATTGTTTGAAGACATATTTGTTTAAAGATTGAGTACGCACTTTTGAAGTAAATATGTATGTGTTTTCTTGTCTTACAGGTAAGTGCTGCCAAAGATGTCTTTCAGATGAAAAAAATGAAATATATATTTTTTTCAGTTCCTTCCATCTTCAGCTACATGGGTTTGTTCTTCTTTGTTTTTATAAAAAAGAAAAGGAACATCTATCCAGCTGTGTGCTTTGTGTATTCAGATGGCATTGGAAAGACCCAGGCTTTATTTGATGTTCCTCTGTTGTTCAGTACAAACACTCCGGATAATGCTTACAAGAAGAAAGAGCATCGCTCTGGTCTCAATATCAGCATATGGGACTTTTTTCAAAAATGAAAAGTTTTGATGTTGATGAAAGAAGCATGTAGACATTCAAAGAACGAACAAGAAAGCTACACAAACACGTTCGTCTTGATACAGGTGTTTAAGGCAGTTAAAGCAGAATTTATTTTGCTCAAGATGTATAGGGTTTTGATTTGGTTGTGGTTCCAAGCAGATTGCCTTCAGCTTTGTTACAATCACAGTGTTGTCCGTGTTGTAGCTGACAGGTGAGGCTTTGTGTTATAGGGCTGGGGTATCTACTGGGTGATGATGTTTTATACAGAATGCCTCAGGCTGGAATAGGTTGGACTTTGGAAGAAGATACGTGTGTTTGTGGAAAGCCAGTGGCACTTTCACTTGGTGTGTGTGTGGGTGATGTTTCTGTGATGCATAATGGGAAATGTAAAGTCTCATGGTTTGCGTTATCAGATATTTGCCTTTGCTCGCCCCAGAGGATCCTTTTCATCTTCTGCTTGAAATGTGTGTTTTTTTTATTCCATCTCCTTTCAGCAAAACACTATAACACGGCGCTTACATATTGATGAAGATTGACTGCTTTGTAAGTTACTTTTCATTTTGCTTGGGGTATTACAAATGGTATTCAGTCACAGGGGGGAAAGAAAACATGAAACAAGTATCTATAGTTGAAGTAATATACTGTATAGCATGGTTGTACAGCAAAACAACATGATTTAACACAAACCTTAAACGTACTTTGTTTTTCACTCGGTAAGAAGAGTGAGCAGATTAATGAGGTGAGGTGGGTTAACTGGTAATTGATCCTTCAGCCAATTTAACAGGTGCAACTAATTGACTCTAATGCCCCATCTGAAATCAACCTACTATCTGCAAATAGAGAAGACAGAGCTTACCTGTTTTATTTCATATTATTAAATAATTGTGTATAAGTCTAAACTTAAAGCCCAAAAACATGCTGAATGTCTTTGATTTAAACATGTGCAGGACCTCCTTCTGATTCTTTTAGAAACTTGTTTTCATTAGCTTAATATTTTCCTCTTATTTATTTGTTACAATGTTGTGTGATTTAGTAGATATGTGAATTACAAACAGCCCTGACTGATGATGAAATGATGTCCTCGTAAAGTTATTTGTCACGCCTGTGCTTTATCCTGCTTTGACAAGTTTCTGGTGTTCTACAGTATGTCTCCATCCTTTGGCCCTTATTGTGTAGTGTTATGTCAACAACACTTACACATTAGAGTCAATGGAGGCTGTGGATTGTTTGAAAGCTTTCATTCAGACTGTATAGGATCATGTGACAGTGAGGAAGATTATTTTGTATTAACAACTTGAAACAAAAGAGTAAAAGCACTGCTATTTTTCTTTCAGTCAATCATACATCTAACTCACATGTGTCAAACTCAAGGCCCGGGGGCCAAATCAGGCCCTTGGTGGATTTAATTTCGGCCCGCAGGATCATTTTTTATTACTATTAGATCTGGCCCGCCGGTATATTGCACACACACCTTCACTCAATCCTGAGGATTTCCTCAGCTCAGAGCCTGACCCCAAACATTGATGACCTTGCACCCAAGATGAGATGCCAAGTATCTGGCTTCAACTAGCATCACAGAGCAGCAAACTGAGTTTCAATGTTTCCTTCTGCACTTTCTTTCTTGAGACAACAGGGCATGTTTGGTTTTCTCTTTGAGGGAAATTGTTTTTTTTAAGCTGTTGTTGGCCTGTGGAAAAATGTAATCATAAGAAATGACTCCAGAAAAGCTGCAGATAGAGCCATAAGAAATGAATGCAACTGATTATTTAATGTTGTTTTTATAGGCAATCATTTAAGCTTTGTTAGTTCCAGGTTTAATATGTGCAATAAGTTAATTTCAATAAGTTTTGCAATAAACATTGAACCAGTCCGGCCCTCGACTAGTACCGATTCTTTAATTTTGGCCCACTGTGTATTTGAGTTTGACACCCCTGATCTAACTCTTTCTAAGTTTCATTCATATACCTCTACAGTCATCTATTGTGTCAATTCATTCTGACAGGGGGTCGGATCAAAACTCAGGATATATAATGTTCAAAGAGAGGTTGACAGAAGTCTTGCATTCGATAAAACAGATACAATAATAACGTGTTGGACAAACTAAAACTGACACGGACACATCTGCACACCAATCTATTTTGTAGCTGTTTGTTACCATAACATCTGTGCCTCCATCAACAACCCCAGTCTCCTGCACATCTGAACACACCAACACACGTTCTGCTCCACTGACTCTGCAGAGGGAAACCATTTTTCAAGGGAAGGAGACAGTTGGATTGTGTTCTTTCTTTCACTAAACCACTTATAATCAAACTGTATATGACACGTTTTATCATATGTTTGGAATTGACAAATCTAAATATTGTAAATTACACTTGATAACAATTTGTTTTGACGTAAAATACACATTTTACATTTAATGACTTGGAATCCTCTTATATGCTCCTCACATCTCAATGTGCCAATGGACAATCAAAGATATTGAAAACGACTTACTTTTATATGACATATTATGTTATAACATGGGAGCTGTTGAACCATCTTGTTGTGACTTTATTTACAGTGACATTGAGTCAGTTTTTAATTGAAAGACACGTTGTTTATCTGACACATGATGATGATGAGCAGCCACCGTCTGCAGTGGATCTTAATACCCATCTGGACTCCACACAGCTGGTTGGTTATTGAAAACATCCTGTCAGTTCAGATTCATGTCAATCATTATTATATCAAACCATTTAAAATGTAATGCATATAACTGTAAGGAGAATATGTTTTTGCAGTATATACAATGCTTTAAGTGTAACCCCTTATTTCCTTTCATGTTCTATTAAAATCTTCACATTTTAATCCCATGATCATTGCCTTGTTTTAACAATGGGGCCCATTTTTGATGATGTCGAGGTGAAATTCACTGCGCACAAATTAATGTTCCTAAAATTGCTGTGAACTTTCACGACAAACAACCCTTTCCCTAATCCCATTTTTTTTGTGAGATTAATGTTTCAGTATGATGTGTATGACTTATAGACCTACTGCTTATTGCAGCCGATGTAGACTATTTCAATCCTTGTTTGGGGACCTGATTAATGATGATAACGGATGCTGCATACTCCACCATTCACTGATAAGCATTTAGTGTGTGCGATGTTCTTTTAGCGAGATACAATTTGAAGGTATTGTCAGCTCTGTTCAAATAATGACATACTTTTAATGTCAGCCTCAGCCTATTATTGCTGACAACAATGATGATCTGAGACCTCCATTGTTGGTTATTATGAAGCTCCATGGGAAAGGAAATGGGAAAAACAAGTGCTTCACAATATAATAGTCTTCACAAGCTATTTCCTTTTATCCAAATATCATTATTCTTTAATATGTGTGTATGGACCTTGTATTGAATATCACCGTGTGGAACCACACCAAGTCGCTGGCAGTTGCTTCTTCTCTCCTTGTCTTGAATTTAATGAACAATTAGCTTTTCACTAACCAGAAAACTGCTAATACATTTGTTTTGTACACTCTGAATATGATGGATGTTGATTTACTGCATGTCTGTTTAAATGTACAGTACTGCAACAGAAAGACCATGATGGGAGTAACGTCTGATAAATGTCCCCTTCAGTTGACTGTTGAATGTTGAATATTTACATTCAATCAATATTTCGGTTTTATTAGTATTACCTAGTGTTGCAGTGAATCGGCAATCTTTCAGCTATTGTGTACTCCGCCTCAGTCAGTCGGAGATGGAAGAGCATAACAATGTAGAACATTTATCAGGGAAGCTGCCACTCATCCAATTTGACACTCAAATATTCAGGTTTTGGTATCAGATCTGAGAGTCAATTATGTCAATCTCGTGATTTCTTTCTGTGGAACTGCTGTGAATAATGTGCTCTCTCTTTTAGACTTCCTGAGATTTGACTCCTGATTGTACATACTTGGAGAAGAATACTGTTAGGGAATCTCTCTGTTGAATTCTTCTAAGGCACGTCTGTGAAGTGATAATTGAATTATTTCTTCGTTGAGCAGTTGGATACACATTTTGTTGTTTAGATGTGGCAGAGCTCTCAGCCATTCTGAATAATGAGACAATCAGAAAGTGCATTTGGCCTTTGATGAATGTAATTATGTTTCTGCCTTCAGATCTGTGTGGAGCAGCTGGTGTAATGCATTATGTTTATCGCTTAAGTGTTATTTGTGCAGATAGATGAGACCGTGATGTGTCTACTCATACTCATACTTTAAGAGGCCCAACATAATAGCTATATGTTAACACTATAGAAACACAATAAACCAAGAGATAGACATTTAATAACATTACATACAAAAGTATAGTCTACACAATGACAGTAAAAGTGAACTGGGATGTACTGAATAATACTGCATACTCTACCACAAGGACTTTTCTACGGACTCAATTGACAGTAGTAAAAAAATAAATATATATTTAGATGAATAAATCATCAACAGTAAAAAAATCAAAAGACAATCCACACCTGTAAAGCTTTTTGACATGGGGGTGAAAGCCAGTTTGGAGATGGGTTGTATCACACCCATCTCCAAACAGCAGTGACAACATTTCTCAAATACAGACAGATATATCAACGCCTGGCAAAGTACTCAAACCACCTCTGTTGTAGTTCAAACAACTGTACAGTAGATGTTACAATCAATACATAGTGTAGCAAGGCTGTCAAAGGTGGTCATAAATACATGTTTTATTTAAAATGAACAATGTGGCATTATCTGTGGCCGGCAGCTTATTTCACAGCTCATTTCATACAGAACTCCCTGTGCTTCTTGGAAACTAAAAGCCAACATGTTTCATGGGGTGCTGCAGCCCTTCTCTGAGTGGTGGATAGAGAGCAGCAGCCCACATCTAAAGCAGAATAACTACACTATAATCTTGTACTTTACTTCAATAAGCCCATTTTCTGGATGCAGAGTGATGAGTTTCTGCCATAAATAACAACTGGGATGGTAGCCAATGCCATCATGGCAAAATGGCAGGCACTCTCTCCCTGCTAAAAGCTGTTGCACCTAAAAATAGAGTTGAGGTTTTGCTTCTTGCCCGCTCATTTGCACAAGGAATACTTCATGATGCCCACACTCAAATCCCCCTCAGAGGGTCTCACTTTTCTGCCAGTTGACTATTAAGGATGAGGCCAAACCTTCTCCGTCTGGACAGATCCGTTCCTCATAGAAATGAATGCACTATTACGACATATTTTGATGTTTAAAAGATGACATCAATACACGTTTTATATGCCTGAACAGTCTGATTCTCAGCATGTGTTCCTTTCTCATTGCTGAAACATAACTTACGTTGAATATGTACTTTAAATTCAGACGATATGATTCTTATTCAAAGCAGCTGAATTGGAAATCCAAGTGACTATTCAGTAGTAAAGTATAACTGTGCCTCTTCAGTGGGGTGTCCTCACTTTCTGCAGGGATATCTGTGTCTCAATAGACGCCTGCTGAGCTCCAGCTGTGCAGCTCTTTACTCAGGGGAGAGAGTCACACTTTCCCAACATCTTCTTCAAGACTTTTTTTATATCACCCACGCTGCATGTTCAAATGAAGTTATGCACTGCATGTTTCTGTGTCACTCAGTGAGGAATACTGTTATGTAATTTTTTATTTTATTACATTACATTACACTGTATTAGGAGCACCACTTATTTCACCAATATGTGAAAGCTATTAAAGATGTCCTTTCACAGCACACACTTGTATTTAAAATATTGTGGAAGGTAATCCTTATTAATTTGGTACTTCAAAAAGTAAATAGTTTAAATGTAATCAGTGGTTGCAGTTTGAATCATTTCACCATTACATTTTTCCTTTACTTGATCTAACCCTCCCAAACATCTTAAAGGTGCTAACAACTGGAAGGTATTTTGCTTGTATGCCTTGATTGAATGCCACTTTTGTTGGCAGTTCACCGGGTTTAAAAACTCTCACTGTCACCTGTCAGCTGGAATAGTTTATATGTGTCAGCCAGAGAGAGAATAAGCTAGGATGTGTGGTGCAGCAGGGTGTGTTACGATACCTAACATTAGTTGAGAATGAGTCTCTGAAAAACATAGCTGCATCGTTTTCTACAAAGACATGATTTAGTTTAGTTAAAGTGGACCTATCATGCTATATTTGAATAATATGGTGTAGGACCATACCTATATAAGGCATATTTATCCTTTTTTTTGTTGCAAAATACCAAATAGATCATGCATTTTAGCCATGCCTTATTTTGCTCAATTTGACATTTTTTAGCTCTGTGCTTGTAAGGGCAGATAAGGGCAGAACAGCACCATCTACAGGCCTGGCATATGTACTACAGCGTCTCCAGCGCTTTCGAACGGCAATGGCCGTGGCTGTCTCCTCCTGATTGGTGGAGTTGGCCCAATAGCTGTAGCGCCACTGTCCTGACGTCAGTGTTCAAATCTGGATCAGTTTTTATCAGATCCGTTGCAGCCCCTTTTTTAGAGATTTGGGTATGGAGGAAAATAGAGAGGGTTGTGTTTTCTGACACTTGGTGAGTTCCCTGGAACACCGGGGACACATATTCATGTATAAAAGACGTACAAAAGTGCATTTTGCATGATAGGTCCCCTTTAAACTAAAGCAATTGCATTCTTGTATTCAGGGTTTTATCACATTACTTGCTTGCCCATGGTGAATAATTTACTTTGGTCACAACATTTTATTCAATACAGGTCAATATTAAAAATGAAGCGCAGTGAAATTTAAGCCGCACCACCTTAGTTTGTTTTCAAGTGATTGAGGATTGATTTATTGACATGTTTTTGATAAAAACATATAGAAACATTAAAAAGAAAGCAGGATTGTTACAAACGGGTATATCTGTTTTTATAATTTATTTTCACTATTTTCACACAGAGAAAGAATATCAATATTGGCAATTATGGTACAATTAATTTAGTTTGAAGTGAGTCATGAAGATATTGTTTTAGAGAACTAGGTGGCTGTTTAAAAAAATATGTAATGGTTTTAATTGAGAAATCAATTTGGTGAATTGCCATTGAAAACTGCAGAGACATAACTCAAAGACCATAAGGAGCCATTTAGCTAAATAACTGCATTGCATATATTCTCGTAATGGGCAATGAGGGTGAAGGAAACACTGGATCATGACCAGAGGAACCAGGTTAATCACTTTACTGAATGATTCACAGTGACTCAGTGGAGAAAAAACCCAAATTGTAAACGGTTCTCAATATTTCTCATGTCTCAGAGTAAGGAATCTGTAAAACAGCTCGCAGTCTGTGGAAACTGTCTATCAGGTTGAACTACCCACCAAATACATTACCATTGAGCAAGAATAATGTGCCTTTAGTAAGAGATTACAAAGAAGATTTTGATGTTGGTTAATTCATAAAGGTTTCAAATATTTTTTGCCAGGTGGATGACTAGACTGATGGTTACATTTTCTTTAAGACTCATTAGACTTTGACTAAACAACCAAGGTCTCCATTTCAGTTTCACGATAAAACCGAAAATACGTTTTATGATTGAAGTCGTGACTCACCATTCATCACAACATTTAAATATACAAACCATGTTTAAAGGTTTCTTTATGTGGGCTGTTGTCCAATGTGAAGCAAGTGGCTTATATTCAGTTTACACATTGGACAATTACCTAATTTAACTGATGGCGTTACATTTCTGTCTGTAGCCCATTGACCGTTTTTTACTATGAACCTATACTGTAAATATCACTTTAAACCCACTGGTAGTCATTTAATTTAAAATAACTGTCAATATATGACTAAGGTTTTTGAATGAGTGACTATATCTGATGTTGGACACATCAAACGGCAAACCACATTGAGATATTTTCTACCAGACCACCCAACTTATTTTTATGCGCTTTGATCTGAAACTCAGCTGATAAATACATTAAGATGAAGAGTAATATCTGCGAATCTGAGATGACTGAATGTGTGAGTGTGTGTCTTTGGGCATGTGTGTGTGTGTACTGTAGCTCTAGTTAGTGAGAGGAGAGTACCCACTGCTTGGTGTTTGATCTTGGTTTCTTATCTTTCTCTTCTTGGCTTGTCTACATATCAAAGCCTTCAACTATATTTCCTTTTATCTGCCATTCATCTGAATATTACAGGGGATTGTATTTTGTGAACACTTAGGTACATATTATTAGTTTAAATTACTTCCATAAATGTTTAAACATGTATCTGTATTATCCCAAAGAGTCCAGATAAACACATAATGTATGAAATCACCAGATATGGATCAGCCTCTGAGTAGGATTTCCAGTTCTCTTTGAACTTTGAATGTACCTTTTTTTCTTTTTATGGGTTTTTCAGTTTATTTGCTATGTCTAACTGTTGATGTTTCCTTACATATTTATTTGTAGTCTTTATTCTTGTTTCTCATATGGTCTATTTGATGAGACACATTAATGACATGATTACTTTAAGTGATGAATAAAAAGGTTAAAAAAGTCAAAACAACTTGGCTTTACACATCATTTACTCTCTCATTGTTCATGTTTTCCAGCCGTCATGTTCGGTCAAGTATGAATGCTCTCATTGATCCCCTTCAATGCAAAACTATAGGGAGCTGGTTTAGCAGAAAGCTAAGTGTGTCTGTGCATTGTTGAAATAATTAGCGAGTCAAAACTAAGCAAGGTAGTTTCAGGCCAAGAACAACATTAATGAATTCAAGTTTCGCATATTCTCCAACACAACAATTAGGACCAACACTGCAAATTGTGCACCAAGTATTGATAAACAAGCTGACCTTATACACTGCTGACAAAATGGTGCAATATTTGCTATTAACAGACCCTGAGTCCACGGTAGTGCAATATTCGCGTGACAGGGTCTGATGAAAGTGCAAGCTGATCGCTTTTTTCTTAAGCATACATTGTGATCATGTTAGTCCATAATGTTTAGAACACTACACATCATCTTTTTGTCTCTTACAACAATTATGGCAATACAAAAATCATCTTGAGGCAGTTACAATGATGAGTTGAGAGTAAAACGTAGTTGTCACTCAAGTAGGTACCACTTTACTCAAATATGTGTCTGTTTTCTCTGTCTCTCAATTATATTTCTCACTGACATGAAGCAGAACAAATAAATAAAAATAAGTGTCTCCCAGTTCTAACAAAAGAAAACAATGTCCTCTCAGCAATATATAAAAAAAGGCATAGGGCAATTATGATGAATTATAGCTCACAACTAAAATCCCTTTATACAACCATCAGTATTTAAGTGATGTGTTGTGGGTCTGTAAATGAAGCATCAATGCGAGGTAATGGATCAGTGTCAGGTGGACTTATAGTGACATAATGTCGACAATTAAACAGTGAGTGGCTCTGCTGTCCAATGCTTGTTCAAAGAAGGAAGCTGATTTAACCTTACAGTAAATGAATGGGTGTTGGCACATGGATTCCTAATATTAGAGCTCGGCAGAAAGATGGCTGCACACTTGACAGTACACAGTTTTTATTTACCATTTTTTCTACGTACCATAAAATGTTGGCAGGGTCCTCCTGTCTGAAGCGCCTGACCAACCTAAAGTATGTCTTGCTGCTAGTCAACTTCCTAAAATGTAGCATCTGTTGACTTTTCTATTTAATTTCAAGTCCAATATAATATTTATATATGTAAACACCATGATCTCTGACAGTAAATGTAAAACCGTTTTCATCATTTAAAAAAACTGGCACAAAACCTTTAAGGTCAAGCAAGGTGATATTTTCTGTTATGGATCATTTTAATTTTAGTCAGCCTGAATTACTGCAAAATATGCCTTAACCGACCCAACATTTAATAGAGGAATATTATTTGGGAAATGAAGTCATTCATGAGGGCACAGGACTTATAACGCTTACTTGTCATGATCATTTTAGATAATTTCTCATTCAGAGCTATTTGCCGAAGTCTTTGTCTTTCCTAAAATTGCTGACTTTTTTTTTTATCATCTTTTGAAAGAAAAAGTATTTTCTCAAAAAACAGATAAAACATAATTACATTTTTAAATCATTTTATGTTGCAACAGCTCTAAGCGTTGAGAGGTTATAGTTAAGGTGGATTGTACGGCGTTTAATCAGCTGTTCAAGTCCTTTTATATGGCTGAAATCTGCTGTTGCAAACAGCTGTTTCTACGGTCATAGTGCACACATTTTAATGAGTCATCTGGTGGGCGGGGCTTAGCGGAGTGAGTGAGCAGAGAAAGAGGCGGAAGGTTTTTGCATTGGAACGATGCCTACTGCAGCTTTACTATAAATCTTTGGATGCTTGACTGGACACATACGAAGTACATTCAGAGAAAGCTCCAGTCCTCTCCTCCTTGTCAAACCTGACATTCAGGAAAACCGAGGAAGCCCAGACATTCAGACTTCTGTGACAGTAATGGCCTTTTTCTTGTCTTCCCATCAGCTGACACTACATCAGTTCAGACTGTGCAGCTACATGGTCCTCTTTATCAGAAAAGAAGAAAAGCTTCTTCACATTGCTGAACTAGAGGAAGATCATTAAAATAGCCGACAGTGTGACAGCACTGCCATTACTCTGAGAGTCAATCATAATCCATTTATCCTCTCATCCCTCTATTTTATTGGTTAAGTCCTCTATACTGGGAGAAAATCTGTTCTGTTCTGATGTGTACTGAGCGGAATAAATTATACAAACAAAAGCCTGAATTGATCCTTCCACCAGATACTAATTACAGATACATTAGTGATAAATCAGTTGGCTGTTAAATCAGATTATGAAGTACTAACATGTTTATCTTTCTTCTTGATTGTAGTAGCTCATGTCGCTCTGGTTGTTCATCCTTGTGCAAACATGAATAATGAAACTGATACACAGGTAATAAAGATGACTTAATAATGTTTTACTTAATAATGTGGAAGCAAAACTACCACTGCTACTCTATGGCTTTACAAATCTTCATTGAGTCTTTTCACCTCAAGTCAGCCTCTCTCATGCTGCCATGCCAGGCGAAGTTGGCAGACACACTGGCCGTTTCTCAATGTCGAGTACACCTGCTGCAGAGCCACTATTTCAAGTATACTACGTCATAGAGTGGCGCAGAATGCTGGGCATTTAACATGCATTTAAACAGTCCTTCGGCGCCACTCTATGACGTAGTATACTTGAAATAGTGGCTCTGCAGCAGGTTTACTCGACATTGAGAAACGGCCACTGTGTCAGCCTGACAGAGCTCATCTAATGACGCAGACACTCTGCTAATTTCACAGATATCTAATTTGCAGATATTGCTACCTTGATATATATGTTGCAATTCAGTGCTTCTCTCACTGTTAAAACTAAAAAATATGAGCTGCCAAAACACACGTTTAAATAACTATTATCACTATCATCTATATAAAAACACCATTGCATACATTGCCTTATAGATACTTATACAGCTATCTGGTACTTGATTTTCTACATCTGATTCTATAGCTATTGTAGTAATGAGTTGTGCAAATGTATATCAAAGTATGTTTACATAATGTTTATGTGGTTAGTGACATGATGATGAACTTTGTGTTTACGGGGCTCCTCACATCTGTGTGTGGATACAGATGGAGGGTAACATTGAGCAATTTTCTCTCCTCATAAAGTCAAACATGTCGTCACTCCAAATGCTGCTCTAAAGTGTTACCATCTGTGTGTATATTGGTATTGTGGAGTGTGTATTTATGTTGTCTGTGGAAATAGTTTTGAGTCTGTATTAGATATATTTCTGTGCTATTCTTCAGAAATGAAATGTTGGATTAATGCAAAATGAGGGACTGAAATGATTCCAAGTATTTACAAATGTCACGGATGCCAGGATGTCATATTTCTATGGTATTGCTGAGACACTGCTGATGCTTTTGGGAACACTTGATGAAGATTACCAGATGGCTGATCGTCAATTTATGACTTTTTCCTCATGAATCTGAAATTGAAGTAATGAAATCGGCCTGAGTTGATCATATTACTTTTTGTGAAGGCCTATATTTATCTGTAAAGACGGCAAAAGTGATGCACAGCTGTATTTTTTCCACCATTTTGGGTTTCTCTCTCTCTCAGAATCTCTTGTATGCTGATGTGTGCTCTGCAGCCAGCCACCACTCAGCATAATAATTAGTTAATATAACCAGAGACTATTAATCCCCGCTCTTTAACATCACAGCCCTCCCAGAGCAGCTGTGCATAATGCAGACCTCTCTAGTGTCAAAGAAGCTTTGCGGCAGAGCAGCTGTATATTAATAACTCACAAAGGGGACATAGTTACACCAATTTACACAAGCAGGATCATGTCTTCATTTACATTTTTAAGTCAGGAGGCAAAGAGAGCTATTGTTCTTTATGTGGATTATACTAGGAAATGGATTAAGCGTGTATTATTGTCCCCTTTAATGAATTGTCCTTACAAGAAAGAGTTTATGAGATTAAAGTGCTGGGGGCTCAGTTTGGTTTGGTTTATAAGTCTCATTAATCTTGTTTTTGTAGCTCATTACTGTGTTTCTCTGTTTAATGTCAGAGTTGTAGGTCTTTAAACATTCCTGATCCATTTCAATTTAAAAGTATATCATCTATGAAAACTTAAAACAAATAAACACATTGACATTTCTTGATGAAAAAACAATAACATTTAGTGTTTAACCCAAAAAAGTATACCGCAGGTTAGCATACTGAAATGATCAATGGTTGAACAGCAGCTAGGATTTAATATGAATTGACATTTTGTATTTATTAAAAGGCTTTGCAGTTCGATTTTTTTCCCAGCAATGATAAGTATTTTAAGCACCGATACATGTCAGACATATGATCTTTTTTAAATTCCTCTCTTACTTCTGGCATTAACTATCCTGATGGAATTTCGATCCACGGAACGCTTTTTTTCTTGCCTATAGTATCCTACCGCTTAGATCTAAAGTCCTCCATTACTGATATCAGTGTTGCAAATCTCCCGTCTGGTGGGATCATGGCTCATCTGTTATCCCCAGGGCTTGCTGCTTTCAGGCGATTGGGACAAATGTATTTCAGTGAAAATATTCCTCATTTAGCTTCTGTCATTTTCTCGGTTTAAATATAGATGAAATTCAAATAAAAAATCAACTGTGACAGAATGCTGAACAACAGGCTATGCTGCTTTCTTAAGAACAGATGTCAAAATGAAAAAGTTGTATCCAGTATAATGGAAACAATCTGTAAAAGTGCCATGGTGAAAATGTTATTAGTTAATAGTTAATTAACTAATAGTTAATAGTTTTTGATTATCTGAGGCATGATACAGTGATTATTCACTAACACTAATCTTTGTTTTGTGCAGTGTGATCTCTCTCATTGCAGATACGTTTAATGAACTTTACTTCACATGAAGCAGTGAGGTTTTCCCTGTTTCCCCCCAAACTTTCACAAACAGTTCGAAAAGAAGCAGAGGTAAAAAAAAAAAAAAAAGCAGTTGTTGTTGTTTTTAATTGACCTATTGTGTTGCTGAAAGACTAGGGTCAGGTCAGGTCAGGTCAGTTTAAAGATCACTAAGTTACACAGCTACCGGAAGAGTTTGTTTGTGTCTGATAGGGAAAGCACCAAAGTGGATGAAGTTGTTTGTAACAGCAGATTGTGGTTTGAAACTTGTATTACTTTCTGAAACTCAAATCCTATAATATATATGGATTTTGTAGTGTCGTAAAGAATATAAATAAAGACTTTGAGATAAGGGACAACATTGATCAGCTCACAGTGACTTTAGTCAGAACCAAGAGGACATACTGCTGCGGCTGCAACAGACTGAACATGCTTACAATCATTTATGGAAGATGGTATGACATTTTAACCGCATTGGATATGTTTTCTTTGGGTGCTAAATGCTGCACAGTCAGAGGTGAAACTAATACTTTCTTTCTCACAGTAAAGACCTTGTTGGGAATAGTGAGGTAGCCAAGAGGAATAATCTGGCCCACAGGAAAGATACAAGAGTGGAGAGGGCAAAAAAAGATGACGGTTTGAAATGATAACCTGGCACTGAGGATGTGACTCTGTAGAATGAGAGAAAGACTGTCTGTTACATCTCTCTGACTGAGAGACAAAGGCTTCTTGGATAAGCTCTGGCATCCTGCCTATAAGGACATCATAGCTCTTCATAGGTTTTTAGAGGAACAATGATTTACTGAGTGGCATCAACTCGCAGATTTGAAAACTAGCTTGAGGTTGGTTCAAAACCAATCTTCCAAACTGCTCCCAGTGCTATATACTATGTTTCTGAATGAAAATAGGAGATACTGGCTCTATCAGCATAAATAATGATATTATTATTTGTCTTTGAAGGTCATAAAGGTAGCCCATAACACATTGTCTACATACAGTTCCTGCAGGAACCTAAATCCTCACTTTTAGGCTTTATGGCCTGGTTTATTGCCAAGGCTTGTACATATTTAATGAAAGTGAAATTGAACAAAACAGCCAAACATCCTGCAGGTTTCTGCCTGTGGTGACTTTCCTCCTGCTGATATTATTTTGTCCCACTGAGAAACACACTGATCTCTGAATAAGTGCCTCAGTGTGTGTCTGTATACATTAGTGTAGTCCGCTCACTAAGTCTCCCTCTTCAAGCCTTTCAGGAGGTGTATTCTGCCAAATGGACTGATTCAGTGGCTCCACTTTCACTAATGTCATGCTGCATTTCAGTTCAAAAGGGAAACAGTCAGAGAGCAGCTCATGCTGTGAATGTTTGGGTAATAGAAACTGTGAGTAGGAAGTAAGCAGAGATTCAGTAAGATCACAGCCACACACCCACTCCCTGTTTTAACATGGTGACAGCTTTGGGTGCTAATCTGTGAGGAACATAATGAGGATTTAATGCAGACAACACATGATTATTATAATTAAACATCCTTCACATATCTGACAAGGATAACAAAACGTTAATGTTTTATTCTGCTCACAGCTGATATCAATCACTCATGTTTCACAGTTTTCTATGAATGTGTGAAGTTCTAACAAATGTGTGACTAACACTTACTAAATATACCCTTCCTGTCAATGTACTCATAACTAAATTATAGGGAAATCACATGAGTTTAATGATACTTGAGAGACTATTAAAGGCATACTATAGGGTTATCTTGTTCATGTGATGCTGGTATATCATTTCGTAGAAAGCACAAGAGGCATCATCAATTATATTTAATCGTTTTGCAGGGGGGCACTTGAAAAAAATCAGGCAAGGAAAATGTGGGAAGAAGCACGTAAAAGGAGGTAAACAGGAAATGACAGCAGGCTGAAACAATGTGGGTGTTTCTCAATCGCGAGTAAAGCTGCTTCAGAGCCACTATTTCAAGCATACTATGTCATAGAGTGCCGCCGAAGTACTGTTCCAATCTCCAGTATACTTGGAAATCTACCGAGCCCGGCGTACTCCGTTTGGAGAAATATCGAGTCTGCACATGAGTAGACTTCGCGGTCTTAAAATCCCCACAATGCTTTGCGCACGGACCAATTTCCCCAAATCTGTGGCGGAAGATGTAAGGCGGGGCCTCTCATATGACGCACACTTGCTAGCGTGTTCCACTCTTTGTTTTCCGAATGCCAGGAAGTATTCTTGACTCGCTTCTGAAGCAAGATGCTCGGCAGACATGTGCTACCAAGCAAGCGTACTCGCGATTGAGAAACACCCTGTGACAAAGTCCTGAAGGGAAATCTAAGTGCTGGGAGACTCGTTAGCTAATAAGGTGCAGCTGGGAGACAGGCAGGGGAGGAGAGTGATGAGATGATTGGGAACAGGTGTGCAGAGCAGCAGGTAGCCTGGTGGACAGGTGAGGAGACATGAGGGAATCTGTCCAGCAACACAAACATGAGACAAGAGGGGAGATTCATAATGAGCATGGGGGGCTAAATTGCTTTAGGCAATACATGATTAAATAATACATGTTATTTATTTAGCACCTGGTGCTCAAAGCGCTTAAATATGGGGAAATAAGTATCTCAACTGAAGTCATGATGTGAAGCAAAACAAGCAGGTAAGAAGTTTGTTATTGACCAAAACGTTAATGTGATGCTTCCACATCTATAACATGTCTAATATTACACATGGGGGGTCAGTTTTTCAAGTCACTAAAATAAGTGATTAAAAAATGGAATCGCTCTCGGTGTCTCTCACATTCAGTTCAGTTGTACGATTACAACAAGCAGCAAGAGAAACACAAAATGTGTCTCCTTTTGTTATTTTTGATAAATATTTATGAAGGCATTTGAATAATATGATTTTGTGACAGCAAACATTCATTATTGGGGAAGGGACGGTAGAGAATGAGAAGGTGAAAAATATCATGAAGCTGGGGGGGGGGGGAATAATCTGCTGGACCTTCTGGAGAGGGAGACAGTTTGGATGTGAACATGAATAATAGGAAATAGCACTATGATAGTTTTATGATAATTTTAGTCCTAACTTTCCAAATCTCTCCAACTGATATGCCGATAGTTTGTAGCATACCTGCTGTGTCTTCCGTTTGTTAGAAACACAACAAAATAGATATGCATGAAATGTTCTTATACATGTAGACAAGTTAAAAAAGGGTAAGTAGAATTGTAATGCCCTTTTCTTGAAAGTTGTTCAGGCTGTACTGACTCTGATGTAGCCCTTGCTAAGTTTTTTTTCTGCTGCCCAGGTAACTATAACTGAGCTTTAACATTTTCCAAAGCATTAATGATAACAATGGGTCTAAATCAGTGAAATCGGTTCCTTGGTGTTTAATTTATAAGTTAGAAGCCCAACATTTTTCCCTTTTGTTATGGTACATTCTGGATTGATTGACATGAAGTGTGGGTTTGTGGTTTTCTTTTTGTTTTTACGCTCATGTATATTCTATGAATGCTTCAGACTGCCATTTGTTTCCTGTTCTGCAAGATTAGCAAATTGTGTAGACACGCATGAATAATTTATGTATTAAATAGAAAATGTTGGATGAATGTCTTATCTTGGGAATTTCACTGGTACTAATTTCAGTGATTTAAATAATTTTAATTACGGAGGGTTCTGGATAATACTCTGATGCAGTCATCCATTAAGCAGAGTGAAACTCCCACAGAAACAAATCCTTCTCATAGCACATAAAATGCCGTCTTTTTACTTATTATTTTTAAGCTTTTAAAAAAGAAAATGACTCGGTGTTGTTTTTCAAAGAGAGTCTCAGTGGAGCAGTTTAATGTTATGTTCATGTGTGGATTCAAAAAGCAGGGGGAGGAGAAAACTAACAACACTACATTTAGCAACCATGTCATTTTCACTAAGCAAATAGTTTTTGTGTATTATCTATATTATGTGTGTGAAATAATATTGGATGGGGAGGACCAGGCAAGAATCAGAGCCTGATTTCTACCAATAGGAAACCAATAGAGATAGCGTTTTCAATTGGGATGTTGCACAATAGGCTATTGGATAGGTGACCGTAAGTTTCGTATTTTAAAACGGCATTCTTTACGACACGCATAGGACTACTGGCAAGTGTGGTTTTCGATTAAAGTTTTATTGGAGAATACACTTCCACTATTCATACTAATTCAACACAAATTAAAATCGGTATTGCATGCTCACACCTTTATTTGTAAATGAGGTCCATTCTCCTATCCATCTGTTAGTGACTTTGTCGTAGAGTTTTTTTGTTTGTTTCTCATGTAACTCCAACAACCTTGCTCCTACATGTCTAGAGTTGATGCTGCATTGAAACACTATGTATACTGTTTCATATGTCCAATGATCAATTCCATTGAAATAATGGTTAGTGTCTACATTTTTGGTTATTTCTCCATTACTATTTTATTGCCTAAAATGACCAGTGTTCAGATTCTTCTGACAGTTAACTTCAAGAAGTCATGTGTGACTTATAACTGTCCAGTGTTGCTTTGCGATAAACAGAGAACAAGTCAAAGTAATCTCTATCCAAAGATCAGCTGGAGAAAGAGAGCAATTATGAATTGGCAGCTAAAGGAGACCATAGGGACTTTCTCTGGATTGTTGGGTTCATTGTGTAGCTGTCTGCAAAAACAGTATAAAACAAAGAAAGAGCAACTAGTGTAATGGTTCATTAGTTTGAAAATACACTCAGTAACTGGATGGTGTTACATTAAAAACACTGTCAGACTTAAGAATTGCAGCTCAAGGAAACATTTTTTTCTGGAAGCAGTTCCATATTTTACTGGAGATCATTAAAATGCACATGCAGGCCTACCAAACCTAGCTGCAATTATCAGTATTTACTGAACTGTGAAACTATCACCAGGGAAAATACACACGTTCCTCAAGAGACAGCTTTTAAAATATCACTTCACAGTATAATTATCATCACCAGTAAAAGCAGGGTTTTACATGAAAGCATGCTTTTGCCCACAGAAACCGAACAGCTTCCTAGGAATTCTTCATCATAATCTCTGGAAAATGTTAGTCATTTCAAAACGTGTGTCTGTGTACTGTGTGTACGCATGTATTGTTGTGAACCCATATCTTTACCGATACTTGACAAAAGTCTTTACACAAATCAGATTTCTTCATGTTAAATTAAATATGTTATTAGGGTTTCCATTAACATTTAAAGACAACTTTTCATAGCGTGTGTGGATTAACTCTAACTTTAGCTCTTTTTATAATACTGTTTAATATGATATGCACATCTGGAAAAATCTACTAATAGCAATTGTTCCATTCACCTCTAAAGGAGAGTAACTTTCACCAGTATGATTTTTGTAAGATTATGACCATCCTTGCCAAATTGACATGGGGGGGTTCCAAATCCGGCAGCCATAACACCAGCTCTGCCAGATTTAAAAGCCCCACTGCCATTTTATACACCATGAATCCAGAGTGAAATGCTTTTGTTTGCCTAAGTGGAAGTCTTTGCAAGTCCTTTCTTCACGTCAGATTTGAGAGATAAGAAGCACACATACCTTTTAACATAGACTGTACTTTTTACTGTTGTAATGATACTTTAGCTGCTGATAAAAGACGAGTTGCACATTTCATCTAAAACCGATATTTACAGTGTGGACTGGCATGTGTGAGCTAAGCCTGTCTAAAAATAAAATCATATTTTTGTGAAAACGTTCACATCACTGTTCTTCGTATTTAAGCAAGCCATTCAGCAAAAGGCTTTTAGGAGAATGCTTTACTACCTACCCACAGAACAAGCAACCGCCCCCTCGGCTGGATCAAGGTGTGTAACCTCTGTGAGTAACATCCCCACTGCAGAGTGTGTCTCTGTGGGAGGTTTACAGAGCAAACTGCAGAGAGAGGGAGAGTCAATACAAGATGGAGAGAGGTAGAGCAAGACAGGGAGTGAGGGATGTGTGACACCCTGACATGGACATGTGTCTTTTGAGATCAGTCCTTCAGGGAAGATGATACATGGGATCAAGAGCAGCGTGTTGATGTTCTGCCTCAATGACACAGAGAGTCAATAGCTGCTTGTCGTGCTAAAAGCCTCTCATCAGCCTGACTGCCCTCCTGATATTCAGTCGTGCGCACACACACACACACACACACACACGCACACACGCACACACATGCAATATACATCTGAGCTGCTCTTAAGGGAATAACCTTATATCGAGAAATCGATTCAACAATGGAAGCTTATAAAATACCTTTTTATATATTTGTCTTTTTGGACAGTCGTATCATGAGAAATTATTACATGAAAAAGACAGACATTTAATTACAGAATAATGTGGATAATTTTGGGGATTTGTATGGTCGGAGGGGTTCTCTCTAATCTACATATTATTCTGTTGATCAATTCCCTCCAATTTACAATGCAGCATTTCTTCATAGCTCACAAGGTATGACTGCTGGAGAGCGTATGCATCCCTGATCATGATAGTGAGACAGAAGAGTAACCTAATATCCCACCAATTTGCTCAGAGATGTAGACTTGTTGTGTTTTAACATAAGAAGACACATTAATCAGTCTAACCACATTACCTCTAAGCAGTGAAGTGGAAGGAAAAGAGACAAACTCATCAGACTGTAGAAGTAACTTGAACGTGAGTTGAAGTTATAATGAAAGTTGAAGTGTTGTTGCTCCAGTTCTGCTCTGATCCCAGAACAATCAGTTTATTGTGTCTTGAGTGGTCCATAAGTCATGCTTTGACATCTTTGAGCGATCAATCATTCCAAATAATGTTCTCCAACTTGTTTATATGTCAATGCTCTGGCTGTGCATCACATTTGGCATTCTCTATATCAATTTCATATTACAGTGAATGCAGGCATTGGATGTTTGAAGGCTCCCATCAGGGCTGTTTATATCTCACACTGCTGATGGAGCTCTTATGGCGCATTTCCACTACACGGCCTCGCTCGGTATGGCTAGGCCTCGTTAGGACTGGCTCACTTTATGGCGCATTTCCATTACAGTTTAGGAACTGGGGTAGTATCTATAGTAACGCAGTGTAGGCGGAGCCGTGACGTCATCTTCAATGAGAACCCCAGAAAAACAACACAGCCGTTAGCTGTTAGCACTCAGAGCTCACAGCTCCTCATATATGTTCAGAAACTAGACAAAAGTTAAACAAGTACAAACCACAGACTCCCTGTGTCATGGCGAATACAGTCGCTGCTTTATTTATGTCTGTATAGGCCGTTGTGAGTGTGGACGGTCGGAGCATATACTGCGTTAGCTTAGCCAATCTCCATTTAGAAAACACGCATTTTAAAAGGTTTTTCGCCTGCCGTCTGTCTGCAGACTTGTCAAAGCATTAATTCATGGTTTTTACTAACCGGTATCAGTATGTTGTTACTTCGGCATCATTTTGAAACGTGTATTACAATTAAATCACGGTCAAATATGTCCATCTTGTTGTAGTTGTTGCCCCCTTGCCAGCGATTCTCTCTCTAGTTTAGCATACTCAGCCCGACTCAGCCTCGTTGTCTCTGGCCCTAGACCCACGATTTTATGAGGCCAGAAAAACTGTGAATTAGGACCCGCCGGCCGGTACTAGGCCAAGTGGAAACGCAACCAAAAACGGGCCGCTGACGTCACAGCCCTCTTAAACCGTGCTCCGCGCTGTAGTGGAAACGCGCCATTTCTGTATTGGAGTTGGCAATATCTCCTCTTCTGCAGAGTAGTAGTAGTAATGTGTGAGGAAGATCTGTCTGTGTGTGATGAGCTCAGCTGAGAATAGTTTTGACATCCAGGCAGCCTTTTAACATTTTTTTTATCTGATTTTCAGTTATAGAGTAAAAGTACATGATATGATATACAATGTTTATTTAATTCCTTCCGACATAATTCATTTTAAAGCATTTTGAACTTATTAATGTTGTGCATGATGTACTTTTGCAAACTGACGCAGTATTAGATCAATTTTAAATTGTAAATATTTGCTTCTATCATTAAAACACCCCCCTCTTACATCAACAGAAGAAATAAACTGTGGAAGAAAAGGAGTGAGAAGAGAAACTAAATGATGACAGAAAATACTATGATGAGGGTTTGAGTATGTTTGAATATATAGACAGAGATTATCTTAAAACCCTGATATGCATCACATTTCTTTGTCTGACTCACAAAGCTCCACTAACTGATATATTACTTTTGTGAAACATTCTTTATGAAATTCTGGGAGGTGCAGATATAACAATACAAAGTTGTACAAAAAACAAAGAAATTATCTTTTTTTCTCCATAATAAATAAAGAGTTATAATGTGTTGTATGTCGTTCAGTTAAAAGTATCCACATGTATGAATACTCAACTGTTGGTGTATTTTACAAAATGAATGATATTAGCATATTTCCTCCACACCGCTAATGTGGTCATGCAAATGGATGAAATACTCAGTGATATGAAATATTCATGATGCAGTTTTTACAACTTCCAAATGTGACAGTCATTTATCTCTCTGCGATAATTCCTTTATTATCAAGTCCTCATTTTTATGTGTGTCTGAATCCTCTTCAGTCCCAGCTGTTTTTTATGAAGTTCTTGTGCAGAGGCTGAACTGGGCTTCATTTCTTTGTCACAGCGAGGTGAAGAAGAATTCTGCTGGTTGCAGGTTTTAACGGATGTGCAGTGTCTCCACCATTCATTTAGTCTCAATAAGCTTTTTCAATTTCATTTCATTTCATGAAGAACTTTTTGCAGGACACTTTTAGGTGAAAAAGCTTTACCCCCGCACTCTGGCTGTACTTCTTTTTAACCCTTGGACTTAGTCTTGTTGATTGTTTTCGTATAACTGGAAACATTTTTGCAAATACTTTGATGTAATGCAATTGACTCTTAACATTGTCCATTTCATTACATTTTTTCAAACAGTGCTGAGATAACTTCTGGAACCTGGGGCTTTATTTAAAAAACATTTTTTTAAGTCTTCTCATATTCTCAACATCAAGTATTGAAAGAAAGAAAAAAACACTTGTAAGGTGATATTAAAGTGTAGGTGAATAAACAAGGTCTTTGTAGAAAACAAGGCCCTAGATACAATTTCATAGTTGTGGCGTTATTGCTGCGGCTAAATGACCCATGGGAGTGAATACATTGGTGGAAAATGGGCTTTCATTAGGCTAACAGTTTTGCTCAGGAACAATTCAGCGTGCCTGCTCCGAATATCGCTATCACTGAATGCTTGAGACCTGTTGTTGATTTGGGTAATTGTTTTTTATAAAGGACTTTAAAAGAACAAACTAAAGTGTGTGCTCTACCAGCTAGAGACACACTGCTGTAGAACAATAAACCAGTTACTGCAACGATTGAACGGTGTTTCTGTTGTATGATTATCCAGCATGCTGAAGATATTGCGGGGAAAGAAAACCATTACAAATCCCCTGTGGGTGTACACTGAGCTGAGCCAGTGTTAATAGCAGAGTCAACAGGGTAAAACTAGCAGGCAGAGGGCTGGTGAGGTGGAAGAAAGTTGTAACAGAAGCCAGTGTAGGAGGAACAAGTGTATAAGGTCATATTAATAGGCCTTTTTTGGCATATTACAGGAATGGATTCCTATCCAAAGCAACTTACAGATACTTGAATACCTGAGCAAATTGAGGTTAGGTATCTTCCCCACGGATACTTGTTGATTGCAGTGGGTGTCGAGGTGGGATTGACCTTTTGTCCTGAAACACGCTTCAACATTCTTCTTGCTTGAGGCCTTTACAAACTTATTTTATTTGTATAAGTACAGTCCAGTATAATAATAATAATAATAATAATAATAATAATAATAGATTTATTTAGTTAGCACTTTTACAGGTGCTCAAAGACGCTTTACGGATATAGTGAAAATAAAATAAAAGAACAACAAATACATATATATATAGTTAAAGTCAAATTAAAATCAAGCAATACAAAAACAATCACACATAAAAAGCCAGATTGAAGAGGTGAGTTTTTGTAAGTTTCTTTGAAGGTGGTGAGGTCAGTGCAGTCTCTGATGGGTTGTGGGAGTGAGTTCCAGAGGGAGGGGGCAGCGACGGAGAAGGCTCTGTCCCCCCAGGTCTGGTGCTTGATGCGGGTGGGGATGGATAGGACGGAGGTTGGCTTCTGATGAGCGGAGGCAGCGGGAAGGGGTGTGGTGGTGCAGCAGGTCTGTGAGGTAGGGGGGGGGGGAGCCTGGTTGTTGAGGGATTTGTGAGTAATGAGGAGGACTTTGAAGTCGATTCTTTGACGGACGGGGAGCCAGTGGAGGTTCTGGAGGACGGGAGTGATGTGGTCTCGGGAGCGGGTGTGGATGAGGAGGCGGGCAGCAGAGTTCTGGGTATGTTGGAGTTTATTGAGGAGGTTGGATGGTATGCCGTAGACTAGAGGATGCTATTGCAGTAGTCGAGTCGTGATGTGATGAATGCATGAATCAGGGTTTCAGCAGCAGAGGAGGAGAGTGATGAGCGGAGACGGGCAATGTTTTTGAGGTGGAAAAAGGTGGTCCTGGTGATGTGATTGATGTGGTGATTGAATTTGAGCTGACTGTCGAATGTACATGTGACATTATTGTGTGCACTGGCAACTAAAGACTGATTGAGTCGTATATATTGTAATAGACGTGAGGGTTATAAGCTTTTATAAAGGAGACAATAGTTTTACTTGTGTGCGGTGCTGCCAGTGGGTTTTTATATTTGAAATCTGTTTACTCCTCTGTATTGTCTTTGCCCCCATCAGTATTTATAAGTCTCAAACTATCTTTTTGTCCTCCATTGCTGCAGAGTCACCAGTGGGTTAGTTAATTACACCCTCTCTTTGTCCTGCACATGATTTTTCTTTTGTTCTTCAGCACAAGGCCATTCAGTTTATCAAGTTTGCATCTTGACTTTAAATCCTCTGACTTCACACACTATTATGCAACTCTTTATTTGTGTGTATAGGTGTTGTATGAATAATGTACAATCGCAAGCGTGGATCAAATAAATGAATGAAGGAATTTGTTTCTACAAGGTCTGTCTGACTTCTCTTCTCAGAGATAATTACACCATAACCCATGTCATCCCTTTTTGTATAGGCAAGTTCAGTCAGAGAGGATAATGTTTACTTAGTCAGCGTGAGGAAAGCTTTGTAGATCTTTTATATTTTCAAGACTTTTTTGGGCACTCCCCTCAACCCCCCTACCAGTGAAAAGTTGGCCTGTGGTCACATGACCATAAGCACAGCCAATCTAGGTGTGTCCCATTGGCTGATATGTGAGTGGACATATAGAACTGGTTATCTTTTACATTTAAAATGTTGTTTCCTCCTCCATGTCTACGCTATATTATCTGTAAGCTAAAACATGCTAGTTTAATAATAAAGTGGTTCTGCATTCAAGTTTGAAGGAGTTTGACCAAATTAGTGAATGAAGAACAACATGAAGCGAGGCCTTTTACTAGCTGCACTGGAAAACATATATATATACATATATATTCTACAGAATGGTGAGATTTTCCTTCTGAAATATGGCAACTTTGACATGAAAAACACCATTTTATTTTGTATTAGTCGTTTTGTGTTGCAAGTCCATGGAATTTACCTGACAGACATTTTGATAAGTTACAGCAGGAAAGTCACAGGTGTAATTAATAACACTAACCAGGGCAGGGCAGTTCCAGGGCTTTGGTAATGTGTATGCTAGCTTAGTAGCAATGCTAAGACACTACAGGGGACACGATCCATCGCTATCCTTATTAATTACACCGTTGCTTCTCCTAAAGAGACTACATATTAATCCTGTGATTAAACGTCTTGAGAGCTGGTGCAAAATGTCGAATGTGTTTTTACCTAAAGTCTGAATTTAGATGATCCGTTATTTCTTCTGGTTAAAAGGGAAGAAAGTGTCACTTTGAGGTACTTTATTCAGACTGGCTGAACATGCTGTCTGTGTGAAGCTCAGGGTGTTTAAAGTGCTGCTGGGTTAAGGTTGTGCTGTAAAAGCTGTCACTGCCTAAAGAAATGCCACAGAAAAAGAACATTGCTGTCGATTTTCCTGTGGTTACAACATTTATTTTTCAAGTGTTTAGAAATACAATTTTTAGTACTGCTGTATTGCAAAAGTATTGAATGTATTTTGCAGTAGACTAGAGGCAATGTAATGCTTATTGTAGATGCTGTATTATTTGCTGTTTGTATTTGTTGATCTGGAAAAAAGCATGTTTTCTTTGTCTTAGCATTGTTTTTAATTGTGCTCTTGGCCTGTTATGATGTTGTGCATTACAGAGATTAAAGCTATTTTGTCGGTTCAGATTATAATGGTGGAAAGTAGAAGTGAGTGACAACATATCTTAATGCTACCCTGACATCCACGGTATATTCTTAATGTTGAAATGTGGTTGCTGGATTTTACATTGGTCATAGCTGTCTTTGTCTGGGTATGAATCTAGTTTCAGTCTGGCAGTGCTTCTCATGCGACATTGTTAATTTCCCAAGTGCAGCTTGAAATCATTCTTCAGATCACTGGCTCTTTTGCTTTACCCATTGTTGTTTCACACAATGAACGCTGAGACAACAATCACAATTGATCCAACTATTTCTTGGCAGGGTGTGTGTGTGTATGTGTTGGTTGATTTAAAATGTGCTGGGAACTGTAGGAACAATGTAGTAGTGAATCTTGTTATAATATCAATAGGTTTGTGATGTGTGGTTATATTTATTGGTATCTGTCAGTAATTTGTGTCATTTAAGGGTTGGTTCACTTGGGTAACCTGGGTATGGGATGCACTGATGGTCCAAATCCTGTGTGGGATGTGAAAGGGAGGGTGAGAGTGTCACTGTATTTTTTGTTGACGGAAACCTTTGATATCTAAATTTCTGCACATTTGAGTATGTTCACAAATTTGTGTGGTATTTTAGTTAAAGGCAACAGGGTGCATATAACATTCTTGCATAACTTTTCCGAAATAAGGTCCCATGGAGGTCCCCCGGAAAGGGAGGGACTTCGCCTCTCTATAGAGTGGCGAAGTCCCTCCCCTTCCGGTTGAGCTCCATGGGACCTTATTTCGGGAAAAATGTGTATTGAAGTCAATGGAGAGAGAAAGATTATCTTTCGATCCCGTTTGAATTGTGCCACGAATTACACATATGATGTTTGTCAATTTAAAAGATAATTTTGCAAGTAAAAAAAATAAAAATGGGTCGTAAAACTGTGAAGTAACACTTTTTTTGTGTGAAACCGCTCAATGAACTACATCTCCCGTCTCGCACCACACACCAAGATGGCCGTCACGTTGGCACATTTCACTTCTTTCTTTCAGAATGAGGCGGAAAGTATTAAAAGAGGTGAAAATCACTACAAGTCTGGGCATGTTGAGAGCTGTACATACACACAAGGGGAGTTAGTCGGTTCCGTAAGAGCCAGCATGCGGGACCGGGATTCTGGGATTTGTAGTCTTTCTAGTTGCGTATTTTTCATAGTCTTATATTTCAACAGTTTTACGACAAACTGTGACTTTTTTGACATGGAAATTATTATTTAACATTGACAAACATCATATGTGTAATTCGTGGCACAATTCAAATGGGATCGAAAGATAATCTTTCTCTCCCCATTGACTTCAGTATATACTTTTTCCGTAATAAGGTCCCATGGGTCGGAAGTAGATGGGCGGGACTTCACCTCTCTATATAATGAGCCTGATGCAAAGCATCTGGAGATGCACACACTCTCAGCAGAGGACAAAAGGAGAAACAATTCACTGTGAGTGGCAGAAAGGAGAGGATTGACTGGAAAGGATTCACCCAAAGACACTGCTGGGTTTCAACCTACTGTAAAACGTCTGAATGAGCAACATGGAAGCTAAATGAAGCTTAAAGAACTCTACAGTATCTCAAATAAAAAGGAAAGAGTCAAGACTGAGTTGTCCCGTGTGTCCTTTGGAGTGAACCAGGCCTTTGTTCAAGTTGAGGCAGGAGTCAATCAACCAAACCCAATCAGAACTTGACAATGTTGCTCCTGGCAGTGTAAAATGCACATCAGGGAAACAAAAATGATTATTTGTTTGAAAATATATGGTGTAATAATGAAATACCTGTATATGATTTGTGGAGATAACATATTAAGGATTTCTCTATTTCATAGTACATTTGAAACATTATGTTGGTCATTGAGGTGGTGAGCAGATGCATTTAATCTTGTTATAATTACTCAGTTAGTTGTATGTGAGTGTGCCTTTGGGGTGGTGAAGCTATTAGTTTGGTGTTTTCTTTAATATCTTTTGCCATCTCTCCTGTGAACGTACTTACCTTTGACTGGTTTTCCCCACTGTGGCTGCCAAATTAAAAGACCTTTTAGTTTTTCTGGAGATATATGGGCTGCAGGTGCCTTTCTGTTAGGGAGAGGGTAGATCAATTTACTCTGCAGGCTCATATAATGTCAACCTTTCCTCTCCAGGAGGTTAATCATTTTGATATTCCTGAGATCATTGTGCATTGTTAACAATTGTTCCATAGTATTTGTTTGATAACACATGGATGCAGCTAAATACAATGAACTTCCTAATTTATCTAAAGGGTAAAACATGTTCAACTCTGTCTTCTCTCTTTTCTAGGTAAGACAACCAAACGTGTGTCTGTTATTCTCGTGTGTACATGTCCAGCTGGCACAACACCAAAGACAGAATGCTATAAACTCCTCGAAAATGACAGTAAGAACAACTATATTTATTAAAGAACCAACATGTTATGCATTGAAAGTACATGCACAACATGGTGTCTGTCTGCACTGATTGACTCTGCAGGTATAGTGTCAAACATGATTGTTTTGGGTCAGCTGATGCATGAGCATGGATTTAGTGTCCTTAAAAAGGTTATTGATTCAATCCGTGTTCTGTCTTCTCTCTGTCATCATTCCCATATCCGGCGGATCTTCTTTCTTGCTCTCTAAGTAATGAGAGTTGATGTATAGCCTGTTGCCATGGCTCTGTGTTTAATAGCATAAATTGTTAAGATAGAGCTGCTAACTATTTTTTGATGTATAAAATACATATTTATTGCCAGGACACGCAAATGAATGTAATAATGATTGCCAGAATTATACAGGTGAATAAAATGGTGTTTAGCGATTAGGCCCCGGTTTGCAGGATTATCATTTAGGAGGGGAAGAACCGCTCCGAAGAAACCCCCCGGGGTCTAGACACTGGTGGTGGTGATAAGTAGATAGGTCTGAAGGGAGAAGGTTAGCTTGGCCCTGTATTTGGAGACAGGAGGCGAAAGGGGTGGAGGGGGGTTGCGTATCGTCACCTGAAATGACAGCTGACGGAGGGGGAAGAGCAGATTTAAAGGGATTAGCGGGTGCTATGATAGGCTTGAGAGAATGGAGAGAAGTGATTGGTTAGCTGGGGAGTGATGCCCCCGATCACTTATTGAGGGAGGAGAGAGTATAGAAATGACGTGTATGGATGAAGATATTGGTCTTCCTGATGCGCTGAGCTTCATTTGTCTGAGCTATTCAACATGTTGGTTGGTTTCCTGCAGTGCTGAGTTTTGCTTGTCTCTGCAGTCTTTGCTCCAGCTCCCTGCCTGTTGCTCCTTCACAGTCCTGACTCTCAGCAGTGAAACTGACTCAGTCTGGCTGTTTGGTTTCACTGTAGAGATGAATGGTCATATGGACACATGCTGACAGTGTTACTGGCTGTGAGCAGCAGTCTGTTCCCACATGTAATGTGTTAATGAGAGGCTGCTAATGCATTTCGACATTAGACTGGGGTTCTGCCTGGCTGTGTGATTATTATTATTATTATAAATTTAAATACTCCTCGCTGTCTGCAGTACAACATAATATCTGGCTGAGGGTGTCTATGCTTTTCTTCACTGTTATTTTTCCAGTGAACAGGAAGATGAGATGAGTTTTATTCTGTCCACGGCCACACTTTGCTCCAGCAGTGATGCATTGATCGATGCTTTCTTTTGTTAAAAATTTTAACGATTCCACTAAACACAAAACGTATGCATGCTGGCAGCCTCTGCTTTACAAAATTCAAGAGATCTCTCCAGCTGCCGGCCAAACGTATTCATGAAGATTTAATTCAATCTCAACAGAAGGATTACAGTTTTTCATTACTGACAACATTTTCAGATGTTGCAAATGTATTTTTAAAGTCATGATTTTAATGGACTGAATGTGAAAAGGGTTGTTGTGATGCCATCAAAAAGTAATTTACACTGAAATAAGATAGTCATGGAGAAAGTGAAAGGGAAGAAATAACCAGTTATTACTTCATAAGATTACCATATATTATACCTCCAGAACATTGTATTCTCCTGAACGATATGAATGATACTTATAAATGTTCATTAACACCAACCAGGGGCGTCGCCTGGACCTGAAAACATTCGGGGCTTAGCCCACAGTGGCGGCGGCACTACAGTGGCATTTTTTACTGCAACACTCCCCACACGCACACAATACACCCGCGACTGTTGCAATGAAGGCTCGATAATCATCTCACGGCATATAGGCAGGGGTAAAGTGGTATTTTTTATGAGTGGGGGCGGACCTCACCTCCTCTAGGGGGGTCCGGGGGGATGCTCCCCCGGGAAGATTTTTTTTTAAATATTGAAGTTAAATGCATCAATCTGGTGCACTTTGAGAGCAAAATGAAGAGATCTATGGATACCTCTCTCAACACCCATATGAAGCAGAACTGTAAACAGATGTATTTTTTCTTTATGGCTAATTTTTATCAACATCATCTCCCCTTTTAAACTGTCTATTCCTTGTTTTACTGCCCATATTAGTATTTTCATAACCTTGTTTTTCCTTTATTCTCTTATTTTTTGTATAACTATAATGATTCATATGACGGTGTGCCGCGGAATAATTATCTTTTGAATTAATTTGTGACCAAACCGTTGAGACCCACTGAGAAACTTAGGACTAAGTCAACTATCTAAACACTCAGAGAGTCCTTTAGCTCACCTGAGTCTCTCAGTCTGGAGAGTAGAGGAACTCTTCCTCCAGCTTCGTTTGGAACAAACAAGATCTTTCATGTCCGTTAGTGAACTAGCTAACCAGGATTGATAACGGGAGAGACACGCAAGATGGCCGGAGAGACGAGAGAGAGAGCAGAGAGAGAAGAGAGAGAGATGAGATCTCTCTCCTTCTCTCTTCTCTTCTCTCTCTCTCTCTCTCTCTCTCTATCTCTCTCTCTCTCTTTCTCTCTCTCTCTCTCACTCCTCTCTTCTCTCTGTGTCACACCTATAATGCGCTATTGCCTATCACAGAGCCGAGCTTGAATGACACAAGCACACGTTTATTTCTATGCAACTCTCTGATTGGTCTGGTGTCATGCCTCTGTTGCATTCACTGAACACGGGAAATTACAGTGCTGCTGTCCTCTCGTGTCATGATGAGGTTCACGTAAAGCACGGTTAATGTATTATATTATTGAGGGAGAATTGTCCGGGGCTACAGAAAAAACATTCAGGGCTAAAGCCCCGGATGCCCAGGCCAGGCGACGCCACTGACACCAACACATGCTGATGTTTTTAGCAGAAACTCATTCGCTCATTTGCGTCATCTCAGCCTTTTTTCTACTGTGTCACCCAAAACATATATATGCTTCCTTTAGGCAAAATGATTAGGAATCACTCGGTACATTTTAATTGTAATGCGGATGATACTCAATTATAGACAAAAATATAACATGTTGTTTTCCAGTTGCTGCTATGCACAGGCCAACCTGGATGTACTATAGCAGCTAAATACTAACACGCAGGTGGTTGTGACACAGTTGTAATTGCAGAAGCCTGTTTTCCTTTAAATTCTTATCGTTAGTGGCCTGTTTATTTCCCGCCACTCTCGCGTTTGATCAATACACGCCTTTAAATCCCAGCGATTATTATCTGTGTCCCTTTTTTTAGTAATCCTTTCAGCCAGCCACTTCATTTCAGTAAAAACTAATTTAGTTTTGTTCTTCATTTTCTTTGTTCCCTGCCTCAAACATTGTCTCTTTTTTTTAATGGTCCTCCTCCTCAAACCAATTACAAGCTCTGAGTCTCATTTTTATTTTGCCTTTAACCAAGGTTTTGTTATAAAATACAAATCTGAATGCAGCATGGATGTGCCAATTAAAAATCAAACTCCAGCACCAAGCCTGGATGCATTTATCTATCACTGTAGAGAGGACAGATACAGAGAGGGAAAGGTGAAACAAGAGGGACATGTGAGAAAGGTTAACAAAAGAATAAGTAAGATACAATCTCTCTCAGCACAGTTTTCCATCCTTTGCACGTACAGTAGTTCATCACTGGAATATTAAGGGTCTGTCTCCGACTACTGCTCTCGCTCGCTCTCTCTCAAAGAGCTCTGGATTTGGGGCTTAGAATAATGGATGGCACAAAAGCTTTTGATAGTGATAGCTTAGGTGATCGAATGTGACCATCATCGTCATTGGTTCAAAGTCCAGTCAGAGAACTTGTACCCCCTAATTCTGCTTTATGCTGACGTCGGGCTTCCTGCAAATAAAATGGTATAAGCTTGTTTTGTTACACAGGAAAAGGACAGTTAGTAGATTGCTACCTTTTATACATAAGGGAAATATGACCATGTATGAAAACAATAAGTCTTCTCTCCAGTGAGGCGTGAGGATGCTCTTTAATGTTTCAGATCTGAAACAAATCTCCTCCTACAGTATGACAATTACGTTTGTCATTGGGCTGATAATGTTCATATTCAAGGCAGTGTGTTTGTAATCATTTTTTAATGTAGGCCTCTGCGAGAATGTGCAGGTTATGAATCAAATGTTTTTTCAACTTTTTTCCTAACTTGCAGACATCAAAACATCATGGAGAACAAAGGTAGATGTTAGCCAGCAGTCATGCACACATTCAGCAAAGTCTGTTCCTCACACTTGCGTGGTGTTTGAGCCAAAAGCTTTTGTCTGCTTGACTCCAGCCTCCACACAGTTCTCTCTGCTGCTCTGTGCTGTGTGATTGATGGAGCAGTTAGTCCATGAAATGGTCCAACACATCCTTCACTTGGTCTTTATGTCAGGCTCGTCAGCAACACAGACCTTTATGATCATCGTTCTACAGCAAGGGGATGTAAGGACACAAACAGACACGTAGGTGGAGGGAAGGTGCTTGTAGCGAACATGTAAAGCTGGAGTATCAGTCCTGTCTAAGGTGGTCTTTACTCCCTGCAGACTGACAGCTCTGTCACACACTGTGTAGGGCTGAAAGGGTATTAAGAGCTCCCAGGTGGTTAAGAAGAAGTTCTGCCGTTCAGCACGTCAGACGTTTCCTTGTCAGGACACTGCCATGATGCACCAAGTTAGCCATATGTGTGTAAGTTAGTGTTAAAGTTAGTTGTCCCTGATTAGCAGGTCAGAACCTTGTATTGTATGGTCTGCCTCTGTATATTATCGTGTGTGGATAGGTAATTGTGATTTGTGTTTTTCAAAAGCAGGTATAGTGGTCACAAAGACTGGAAAAGTGAGATATAAATGCAGTCCATTAACCATATTTTTTTTAATGTCATTGTTAAAAATGATGAGGAGCATATTGAAATATATATTATTTATTGTCTGCAGTATAATTTTGTGATTTTACTTGCATGATACAGCACAGAAGCTTTACATATTATTTTAACGGTAATATTATATTACGAAATCAAATTCGGTATGTTCTATGCACTTACAGACGGGGTTAATGCATTAAAACTTCAAGGTCTAAATCCATTACTTATGCAATCAAAATGTATCTGGGAATGATGGGTTGAGGTCAGTATTTAACATGTGAGGCTGTTAATGTCATGCACTTTTGTCTTCCTGGAGAGAACTTGAAATGAGCCTCACTGAATGCTTCATTTGGTTTGAGGTCCTTTTAGCCTTTGGAATGAATGTTAATTAGAGGATAAATGAAGTGTGGCAGAGAGATTAGAAAAATCTCCTCCTCCAGGTGTAACAACCTCCATTTCAATATCACCAAATGCAAATATATATCCATAAATATTCATTTGAATAACATTTCATTTTTGTATATCTATGATAACATTTCATTTTTGTATATCTATGATAACATTTCATTTTTGTATATCTATGATAACATTTCACATGCCACATTTTGTATGCCATGCATTTATAGTGCCATATTGTTAAATATCGCAGCTTCAATGTTAGATACTGTATGCAAGTCTAGCTGCTTTAATTTGCTGCAGATCTCTGCTGATCTTGCACATTGACGTTGCCAGGATAAGATATGGTGACAAAAAGAGAAGAATCTCTTAGTAACTCCACTTGACAGAGATGTATCTCTGCACTTCAGAGCAGCACATTCACAATTGATTTTCTTGAGTCCATTTCCACAAAGAAATAATTCTTACTCTTTATCATTTTCTAAGGTACATGACATCATTGATCAGTTGAGAGATCACATGGGAGATCCTCTGGTGGATACACCTGGTCCGCTGCACTTAATCAGAGGTTGGATGCTGCTGGGCTTCTGCTCTTAATATCAGTGTTTACAGTCTCATGAGTCTCCTCACATGCAGAACATGTGTGCTGCTGACTAACAGTACAATGACATGTTGTCATGCATGTGTTGTTGCACACTACAAGTGTTGCTAGAAATGTTGACCTTCAAACTTTGTATCTTCTCCGTGCGCCTTAGAAGTGGTTAAAGCTGAGCTTCTGATGAGAAAAGTATTAATCAAATTTAGATGTGATATTCATGGTGTTAGTAAAACATAAAGTAAGCGAGGTGTGCTTTCTGTCATTGTCTTTGTCTCTCTGTCGCTCTGTTGTGCCTTCTTTAACAAAGCTTGATAAGAAGTGTCAGTTATTTGTATGGTAATTCACCAAAGATACGCGCATCAACCAGGATTAAGGAGAATGAGTTTGCTCTACGACTCTGCTTGATGTGTCTTTGTGTGTTTGCTTGCATGAGTTCAATCTAAATGTACATAATACTTCATGCTTAAACTGATATGGAGGATTATAATGATTGTAAAAACTGTGGGTATGTCCGGTCCATGTGTGCCAGATTCTGTGTCAGTCCAGTGTGTGCTGCCTGATAAACTCTCGCCTTGTTAACATACGTGATTCAGTTTACCTGACAGTAAACAGCTGTGAGCTGCAGCCACATGGAGGGGGGAGGGGAGGGGGGCAGCAGATGAACCAGAGTCAGACCTCAACAGGCTGAGTGTCTGTCCAGCAGGAACAGCATTGCTCTTAAAGCGTGTAGACCAGCAGCTGAGACTGGTAGGTTAGTGAAGCGTATTGAGAGGAGACAGAGAGGTCAGGGTGCATGCTTCAATGCTTCTTGTGCATAAAGGTCAGCAGAGAAGTAGCTTTATTAAGAAATAAAATGACCAGATAAAGGATTAGTCAATATATTCTTAACTTGTAATTTGTAGTATTTATAAACACTTTTGTTAGTTTAGATCCCCCCAATTTCTCAAAAATGTTCTCAGCAGATACCTAACCCTGTTATATAAAACTGTATACATATTTATTTATTTTAGATGTCATATTTAAGAGACATTGCCTTTGTCACAGAACAATTAAATGAAAAAGTAAATGTCAGGGTGATTAAAAAAAATCCCACCTTTATCATATTTAAGTCAAAGCCTACAAGAACATGCTCTTCATTTCCACATATGTTATAAACTCAGTACTCTATCTCATACTTTTTAAATCTATTTTTCATATCATACACAAAAGCTGGGGGCAAAAACAGACTGATTGAAGGAGGTGGCATATACACAGGGCCTGGATGAACAGTGTAGGGGAAATTGTGTTTAAACATGATAAAGATATGATCAGAGGGAGAGTGGTAGAGGGATTGGACAATGGAGGAAAGATAAACACAAACAAAAGGAAATGATCTGAAGAAAGGCGATAAAGAATCAACAGAGAGAAAAGTGATTAGATGAAGCAGGATGGGCATGAAGAGAGAACACACATCTTGAACTTGATGTGATTTGTTTAATATTGGTCAGCTTCATCTTCCACCGCTCCAGAGCTCTGATGGATCATGTATTTAGAGCTGCTTTAATTGAATATCTCCTCTTAAATTCCACCAGAGAGAACGAGCTGTCCACGCTGCGTCAGTAATCTTACCTTCATTTGACACTAGACCAAACTCATGTTAATTGAATTTGAATTTAGCTGGTTATCAATACTGACAACAGACACTGAGTTCCACTGATGATGGTTGTACACTTCTATTTCTGTCAATAAGATACAACAGCTGTGGCCCTATTATTTTCATGTTCCCTTATTTAAATAAAACAACCGATATGGGTTTCCAATCAATTTCAACAACAATTGAGCAGTAGGAATTACTCATCCAACATGTTAGACATTGTGACAATGTTGATTTAGGTTGTGAATAATAAGATTGTATCTGTTGCCACTTCAGTGTTTCATTCATGTATTCAGCCACATCTCATATTTGGCTAATGCTCATTTAGAACATCCCTTCTTGTATTTGGTCATTACAACATGGACCTGTAATCTTTGTTTAAGCGCTGCAAAGCAAATCTAGATTAGGCAATTGGTGATTCAGGTTGGTATTCACTAATGGCGCATTTCCATTGCAGCGCGTAGCTCGCTTTAAGCGTGCCGTGTCGTGCCGTCCCCTTTTTTGGTTGTGCTTCCACTAGGCCTCGTTCCGGCGCGGCACGGCGCGGGGCCACTTTTTCCCCTCTTTTCTGGCCCTAGAAAATTGTGGTTCTATCGGGGCCAACAAACAGGGCTGAGTCGGGCTGAGTATGCTAAACTAGAGAGAGGAGCGCTGGCAAGAGGGCTAGAACTACAACAAGATGACATATTTGACCGTGATTTAATTGTAATACACGTTTCAAATGATGCCGAAGTAACAACATACTGATACCGGTTAGTAAAAACCATGAATTAATGCTTTGTCAAGTCTGCAGACAGACGGCAGGCGAAAAACCTTTTAAAATTCGTGTTTTTCTAGATGGAGATTGGCTAAGCTAACGCAGTATATGCCCCGACCGTCCACACTCACAACAACGGCCTATACAGACATAAATAAAGCAGCGACTGTATTCACCATGACACAGGCAGTCTGTGGTGTGTACTTGTTTAACTTTTGTCGAGTTTCTGAACATATATAAGGAGCTGTGAGCTCTGAGTGCTAACGGCTAACGGCTGTGTTGTGTTTCTGGATTTCTCATTGAAGATGACGTCACGGCTCCGCCTACACTGCGTTACTATAGTAACTACCCCAGTTCCTAAACTGTAATGGAAGCGCAGCATGAAGTGAGTCGGCCCTGTTAAGGCCCAACGCGGCCAAGCCGTACCGAGCCGTACCGAGTGTGGCCGAGGCCGACCGTGTAGTGGAAATGCGCCATTAGTGGAGAGGAGACTCTCAGCAGTCAGACCACACGAGCATCTTGTTACACATTCCTCTTCTTTGTCATCTATTATTTGACTCGTATCTAAGGAGGGCAGCACATTTATTTTGTGCTTTCTTTTTTTCACTTGCGCTGGACACATTTGAATGTTAAGTGTATGGTTATTCTATCCAACCCCATCTGGTCTCTCAGAGGTAATGATGCCATCTGGTACTCTTCCTAATTCAATGCGTCTAATCTGTTGTAAACCAAAGGGACAGGTGCACTTCTGTCATCAGACCATCAGACAGGTGTCTGTACAGTATGCTCTTTCTCTCTACTGTTGTACAACAATGTCTACCTAAATGATCTCTGACCCTGTCCTTGTAAAATAAAACACAAATCCAATTTATATCTGTTTCGTTGACGTGTGACTCCAACAACATCAGTCCCCTACACAGTTCAACAAACTGATCAAATGTGTCGCTCCACTGAGACATTGGTTCAATGCAATTTGATTTCATGGTTCTCCAGATCTGAAGGTTACAGACAGATTGTTTGTGTCCACTCAGCATCTGTGTCTGTCTGCCTCTCTGTTGGTGTGTCTAACAGGGTTTGTGAGTGCTCTCTGCTGTGACATATTAAACGGTCGGTACTGATGCAAAGTCGAGAGAAAATGTACTCTGGCAAGAAATCCAGTGATGATTTCAGCTACTGAATATTCAACTTGGTGAACAACAATTCACAAATCACAAATTGGAAAAAATAAATATCAAAACAATACTTTTTTTTACACGGCAGTAGTAATTAGACTTTAAATTGAACCAGCAGAACTTTGTTCATACTTCGCAGGAAAAAAAAAAAGACCTCTGAAACTTCTCACTATCTAAGATTTTGTTTTCATAGTACTAAAATAATACATATTACCTGGTACTGCAGTGTCTGCCCAGGGTGCCGATTCATCTAAATATGTTTTTGTTACCGTCCTCAGACCAGTGTAAAGCTGAATGAAAAGTATGGCTCCATCTATTTATATGAATGTTATTGTTGCTGTGCTTTGTGCAACCTGGCCAGGCTTTTGAATTGTCCTAAACAATGTGAAACCAATTATTCAACAGCATTAACATCTCCAGGAACTTTAAGCCCATATCTTATAAGTAGGGCTGTCAAGTTAACGCGTTAATAACGCGTTAATAACGCGTTAACGTGTTAACGCAAAAAAAATTAACGCCACTAATTATTTTAACGCGATTAACGCATGTGTATTTTTTGTCCTCGGCCTCCCCGTAGTTTCAGAGCGCATCCCGCTCCTGCCGCCCGCTTGTGGCAGACCACACTTCCACGCTCACCGGCAGGCCCGGACTGGCCATCGGGAGGACCGGGAGGGTGTGTGTATGTGTGGCGCGACACACCTTACGTGTTGTTGTTGTTGTTGTTAGCATCTTAACATGATTGCAGCGTCCAGGCAGCTCCCGTTCGAGCATATGCCTTGCACATAGCTCCAACGATCCATCACAACACACACACACACACACACACACACACACACACACACACACACACACACACACACACACACACACACACACACACACACACACACACACACACACACACACACATTGTATGAGAGAGGTTCCAGGTAGAATTGAGGCGAATATTTGTAATGTTCAGAGGTTGTTGTGTTTAATATTCATGAGAATATTTGTCTTTGTTCAAATGATAATAAACAAACATATTAAAAACTTGAAAAATATCTCTCTAAGGTACATTTAGAACAGATACAAAATGTGCGATTAATTTGCGATTAATCGCGATTAACTATGGACAATCATGCGATTAATCGCGATTACATATTTTAATCGACTGACAGCCCTACTTATTATAAGTCATTAAAGCTGTCATCTACACACAACAGGGTTTCTCTTTGCAAACAGTTATCTGTCGGACACATGTCTGCATTTACGCATTTGTTTTATAATTTAAATAAAAAATGTCCAGGTTCTTTCTGCTTGCTAATCCATCTCTTTATAAATTAGTTACGTCTGTATGCTGCCCACCATTTAGGGTGTAAAGTCATTCGATTTAAAGTCACATTCAGGTAGATTAATTCAGAAGGTTGAACACACTCTCAGTCTGAGAGCAAACTTTGTTTTTCATCTTTCAAGCGACCTTGAGGTTATGAAAGGCGCTATATAAATTCAAGTTTTTATTATTATTATTTATCTTTTTTATCCGACGATATCCACTGAACCTTTGTAGATTCTGCCTTTGTGTTACTGCTGGAACGTTATAATAAAACCCCCACCGATTCCTCTGAGTTAATGAACTTTCGCACACAGTCTACCTGTGCCTCAATGTTTTAATGTAGAGAACACAGGAAATAATCGGAAATATCTCTGCAACATAATTGAATTTACTGTTACTACAGTTTCAGTGCCTAGCGTTTAATATATATTTGTTCCCAATATCGAATTCCTGCCTCTGCATTCACACTGCACCGGTGTCTTCCCACGTAATTATCTTCCCTGCTAATGAGCTGCTGCTCCAACTGGCAGCCACACTGAAGGAGAGTTGAGTCAGAGCTGATTAGTCTGTCAGGTCCAATGCTGCAACTACAACATCAGAATGACATGTGCAAGAGGACGTTGTTAATCGTTGGTGACATGGAGAAACAAATTGAATGTTTTTGAACCGTCATAACTACACATCACTAGAAACAAAGTAGACACAAAATATTAGGACTTTCCACATCTTAATATAAGCTGCTTTTTGAAAGGCATATTTTGGAAAATGTGCGCACACTCACACACGTACACACTCTCACCTATCTGCCTGTATCTCTGTTGAATCCCAGATAGATTTCTGTTCTCTACCTGAAAGATGTTTCATCATTCTGTCTGAGACAGGCTGAATCCTCAGCTTGACTTCTTCTGCTTTAATATTGACACATTTGGTAAAAAACGGCTTACGTTAAATCGTTCCATGTCTAAACCTGACACTTGCTTCTTCTCACACATGTATAGGATGCACATCAGTTTCACATCAGTACTCTGGTGTGACATGTGGGAGTCTACCACTATAAAAATGATGGTTTTGATTTAGATCGTCAAGTATTTTCCTCTTTAACTCAAGCTATGACAGTAACAGTAACGCCAGGCTGATGATTCCATGACTAAACCCATCATTTGCCATTTGTACACATGGATTATTGATTGTCTGTCTTTGCCATATTGAAATGTTTCATAGGTATAGTCTTCTGTGCTTATATGATGGACAATCTTTTTTCAGTTGGCTTTTAACGAGTATTGCTCAGTCTGATATTTAAAGCTTCAGTCATCTACAGTCAAAGTATGACCCTTGATGCCAGGCTGACATTTTGATTAGGTCAACTTAGGCTTTATCCTAAAAGAAAAAAATATTATTGGTTGATCTGCTCTCTACCCCGCATGGTCCATGCTTGTTTTTATTCATCTCAAGGAGCTGAAGGTTTAGACAGTCATCTCCCTCTGTCTACTACCTGACCACACTTCCTCATGTCATCCACCTTTAAAGATATTGCTCAGGTTGTAGACACTTTGACACTGGCTCTTGATAGTTTTTGCCATGCGATGAAACATGAAATGCTGATTAGAACTTGGAAAATAAATGAGTCGGTCCTATAGAGGAATAATATTTGTTTCCAATGTTTGCTCCTGTCTGCTTTGTAATTAAATATCAGCAGTAAGTAATGATGCTCTCCAGACTATTAGTACATCAGTATCCACTCTAAAGGGAACTGTGTTTGGTAAGGAAGTGACAGAAGCAACTCAGCTGGACTGAATGATAAAATCAGTTTTGAGTGAGAAGTGACTCAGGTGTTAAGATTCAATACTGCATAACTGTCTCTACTCTTACTTACAGTTTATGGAACATTTAGTTTTGTTTATTAATGCATACACTGTTGCTCGTTCATTGCATAACTAATACTTAAGGGATGCTTTTTTTTCTAAGTGTAAAACAAATGTCGCTCTTGGAGACATGATCTGTCCGGACACTGCTATGGAAATGAACGCAGGGCTTGACATTTATGATTGTTATTAATCCTTCGTGTCCTTTGTTTTCTCAGTGAGCTTTTAAAATATGTCCTCTCTTTAGTTCACCTTCTGCAGCCATTTCCCATCTCTCTTTGAGGTCTCTAAACTCTCCCCGTAATTCATCTCTTCATGCTATGTGTTTTGTGTTTCTTTACATCTCAATGGTCTAAGAACGCCGACATCATATATGCTGAGCATTGAATTCATGAGAAACTTTGAGGTCACCTCAGGTCAGCTTGTCTCAGGAGGAAGATATATCTCTGTTGTGTTTGGGGACCTGGAGACAATAACACACAACAACCAATAACATGAGGGAGTCAGCGTAAAGTTAACAAAAAGGTTTATTATTTTTGCAACAAAGAATACTGACCATAGATTCTCTTTAAGTGAGGAGGAGGAGGAGGAGGAGGAGGAGGAGGAGACAAAGGAGATTGTGCCAAACAAAATAAATAAGTATAACAAAACCAGGCCTATCTCTACGTCTATCCTCTGAAACCAAAACTCAAACAAAAACCCTCACTAACTAAACTACTCAGAACTGGACAAAGCAAAATACAGGGGTGGCAACAATCCGCTAACCTAGTGTGTCTAACATTAGTTACCTACGTGATGAGAAACGTACAGGGTACCCCAGACTTACCTAACTCCTCCACCTCCCAACACACACACATTCACAAAGGTCAGAACAAACAAAGTAGTATGAGTTTCCAGAGGTGGGACCAAGTCATTGTTTTGCAAGTCCGAGTCAAGTCTCAAGTCTTTGCGCTCAAGTCCGAGTCAAGTCTCAAGTCTTTGCGCTCAAGTCCGAGTCAAGTCTCAAGTCTTTGCGCTCAAGTCCAAGTCAAGTCTCAAGTCAGGATGGGAAAGTTCAAGTCAAGTCCAAGTCCTAAACTTTGACAAAACAAGTCTTAAACAAGTCCTTATGTGCTTTTCAACAAATGTAATGACATCGATCAACAGAATAATACTTCATAATCAAACTGCTCTTTATTAGTCACATTAATCATTTAATAATCTTTTTTCTCTCTGCTGGTAAAGTAACGTCTATTTTAAGAGGGATCAGTAAGGTAAGGCTACCGTGACGGTTTGATTCAGAAGGAGTTTAATGTATAAGATCCCTGATGTTGAGGTGACCAGAATGTTTATTTCCACTGTGTACAACATGTTATAAGGGACCCACAATCTATCTTTATGCAAGGGATAATGTGCAGCGAGGCGTCTCTATGGGGAAAAGAACACCTGAATCTAGATCCCTCTGCAGGTGGTACTTTAAGTATATTTTGATGCTAATACTTTTGTACTTTTACTTGTAACATTTTGAATGCAGGACTTTTTATTGTAACCGAGTATTCCTACACTCTGGTACTTTTACTCAAGTACAAGATCTGAACTTCTCCCACCTCTGGCAATAAATCCTGAGTGGTTACCACAAAAAAAACCCTGCTCTGAAGGTTATTTTTATTTTACAAATCCTGCACTCAGCTTTGCTTTCTCCAATATCATTGAAATGCAGCCAGAAGCTGCTTCTTTTTTCGTTTTTCGCTAATTTCTTGACTTTTTCCGACGCGCTTGCATTTAAATCCGTCTCCCCGTGGCTCTGTGTAGCTGGCCTGTACCACTACACCTGCTGTCTTTGGAGCGTCTGCCCCCCACCCTTCTTTCACATAATGGTATGATCCTAGTGTGTCCTCGCATATGATTGGCCGCATGGTGGCTCAGCAAAATAAAGTCCCGCCCCTGCCTGCATGGATTCTCAGCAAGAGTTGCAGCGGCTGAAGATTCTCCTCTCCCCGACGGGAGTCTGCTCTTCTAGCGGCATCTCGCGATCGGCGTGTTGGAGACCTCTGAATTAAATGATCAAGTCACCTCAAGTCAGAAGGCTCAAGTCCAAGTCAAGTCCCGAGTCATGAGTGTTCAAGTCCAAGTCGAGTCGCAAGTGTTTTGTGATTTTGTCAAGTCGAGTCCAAAGTCATCAAATTGGTGACTCGAGTCTGAATCGAGTCCAAGTCATGTGACTCGAGTCCACACCTCTGTGAGTTTCTAACAACAGTCGAATTCAGGCTCCTCAGTCAGCAACAGGCCCAGGGCGAGAGAGCGGGAGAAGGCTTCCTGGGTGCTTCCTCGGCCCTGGCGGCTGATAGGCCAGCTGAGGGTGAGAGGATCCAATCAGCCGTGAGACTCAGGTGCACAGGCAGGTACTGATCAGCTGCTGATTAGCTGTAGAGAAGACAGGGGGTGCGTTTCACTTCTCTTATTTTTCATTTCCTCGCTCCTCGGTCTCGGTATCACCGGAAGTTGATTTGTCTGCGCCATCTTGAGTAGCGTCCCAGTGGCCTTATTTGTGCCGGAGGAGCGAGGAGCGATAACGGAGGAGCGATAATCGAGAAACTACCAGACCATCCTCCGGTGAAATCCTCAGACACTCGTCCCGCCCCCTTACTGTGTATCGCTCACTGATTGGACGATGCAGCGCATGCACTGATCTGGCTGCTGTCAGACGATCAGCTGTGCGGCGTCATCACAAACGGACGTCGCTTCACGTGATGCTCCGGAGGAAAGGACGTACCATTGCTCTTAAAACTCATTTCCCTGCTTTTCGTGGTTTCCTTGCTTCCCTGGTGGGAGGGACGCAGGGAAACGACGCAAGTGAGGGACGCAAGGAATCCATTTAACCGAAGTGAGACGCACCCAGGGAGAAGAGAGAAAAGCAGGGAAGGAAAACCACACAAGTACAGCCTGCCTGGCACGTAACAGTTCAATTTAATTTTTTCCATAAACAGCCTGATTAAGAGCAGTAGGGATGATTGCTTGAGGATGAGGGCTGTTTTCAATTTTAATTAAATTAATAAAACATGCAGTTGCTTTGATTGCGCACATTGCATCATGGTTAATACCAAGATGAAGCTCCTTCATGTTGCTCAGCTGCTCCCCTAGCTGACGGAAACTTGTAGTCTGGTGTGTCGAGGTAGCATGGATGCCCTTTTCTAGAGGATTCATCCAATCAATCGGGACAAATTAAACTTTGTAGTTTTAATGAGTGATTTGTTTACTTCTTCAGTTCACAGTGAGAGAGACAGGAAGCAGCGAGGGGCAGACTGATTGTCAGTGAGCTCTGTTCTCATTGGATCCTTAATCTCATCACATCTCCCTTAATGAATCACACAGTCCCAACGCACTAATGAGATGATCTGAAGGCTGTGGTCGAGGGTTTAGATGTGGTAGACTCCTCAGATATTATAAACAGAATGAGAGCCTCACCCACATTTGGAATTTGATGGACATAATAATGTATCTGCTCCAGATGTCTCAGCTAATAACATGCCAGCACAATCATTTCCAGTAAGTCTCAAATCACAATGATTATTATAAATATTGTTTTTTATTTGTAGACATTTCTGACACAAAAACTCACGCACACTCATTTTTGTGGAGGGGTGAAAGATATATTTAAATGCTTTTGGTTCATTTGTAAATTGATAATAAAAGTTCTGACATGGACTAGTATTCACAGATGTTCTTTTATTTGCAGAATTGTTTTGCGTGGTTTATCCTTTTTTATAATTGCAAAAACATTTTGTGATATGAAGGTGTTTTACATTTACAGATTACACACTACTTTAATTTACCCACAGCAAAACATAACCATTCTGCCATGATAACTGTGAAGCAGATCAGTGCTTCTTATAAAACTGACATTAATTATCTCTACATTGGCCTGCTTTCAGAACATTATACCCTTCACAGAATACACACACACACACACACACACACACACACACACACACACACACACACACACACACACACACACACACACACACACACACACACACACACACACACACACACACACACACACACACACAATATATAATAATGTAATTGAGTGTCAACAATAATGAAGCTCTTCAGACTGGAGGTAACTCAACCCTGAAAGGTGTACTGGTAATGGAGTGGTAACAAAAGAAACACGGGGTTCGATCAGTAGCTCATCAGGACTGCTGGAAACAGAAGTGAACAGTCTTAGAGTTTAAGCGTCTCTGTTTAAGTTGTCTATAATGCAAACTGTAGCTGTCAACATATTAGTTGACAGACAAGAAAATATAAATATATACATGTTGTATGACAAGCTTGAAAGGGCAGACTGATGCAGGGCTGCCTTTGTTTAGATTAAGCATTATTTATTATACAAGTCTAATCTTATCATTGATCTAAAATACATTAGCTCAGTGTAAATGTTAGTCATATACTCTAAACCTTAGGAGTATGTCCATTCAGGAACAATACATTTACATTACTTCATTTGACATGTGGTACTGTCTTGACTGACAATGCATGTGTTGTCCATGGCTCACTTCAATCTGCTGATTTCAGATCAGGAAAGATAACCGGCACAAAGGCTGATAAATGTGTTATAATACCTAGTTCATTTTAACAATCAAGAGGAACTGTTAGAGAAACAAAAGAAAGAATGTAAATAAAAATAGTTCAAATTAAAATGTAGCTTTCCACTAGACAGTTTACATATGTGTTACGGTCACTTCTACTTGTGTTGTTAAGTTGGCAGAACATTTTGTGTATAAAATAGTCGTCTTCTTTATGTATTCATGTTTTCTGGATCAAGTTTTTCTCCCATTACTATTTAAATTGTAAGAGGGTGTTAAGCAACCAATGATTGGTGATAATCCATGCATCATTTGAATTTTTTTTACATTTACTGCGCTCAGCTCAAATCTCTTGAGTTCATGATTCACCCTGGCAATTATTTCACTCAGTAGGCGTTCATCATCTTCTGAGTATCACTGTGATCACACAGCAGGTACAGTGAATCACTTTCAATCCACTCTGTCATTCTCTAACAAGTCAGCGAAGGAATGCAAAAGTACACTTTTTCTCCAAATCACCACATTTCAGTTGTCCTTTACTCATCAGTGTGGTTGTGATATCTGAGTCTCATTGTGTGCTTTTAAATCTCACTGAGTTGATCTGGAGTTGGCTTTATAGAGCTGCAATGTTCTGGAACATACTTCACATGTGTACATAATACATTCCCCCATTTCAGTTTGCCATAGACCATGTTTTAATTACTTTGCAATTAAATAATGCTAAATGTGTTTTATTTTTGTATTATAGCCCCCCAAAATCCTTGTTTGCTTCCACATTTTATACTCGTGCCTCCCCACTTCATTTTGAGTGTTTGCAGCCAGACAGTCCGATGTTCAGTTTCTGAGCTGGATTCAAGCCTTTCACCCTGTGATATGTTTCTGGCTGTTAAATGTTTCATAGGCCAGTTTAGCAGGAGTTTAACAAAAGTGTGAATTAACTCTTACGGTCTCATGCTTGTGAAATGATATTCTTAAAATAATTGCACAGCCTGAAGTTGTATATCATCCTTGTGTGCATGTGAATAAATGTATTCATGTTTCTGTTTGTATGAATGTGTAAATATGTTTTGCAGCTGAATAAATATATTGTGCATCTGTGAAATGCAGTACAATTTAAATAGAAAACAAAAAAAACCCACAATGTTTTAAAACTTTCCACAGATATCTCATGATTCTGCTGTTCAAATATGCGGGGTGTGTGTCTTGCCGCTGGCATTATGGGCTTGACTTTTATGAATTCCCTAAATAACAGAGAGAAATGTTATCTGTATTTTACAGATCTTCACCCCGCTCTCTGGACATGAACCAAACTCCACATGACACAGGCTGACATTTGTTCATTGTTGTGCTGCTTTTGTGCCTCCCTCTGTGAGTTCAGCTGGATATCAGATGATATAGTTTGACTTTGAAATATATAAGTGTAGAAATCAAAAGTCAGAGGTAAAACAGGAGTGTCACATGTTGATATTTAACATTTCTAAGAATAAGGCACTTTTCATATTCAGCAATGACTTTATTTGTCTTGTGAAAACTGACTCCATACATGTGCCTTCTAATGTCATAACAGTGGGATCAGATTCCTTAGAGTGAAAACTATTGAGGGGGATGTAAGTGGAATTGTTCAGATTCAGGACTTAACTATAGAAGCTGCAGTAATTGCAAAGCTGTAAGAGCACTAAGGCTTTATTGATTCAGAGGTCTATAGCTTGGATGTTTCCTTATGTGGAGAGACTTTACATATTTGTTCAGATTGTGTGGAGGTTGCATCAAAGAAAATACAACAGTGGTGTGAGCACAAACAACCAGCCATAGAAAACACAGAAATGTATCTTTTGAAATGGCTTTGAAATTGGAGAATGAATGGATTTTTAGAGGCTAACATGAGATGCACAGGAAGTGAGATAAAGCCTTTAATCCCCCAGTGTAGATAATTAGAACAAAATAAAAACATAAATAAATCAGCTTCACATGGTGGAGGTTATGGAACATTAAAATGATCACCACTTATCTAAAGCCCATTAAAGCTCTTTATAATCTACTTCCTCCAGTCAGCCTCAGTGTGAAAGCCTCCAGAGTCGCTTCATTCAACACGGGCTGTGCTGCTCAACAGGCCTCAGCTACAGCCTCTCTGATATAGACCTGGCATTTACAGCCAGGAAATAGGTCCTGTCCATTGATCCTGCTGCTTTTCACTGAACCTCTTTCTGTCTGATGAAATAAGAGCTATATACATCTCTCTAGTTCTCTTGCTTTCTCTTTCTCTGAAATTAAGGAAAGAGGGAAATAAATAATTATTTACTTCATATCTTTTTACAGCGTTGATTGCATTTGGGCCAATGTGTGATCATGTGACCTGTGTGTTACCTGCCAATACTTTTTTGGTCTAAAGAAAATGCCGCCCTTCTGAATATTATCCTCATGGTTGTCATGGCAATATGCAAATGTTTGGATGAAAATACATTTCCGTAGATTTATTTTTATTTCATTCACATTAGGCACTTTCTTTTTGAATATTCAGCCTTTATTCCCTTCTCTCCATACTGTAGGAACAATACATTGTGACAAATGGAAGAACTTTAAATAAGCCAAACACCATGCTTCATGTTTAGCAGAGGCAGTTTTCGGATAATTGTTCATTTACATGACAAATGAGTCAGAGAGATGTATGCAGATCTGGCTAAGTGTTAAGTCTTTGCAAAACTCATGAAACTAAACTGTGACTGACGCAGTGGTGTCACAACTCTGGAATCAAACTGTCGGAGGAAGATGAGGTGATAGGGAGGCGTGGGGCACAGTGGATGGAGCGTTGGTGTTTGGATCAGGGGGAGCACAGGTTCAAACCCCACTGCAGTCAGCATGTCGTTGTGTCCCTGGGCAAGACACTTCACCCCAAATTGCTCCTGTGGGGATTGCCCACAGTATTGAGTATGTAAGTCGCTTTGGATAAAAGCGTCTAACAAGTAACATATAATGTAATACAATGTAATACTCTTATTAGTGTCAATGTTTTAATCTTGATAACCAATAAATATGCTACTATGTCGAGATAAAACATCTGGACTTAAGAAGCATTGTATTATTACATCTAGAGTGCTGTATGCTACTTTTTCAATTGCAATGTGTCAATATCTGTAATAAAGGCTATTATTTATTTGTTTGGACCCAGAGATGGTTATTAATCAGACACGGGCCTAAAATTGGTCCAGTGGTTCATGCTCCAGCTCTGTATTGGTTTCATAACTCTGATATCGAAGGGTCAATGCCCTCCAGAGTGACCTTTGATCTTTTTCTCATGGAGTTAAATCATCTAAGTAAACAGCTGAGCTTTATTTCTCCTGAACAGTCGAGTCTTACTTAATTTCCTCTGAGCTCCTCTGCTGTGCTGTAGGATTGTAATATCTCCTGTGGCTCTGATTTGTCCGCTGAATAAAGCTGTTTCACACTTTATTTAAACAGCCAGCAGCAGTACGAGGAAATGAGAGGAGTCTGTGCTCCTGCTTTAAAGTTAAGAAGAGCTTCACCTCTTTGTCTCTGTCTTCTGTGAGTCAGTAGATTTCTGTATATAACGATACTGAGTGCCGTTATTCATTTTATATACTGATAATATATCAACCTCTCCTGTGAGAGAGGTTGTGAATATTACTCAGTGTTTGGAACTTAAATCATACTGTAGCACTCTGCACTGAATTACACTTTAATTAGAATTATACTGAGATCATAACCAACAACACCCACTCTCACAGCTCCATCATGTGCTGGGCCACAGGTGTAGACAGACTCTGCTGCTGCTGTGATGCTAAGGGTCCTGCTGGCTGTGTTCTGGGTCTGGCCTCAGAGTCAGGAGAGGCTTCAGGGGTTATGAGAGATGCAGGAGGGCAGAAGGAAAAAACTGAATATCTTCGCCTGGAAACCGTCATTGCATCTATTGATTTAATTTCCCATTGCTCTCTGTAGTGCACACTGGATATATCCTTGTCTTCATACAGTTATTAGCCTATATCGTAATGACACAATTATATGAAATGCTTAAAAGGTTCATTTGTATGGCCTCACTTTAAGCATTATTTAGACCTGGCAATGGTGGTGAGTATTTATTTTTTCATTATTTGATTGCATTTTTTTGCGTGAAGTATCATTTGTGTAATCTGTCAGACACACCATCAAGTGACATAGTGGTGTGTCTCATTATAAACCAGAATATGGTGTCAGAAACATTAGAACATTTAATTAAGAACATCTCACGTATTGCTGCAAAACAACAGTTTAAACATATCCCATTAGGATCTGCACATTTTACTGTCCCTTAAATGTTAACATTTTTTTCAGAATCCCTCCCAATATTTAATTTTTCATAAAACTTTCTTTCAATTCAGAGGATCTGAGATGTGAGGATTTGCAGTCTGTCACTAAAGCCTTCCCAAAACAACAGCTTCAGCATGTTCAGTCTAGAGCCAGATACAATAGCAACATTTCTCTTTTCAGATACTCATCAAGTTCAACACAATGTTAGTCACAAACTGTTCTCTCTCCAACCTTGTGAAAGCAGCTGACTCCACCTTCCTTATCAGCCAGAGAAGAAAAGGACAAATGTAGGAGGAAGAAAACAACTGAAAAAATGGTGGAACAACAAAGCACACAAAACGATTTTACCATCTTTTTGTCGAACAAATCTTCAGCTTTTCATGCATAGTACATTGTGGTGGAAATACATAAAACTTAGGGGGAGAGCATAATGGGAAGAGGGAAACAAGTGAATTTTAAAAGACAGAGAGCAGGAAAACAAAAGAAAGTAGAATACAGGCTTAAAGTGAGTAAATATGCTGAGAGAGATAAATGTGGTTTCATGCAAGTCATGACAGGAAGCAGACATTTCCATTTCTATTCCGTCGTGACTATTCATCTGTCATCTCACACCACAAAACCAATTCATCACAAGTGCTGTTCGACCGTGATTTATCCTGTCACTAGTCAGACTGTATTGGGTTATTTCCTGAATATATTGCCCTAACAGAAAATATAGCTATAGCTACGTTTATAAAATGTGTGTTTGTATGTAAAAATACACTATACTTGTAGTTAATATAATTGCTTACTAAAATATACTTTTTTTTCAGCCTGCTAACAATTATAATAACTTGCCCACTACGTTCCTTTCACAAATTTTTTTTGGATTAGAGACTAGGCACTGTTTTTTTACAGGGCTGAAAAGGGATGTAAACGGTAAATGCCTCAGACCTGCTAAATTCTTAAATAATCAACCAGGTCTATCAGGTTATCTCACACCGGTATCAAAGATGTGTGGAGTGTAGTCTGGGAAAGCTTGTTTTACATTCAATGCTGTTGACTTTTGTAAGCACTGTTTTATACACATGTTGTTTGAGAAATATTATATTGGTGTGTATTTGTGTTAGTTCTGGTGGATTTAATGTAGGCTAGGTGTATTCAGTGTTCTTAGTCTGCTATTTTTATGCAATCACACTTCATTAGTCTATATGAAATTCAATAGAATGACTTTGTTCATATATCCTCCTCTTTCCTCTCTACAACACGTAATGTTGTTCTTATCCAGGCAGCAATATTAAGCTGCATAATAATCACAGTGACGATCTGTTTAGCAGCGAAGCATTTGTTAATGCATTGAGGTATTTTGTCCATCTCCCTGCTGTGAGCTCCACGGTGTTGCTGGCCACCTGGTGTGTTCCTCTGAATGTCAGCCAACTCCATGTTTAGGGATTTGTTTGCAATGTTGCATGCTGTCCAATTAATAGCATACAGTCAATTTATGCTGATGAGGGTACTGATTTGAACCATAGGCTGCAGAAATACCACAGTCAATTTGTATTTTCATTAGGAGACTTAATTCACCTGTTGATTATCTCATACTTTCCAAAAGCAACTCGCAAAGCTCCGCAGGCATTACAATTCTCCTGCCTGTATCTAAACAGCATCACGGTTCTGCTGAAGGCCGTCTCAATGTAATGTACGTCTTTACAGCACGGAAAGCACATGTGTTATTATTAAAATCACAGTTTATTTTCCAGCAGATACCTGTGTTACTGTGTTACCGTCAGAGTGTTGACCTTGTGTTTTAGCTGACAGGAGAGTGAGTGCGTCATCGTACTGCAGGACAGTGAAGCAGGTCAGGCTTTGGAGAGAACATGTGTTTGCTCAGTTCCAGTGGCAATGTCACATTTTTAAAACTAAAAAGCACCTTTTACAACTAAAAAGTGTCAGGAACCAAACAACCTATGTATTGTCTCTTTTAAGCATATAATTGTAAACTTTCTCCAAAGATGGAGAACAGTTTGGCAACTTGACAGAATCACAGAAACAGGATTTTTACGCATAGAAACAGCCCAGAGTCATCCTGCTGATGTTTGTATTTTCTGTTTTGTGAATCTGTTGTTTGAGTTGCAGGAAATTAATGAATGGAAAGGGTAAGAAAATAACACAAAAAGAAGAAAGAAAACTGAAGCACCTCCTTCCAGGTTTTCAGGGAAGGAGGTGATACATTCTACTTAAAGTAAATGCAATGAAGCAATGATCGAATACAATTTAATGTCTGTTTAAACCCATGTGTTCTCCTTAATATAGTCTTAAATGTGCCTAACCCCCACCAATGAAACTAAACACAAACTGACTGAGCTTTCACATTTTATTGAGTTACTAAGAACAGCTATATTGTCGTCTCTGGTGTGTCCCACTCTGCCCATCAGTAATATTACAGTGCGACATATGGTATACTGGTCATATCTAGTGAATCTTCATGCTGAGTTGGTGACTATTTGTAGCCCTGAATATGATAATGTAGTTCTCCGGTCTGGTTGCTGACAGCAGGGCAGATCTGCTGCTGTGAGGTTACACTGCACCCCCACAGCACTGTGACCCAGCTCTCAGGAGGTCAGAGCTGCATGGACCGGTCAGAGTGTGGGAGTGCAAACACAACAATGGAAAGAGAGACAGAGAGAAATACAATAATAATCACTGAGGGGTTAGAGCTGAAGTCCGTTGGTTTCTCTGTGCTGTTAAGGACAGCCTGGTGTTTTCACTCTCAACATATTGTGTCCCTAGGCCTTGTTTTATTCTCATTTTGACGTGTGAAGAGTAAAAACACAGGTGTCACTACTACACTAACCACCCCACTGATCTGTTGTTAATGATATTTATTCAATCTGGTGATTTTTCGGTTATGACTCGTTACTCTTCCTAAAAATGTTGCTGAGAAACAAAGCTCCAGCTGCATTTGAATGAGGCAACACATGTAAAGCTGCATCACCATTGTGTCAATCCCTCTGTCCATAAACTGCAAAGCATTAGCAACACAGACAGTTGGATTGAAATACAGAGACACTGGGTCATGTGACGTGAAGCACTGTAAACTAAAAATACTTCAATATATTTTACAGAACCAAATGGTTCAGTTATATTTGGCCAACAAAGTGGCAATGATTGATTTCAAAGAGAGCAGCAATAAGGACTGGTGTGATCTGAAGGAGGGTGTGAATGTGTTTGCCTGAGAAAGAACAATAGTGTGATTATCTTTGGAAATATGACTTTGGGAACATGTAGAGTTTACCTGGTATATTTTCTAAATGCAGTAGCTAATCATCAGTGTGGAAGGAGTGGGTATGTGTGGGACAGAGAGTGAGGCAGGGATAACAAGCAAGGAGAAGTAGACCGGTGAAAACACTTCAGCTGTACAAGTTTTAAATATTGAAAAAGACAATATTTCCCTTCATGTCTTGTTTAAATTCATAAAGGTCAACAATACATATTAGATCAGCAGCTGATTGGTTTGGTCTGAGGGGTGTTCATGTTTCATTGTCTTTGGTCCATAATTTACATCAGAATGGATGACAACGAGTACAACTACTGCACCGTGATGTACTGTGATGCGCCGGTGAAGATGGCCGCATCGTCTTTGTGCTCCTCTCCAACTTTGCCCATTTTCGTATTTTGTACATATTTATTTTACTTTTGCCGTTTTACTTTTAACATGGTTCGCAACATGCTAGCCGACCGCACCTACTCTGCCATACAATATAGCAGAGAGGAACTTCTTCAATTGCGAAACTTCGTGGACAAAAATAACCCTCCGACAGACAATGGAGATTCACCATGGCTACCTGTTGCTGTTCTACCTGAGAGACGCAAGAAGAAAACAAAACGCGGGTGCCGGGCCGGGCTGCTGGTCAGACTGAGGAAACGAGAGAATCGACCCCCTCTTCCGAGTATTCTTCTGGCTAATGTTCAATCCATTGAAAATAAGCTAGATGAACTCAGAAGCCGGATTGCTTTTCAACGGGACATTAAGAACTGTAACGTGTTCATTCTCACTGAGACTTGGCTCAACCCCGCTATCCCGGACTCCGCCATTGTCCCTGATGGATTCTCTATTTTTCGTCAGGACCGGACTGCAAACTCGGGGAAAAGTAAGTAAGGGAGGCGGTGTGTGTGTAATGACTAACAACAACTGGTGCTCAGATGTGAAGATTATTTCATCGGACTGTTCCGCACATCTAGAGCACCTCATGATCTCATGTCGGGCCTTCCATCTGCCGAGGGAATTCACATCTGTTGTGATAACAGCAGTGTATGTCCCCCCGCAGCCAGTCGCCGACAACAACACGGCACTCGATCAGCTGTTTGGGATTATTGATAAGACCGAGACTTCACGGCCATTTCAACACCGCCAACATGATGAAGGTTTTGCCAAAATATTACCAACACATCAACTTCCCGACGCGCGGGGGAAACATATTGGACCATGTTTATTCCCCTTTCCGGAATGGATATAAGGTTCTCCCTCGCCCTCCCTTCGGCAAATCAGACCATATCTCACTACTGTTGTTGCCTGCGTACAAGCAGAAACTTAAAAGGGACAGACCGATTACAAAGACAGTACAGCGATGGAGCGAGGAGTCAGATTCAGCACTGCAGGATTGCTTTGCATCTACGGATTGGAGTGTGTTTGAGGACAATAACATCAACACACACACGGACACTGTCATCTGCTACATTGGGAAATGCATCGATGACGTGGTACCGAAGGTTTCTGTACGGACATTCCCAAATCAAAAGCCCTGGATAAACTCCGATGTGCGCGGCAAGCTGAAAGCGCGCACTATCGCGCACAGAGCGGGGGATTTGGAGGAGTACAGGAAGTCTAGGTATGATCTCCGGAGAGCAATTAAAGATGCAAATAGACAGTACAAAGAGAAGGTGGAATCTGACTTCAAAGGCTGTAACACTAGGAATATGTGGGCGGGACTAAGGACAATGACTGACTACAAAGGAGCAGCGGGGGGTGCTGCGGGAGTGTCTGCGTGCGCATCTCTCCCAGATGAGCTGAACAGTTTTTTTGCACGCTTTGAGAGCAGCCAGGCTGTGGAGGTACATCCTTTAAAAGGGTTAACCCACACAAGGCTCCTGGACCTGATGGCATCCCTGGCCGTGTTCTCAGGGTGTGTGCAGTTCAGCTGGCAGAGGTGTTCACAGACATCTTCAACAGGTCCCTGCTGCAGTCTGTAGTCCCCACATGCTTCAAACATTCCACTATCGTTCCTGTCCCGAAAAAGACAATCATCACCTGCCCCAACGACTACCGCCCAGTAGCACTCACCTCCACCATAATGAAGTGCTTTGAGCGGTTAGTCAAATCATTCATCACCTCCTCCCTCCCTGAATCTCTGGACCCCCTGCAGTTTGCCTACAGAGCAAACAGGTCCACAGACGACGCCATAGCCCTCACCCTCCACACTGCCCTCTCACACCTGGACCCGAAGAACAGGAACACATATGTGAGAATGCTGTTCATTGACTACAGTTCAGCATTCAACACCATTGTGCCCTCCAAGCTGGCCATCAAGCTCAGAGACCTTGGGCTCAACAGCGCCCTCTGTGACTGGATCCTGAACTTCCTGACGGGCAGACCCCAGGCAGTGCGGGTGGGAAACATCACATCCTCCACCCTGATTCTCAACACCGGAGCCCCTCAAGGCTGCGTGCTCAGCCCTCTACTCTACTCCCTGTTCACCCACGACTGCGTGGCCACACACAGATCCAACACCATCGTGAAGTTTGCTGATGACACGACCGTCATCGGCCAGATCACAGACGATGACGAGACGGCGTACAGAGAGGAGGTCGAAAACCTGACATCTTGGTGTCAGGATAACAACCTCCATCTCAACATCAGCAAAACAAAGGAGCCGATTGTGGATTACAGGAAGCAGCAGGGAGAGGGACACGCCCCCATCGCCATCAATGGGACTACGGTGGAGAGAGTCAAAAGCTTCAGGTTCCTTGGGGTCCACATCACTGAGGACCTGACATGGTCTCTTCACACCACCACCATCACCAAGAAAGCTCGACAGCGGCTCTTCTTCCTCCGCAGGTTGAGGAGGTTCAAAATGGATCCCAGGATACTCTGCAACTTCTACAGGTGCACGATAGAGAGTATCCTGACTGGCAGCATGACGGCCTGGTACGGCAGCTGCACCGACCTCGATCGTAAGGCTTTACAGAGGGTGGTGAAAACTGCACAGCACATCACCAGGACGGAGCTGCCATCCATGGAGGACCTTTACTCCCAGCGGCTCAGGAAGAAATCACTACGGATTATCAAAGACCCCCATCACCCCAGCCACAAACTGTTCTTTCTGTTGCCGTCCGGCAGACGTTACCGCAGCATCCTGGCAAGGACAAGAAGATTCGGAGACAGTTTCTTCCCGCGGGCAGTGAGACTGTTAAAAAATTGAACTGTTGAAACAACTTCAAACATTCATCTGCTACTCAGTAGTATGTATCTAATACCTAATATATATATATCATTCCAATAACTTGTATATAGACTCTATTGCACTATTCCACATCATAACTTTATTTTATTTTATAACTATTATTCTTTTTGTATTGCTCTTGCTCTTATTGTTATTATGTTATTATGTTGCATTGTTGGAGAAGCCTGTGACATACGATTTTCAACTACATAATTACTCTGTAACTATGTCAGATTGACAATAAAGAACCTTGAACCTTGCACACTTTTGTGTTTCTCTGTCAGTTTTCATGATTCAAAGTCAGCAGGTACCCATATGTACTGTTTCTGGTTCAGCTGCTTTGGTCAGAGCAGAGCTGCATTTATCCTGTGTGTCTCACACCTGTCTGATCCTGTTAGATAACAACACTTCTGCTGAGCTGATCAGCACTGCAGCCCAGCAGGTGATGAGCTGATGGCCGCTCATGGAGGATATGAACACTAAACCAGCTGATCATCTGAATTAAATTGGCTCATATTTCAATCAGGCGAGCTAAGAGAGTCTGATCACACACACATGTGCATTTTAGACCTTATGCATTTTAATACAAGAAAAGCAATTATTTGTAAATATATTTGATTTGGTGTGTGTTCTCCTGTCAAACCAGAGGCATGGTGTTGTCCAGTCCTTGTTTCTGTCTCCTTATATCATTCCATTTCCTCTTATATCTCATCAGAGATGGACAACTATGTCCTCCATCCCAGCCTATCTCTGTCCTTTTTAACCAGGATAACATTTAACATCTTCATACAGTACATCGTGGTCACTGTTCTGATGTCTGCTTTGATATAGAGCTTTAATCAGGATCCATTGCAGCAGTTTTGTGATTTTTAACTGAAAATAATTCAGAACTTTCATTTATTATGATGACATTTATTCAACGCCTCCAGGTGCGAAGATTGTCATGCAAAATAAATTGTAATCATTTTCCCTCATCTTGAATCAGCATCATTCATCATATCACTGCATTCCTTTCATTTCATTTGTATAAAGAGCGTGCCTGCCAAATGGGTATTTAGAGATTGGCTACAGTATGCTTGTTTTGAAAGTTGCATTTTTCATTTCTAGTCTTCTTTTGATAATCAGTATTTTGTTATTTATCTCACTTTCCGGGTTTCCTCCTATTTATTCTTTTCTTCTACCATCTGCACTTCTTTTGAATTTAACTCATTGAGTATTTTGGCAGACGATTCTTTTGAACCCTGTGAATATATTCTTTTTGGAGTTGGACTCATTTGGATTCATTTTCATTCTTGTGAAAAATGAAAAAAGGCAGGAACTACGAGCCATGATGTCTATTCCTCAGTGCTGCCAAAAGTGCCTGATTTTTCCTTCTGTAGAAAGTTTCCTGCAGCTGGTCTGAAATCTGCTCATCACAGTCTCTTTCAACAGTAATAATACCTTTAGTTCAACTAGATAGCAACCACACAATGACTGTCAAAGTTAGAGGACAGAGGAGGACAAAGAGATGGGAGGAGAGCAGGAGACGCTCTGTCACAGTGCCTGTCAGGGTTTTGTCTTCCATTGATAGTTTGAACTGAATTTAGCTCATACTTTAATGGTGGTGTCACGTAAATCACTTGAGAGTCAACCACATTGTCTAAAGAAAGATGTGAGGTGATGTAAAAGGCAGAGTTAGAAGTGTTGGATGTGTGGTTAGTTGATAAATGGCTTCAGAGGAACAGTGAATTAGATGATGTTGGATACATTCCAAGACATTTAGAGAATTCACGGGGTTTGCAACAGGAAGAAATACATGCAGAGGCAGTAAGTATCAAGGACAACTGAGATCAATTGTACTTATTATATAAAAAAGTATTTTTATTATGACATACAAACTGTACATTTCCTTTTCCGTTATGTATGAATGTATTCGATCAAATTGTAAAGCACATTATGTGATGAGTCCCTATTCATTTAAATGACTTGTGGATGAAAACTCACGAGACAGATGACTCAGTCACTCAAAAAACCTTTTATATGTGAATAAATTCAGTTTAATATAGAAGTTACTCATCAGAAAAACCTCTGGATCTGGAGAGAGGATGTGCTCTGATAGATAGTGTTGAAGTGAAAGCACTAACAAGTCTGCAGAGACTTAACAGGAGAATCCACTGGAGATCAGCTGAGCTCTCAGCCTCTCAGCCTCTCTGCTCAGCAAGTTTAATTGGGGATAATGCATGTTATATAGAAACACAACTCTGACATTCATGAAATAAACTTATTGTCAGAAATGTATTGTATCCTTTGCCTCGCAGCTTTACACGTGTAGTACCTTTGAGTATCCAGTCCTTTCTGTGGCATAAAAACCCAAATAACAGAAACCAACGCCCTTTTATTTGGATCTGAACCAGAAAGTGATGCTCTGCTCTACAGACATTTGGCACATTTCCAGAGGCAAACAGTTATCAAACCAAAGTCTTTAGGGAAGCTTTCACACAATGGCTTGCCAGCTGAGAGCTCCACTATCATCAGAGCAAAACAGTCATAAATCAACGCTCTCCACAGAGTCACGGTAATCAGCTGGGGGTCGGCTGTGATGAGAACCACTGGGATGGAGTCACCAGGAATAGACAAATAAGCTCTGTATTCAGGGCAGACCAACAGCAGAGGAAACTAGAGCTACAAGAGTAAGTCAAAGTAAGAGTATCACAGAGTGTCTGCAACTTTACGGTAAATGATCCACGTCCGGAGGTCACAGCTGAGAGTGGAGAGAGTGCAGTGTTAACGTGGTGTCATATTTACAAAATCAATACAGATCCTTTCTGAGCTGTATCCTGATACTTGATAGATAGAAAGCAAAGCAACAAAATTGCTTCAACGTAAAGATATCCTACAGCTTTTTTTTTCTTTTTCAGTTTTGACTCAAACAATAAATCATAATTACATTTGTTAGACGCTTTTATCCAAAGCGACTTACATACATTCAATACTGTGGACAATCCCCACAGAAGCAATTTGGGGTGAAGTGTCTTGCCCAGGGACACAACGACGTGCTGACTGCAGTGGGACTCGAACTTGCTATCCCCTGATTCGAAGTCCATCACACTATCCACTGAGCCACAGCCTCCGTCATGACTTTGGATGCTCCCTGACCTTCTCTCCAACAAGTCTGCTGTGTTACCTTTGTTCACACATGTGCAGTGTGAACTATGTGTGAGAACATGATGTCCTGGTGAAGCGCCTCTCTGGCAGGTGAAAAAAGAGGCAGCTGGCAGAGTGCATGTGTATTAAAGAAGACGTACACGTGATCCAAAATCTGAGTTTGCTGTTACTGAGCTGTGAAATAACTAGGGCTGTCAAGTTAACGCGTTAACGCAAAAAAAAATTAACGCCACTAATTATTTTAACGCGATTAACGCATGTGTATTTTTTGTCCTCGGCCGCTCCGTAGTTTCAGAGCGCATCGAGTTTAAAATACCATCTACAGTACAAGCTGATGCTGACAGCCCTGCTCCTGCCACCCGCTTGTGGCAGACCACACTTCCACGCTCACCGGCAGGCCCGGACTGGCGGAGGACCGGCAGGGTGTGTGTATGTGTGGCGCGACTCGAGCGAGGCACACCTTACGTGTTGTTGTTGTTAGCATCTGGTGCTAGCTAGCTGCGCTAACGGATATAAGGAGCGGACATTTCGCCGACAACTGCGCCGAGCACTTGACTTTATGCAGGTAGCCAGACAGTGTGACATTGAACGAAAAGTCAGCACACTCAGCACGGATAGTGCGCACAACATGATTGCAGCGTCCAGGCAGCTCCCGTTCGAGCATATATGCCTTGAGCTGCACATAGCTCCAACGATCCATCACAGTGTCCACACACACACACACACACACACACACACACACACACACACACACACACACACACACACACACACACACACACACACACACACACACACACACACACACACACACACAGTATTATTGTATGAGAGAGGTTCCAGGTTGAATTGAGAATATTCATGAGAATATTTGTCATTGTTCAAATGATAATAAACAAACATATAAAGCATATTTGTCCACTCATATGTTGATAAGAGTATTACAAACTTGAAAAATATCCCTCTAAGGTACATTTAGAACAGATAAAAAATGTGCGATTAATTTGCGATTAATCGCGATTAACTATGGACAATCATGCGATTAATCGCGATTAAATATTTTAATCGACTGACAGCCCTAGAAATAACACAACTGAACACATTTACATTTTAAGTCAAGCATAAAAATAAGTAGAACATATATGTAATAATACACAAATAGGCTACTTGGATAAGAGCGACTTTTAATAACACTGATGAAACCAATTCAGACACAAAGTGAAAATGTTGTTCTGGTAAGTTGTACGCTTTTCATGAATGTGGTGAGGAGCAGTCTTCTCTGTAGAGCTCTGCAGAGAATAAGCTCTGTGCTCTGCTGCTGCTCTGACTGTCCATTGTGCTGACTGGCAGGATGGATCTTGGTCGAGTTTAAAGAGTAACTTGACACGACCTTAAATGTATCTTTGCTGACCTTCAATGGCTTCTCATCTCACTCTGCTGCAGTGAAGTACCGGTGAGCTATATAGCTATGGTGATGTCACAGTTAGGTACTGTTAAACATTAACTTTTGATCACACCCCCCCCACACCTATTAGTGATGCTGCTGTAGCTGTAGTGAGTGGTGGAAAGTGCTTGAAAAATCCATAACGGATTATTTAAACGTTATCTCCAACTTCTGTGGTTTATTGATCTTTTTGTTACATCCGTCCTTGCCTGCCTTTCCCTTCTGCCTTTTCCCTTAGTTTTTATGCTTGATCTGTCGAAAAGTAAAGACTTCTTTGCATCCTTGCATACCAAAAGATCTGGGCGTTTATCATAAAGGGAAATAAACAAAAATCACCTATTTTTACGACACTCCATATTTTGATATATGATCTCATATATTTTCCTCACAGTATAGCTGTCCCAAATGTACCAACATTATTTTCAATCTTTCACACATCCTAAGATTTGCTGGGGAACAGAAACACTGGGCTGCAAATAAATTATGAATTAAGACAATTAGAGTTAGCATCTTCAAAATGTATATTATGTATGATAAGTCATGAACTGCATTATGTCAAATGAATCACAATCTCTCTCTGTAATGAGGGAAGGAAATGATGGAGACATGTTTTCACCTGCAGTGGTGATTTATCTGATTGCTGAGCTGTGAAAGCTTTTGTCGGAGCCGTAGAAAATGAAAGACTGAAAACTTGGACACTTTGTTTCTTACATCTTTCATTTTAATGTCTTATTACAACATATGTTTTAGACTTTTGCCTAAATATCAGTTAGAATGGCTAATGTGAAATCATTTTCTACCACCTGTCCATACATAATTACTCATTACAGTCATGAGTGGGAGGCTGTGCATATGTATTCATGTTGTTGCATAATTGAAACAGTGTCTGTCATGTTTCAGTCTACATCTTAATCGATTGTGATATGTTCGTACTATGAGATTGTGTTTTAATACATCGGGTTACCAGATGTTACTTAGACTAAAGATTGGCATAATCAAAAGCTAACTATGTATCCAATCAAACAAGACACACACACACGCACACACACACACACTCTCATAGATCTGATATCTGCTGTAGTACCATGAATGATATTCAACAGCTTGCAAGCGTGCAGTATGCAAATATTATATATATTTAATCCACCTTTCTTACTCTGTTTTTCATCAGATTGTTTTGATGGGAGTCAATTTAACCTTTGCTTTGTTTCTTTTGCTGCTGGCAGGTTAGAAATGAAATGATATACAATTGATCTGAGCATAACATACATGAGCAGTGTGACAGAAACAGGTGGGGAATCTAAATAAACCCTCCAAACACTGCCCACCCGTGGCACTAGGTACTGTGGGTGAAAACTGAACACAGATGGGAACTTAAAGTAAATAGAACTGAGAACACACATTTCCATAAATACAAATAAATTAGAAAAAACGTAGCTCCAAGCAGCAGTGTTACTTCTGTGTAAGGGCAAAGGTTGAAAAACAAAGTTAAGCCCATTTAAAAATATACGTATAATCCCACAAAAAGAAAAAATGGTGTATCAATTACTCACTCTGTTCCGTAAAGAAAAAGGGACCGCTGGCCTGAGTACTGCATTTGCCTAAGGACATAATGTGTGAGCCATATCATGACTACAGACACTAGTATAAACCACATGGTGTCACCTCAAACTGATTTTGAATATTTATCAGTGAATAAAAAGATTATATTGTGGTGATTGACATTATTCACCCACGGATCTATGGGTTGGGGTATTGTTCCGCACGGACATTTTAGTGAACCGGACTTTCTGTTTCCGCCGGTCTTCGCTTCCCGGGCATGAAGTTGTTTACATGTGTGTTCAGATGCAAAATAAGAGTTTAGCTTGTACTTTTGATACCCCGCCTCCGACTCCCGTCTCTCGGCACCACATTGGTGACCCCGACATAAGTCTCGTTGAAGGATCCGAGACTGTACCGAGCATGGCAAATAACGCCGTTTTTTTTCAAACTGCCGGAGTTTTGGGAGACATCTGCGGCTGCATGGTTCGCTCAGGCGGAGGCTCAGTTCGCCCTCCGCGGAGTTACTGATGATGCAGCGCGCTATTTTCACGTCGTTTCGGCGCTGGGGAGCTCCACTGCGACCCGGACGGTGGGCTTTATCACGTCGGGGTCACCAATGTGGTGCCGAGAGACGGGAGTCGGAGGCGGGGTATCAAAAGTACAAGCTAAACTTTTATTTTGCATCTGAACACACATGTAAACCACTTCATGCCCGGGAAGCGAAGACCGGCGGAAACAGAAAGTCCGGTTCACTAAAATGTCCGTGCGGAACAATACCCCAACCCATAGATCCGTGGGTGAATAATGTCAATCACCACAATATACACATTGTTGACCAGGGACTCCTATTGTTTGTTGACGTTGGTTCCCCTCTTCTTCACTGACTTTCCTGTGCAGCAGTAATCGCAGTGAGAGGCAGGAAGGGCGAGAGCATCAATGTGAGAAATCAACGTTGTGGGGCTGAATGAAATGTTTCGGATTTGTTCAGCTTTGTTGTCAGTGGTGAATCACGAAACGCTGCTTCAGTGGAAACACACTGAACACATAGGGACACAGTGAGTGTTTTGGTAGGGGTCGCTACTCTCCGTGTTAAGCAGCAGAAGCAGCAGGGACACAGTCTCCAGCTCGTGAGTTCTTCAGCAGCGTTCACACTGCTTTGATTTCTTCCACCGGTCTGATATATCCGCAGCGCTTCCTCTTCTGGAAATTACCCGCTGGAGATGCAGTTTAGTCGGGCAGAGAGCGGAGCTTCTGCACCTGGAGGAACCATGCTTTACTTCTGGATACACACCGTTTGGATCCCCGGGGTCGCTTTCCTCTTTGGATTTCAAGGCAAGGGATCTTTTCATTATTTTTAATTTCATCCATTAGGGAACACCAGAGTTCAGAGGGATATTACAACCATGGATGACTCGAGTTGTTGAGGTATGTGAAGTGACTTTCCTTCCTGAAAACACCTGACAGGGGAGGGGGAGTCCTCGTGATTAAGCCTGTGACCTGAGCTGACAGCTGTGTTCATGTACAGTAGCAGTGTGTGACACAGAGAAGAGAGCAGCTGAAAGCAGGCTGATGGTACAGCTGACAGCTTCAGGAGAGTCTCCTCTTAGCACAGTATAGAGAAGTGCACACACAGGAGGGGGCTGTTTAGTATGATAAACCATGACTGCCAACTCCACTGTTGGGGTTATAAGCATGCTGGCCTCTCTGGTGATTTTAGTAGCATGTGTGGTTTATTTCTCCCCCAAAAAGTGAATTTGTAGCATTTGAAGCATTTGTTCTAATTCAAGGCTGCTTTGTACACACATATTTTTTCACTTCGTTCCATGATGTCTGCATCATAGATTGGATCAGTCAGTCGTGACCTATTGGATTATCTTTGGCACCGCTCTCTTGCTGGCAAGGAGCCTGGTAGTTTGCTGTGTGTTTGTGTGTGAGTTTGATGAAAGAAGGAAAAAGCAAGGTATGCTGAGCATCAGTTTCAATCACACTGCTCCACCTGCTCATCTCCCTCTCACAAGGCCAGCTGATGTGCAATCTATGCACATTGCTATGCACGAGGTTGATCAGCATGTATATGCAATGGCATTACCAGGAGCAACTGCAGGTGATGTTCAGTCATGTTTTTTAGATTTCATAACCCAAAGTGGATACATATGTCTTTATATCTCTCCCTGGCTGTAGTTTTAAACATATCATCTGTTCTAAAAGTTGCACTCCAATAACTCTGACATCCTTTGATGATTCAGTCTTCATGGGTTGGGGATATTTGATAATATAAACATGAAAGACAAGGTGTCTTTTCAGGGAAGAGAACGTCATCCTTCATCAGAGCTGAAAGTGTTCACTCTACTTCCTCTTTCTCTGTTGGTGTTTTTTTGATTAACCGTTAGTGTGTAATACGTTTCAGGCCTTTTTAGTGTTTCAGGCCTTTTTAGTGTTGTTCTCTTTTTAATCAAGGGTTTGACATTGGAAGAGGAAAGGAATGTAGGGGGTCTTTATCAGCAGACATCATTAGGCCACAATAGTTTGCTCCTTCATTGGGTTTATCTATTACTGGATGTTTACTTTTGTCTGTAAAGTACCAGTAAACATGAGATTGTGTTAAAGGATTACAGGATTAAAGCCTTTGGTCTTACTGTTCACCCAGTCAATACATCCACACATCTTCTCTATGAAACCTTCAAACAGGTAATCCTGTTGTAGAAAAATAACTCTGATACATCACACTGGTGGATTCGCATTTCACTTAATTTCTTTGAAAGATGATTCCGTCAATTATTTGGCTTATCAATGAATTAATATGTAACAAAAATGTCCAGGGATTCAAACCTTTTAGTATATTTCCAGTCTGTTAATCGTTTAATGATGTCTATCAGTCAATGGTGGAGCTGTGGAGTTGTGTTTTAAGGAATATATATTAATAACAACCATTCTCAACTAGTTAGTTACTGTGTGACAATTCCTGCAAATTCAGCCGGACTGCCTGCACTCTTTGCAATAATCGGAGCAAATGGCCAGAGGAGCAGAGTCAGTCCAGAGCAGTGGCGTAGCTGTGGGTGGGCCCGGGTGGGCCTGGGCCCACCCACATGCACGTCTGGCCCACCCACAGCCAATCAGCGCGTTATAGCGCAGAGCCGGGAAGCCCAGAAGGAAGTGCCACAAACTGCAGTTCCTCTAGTAGCCAACAGGGGATGGATGCAGAAAGGAGCCATGTCCATAGACCCCCATGTTAACATGCCCAACTTTACAGCAGAAATAAACATGTTTCTAGCCCGGATCCAATCAAATTTATTCTGGATATAGTTAGATTCCACCTTCATGACAATGGAATAGGGAGTGCATTTTTTTACCGTGAGTAAATTAGTAAGTAAAGTAAGTTTTGCCGTGAGTAAATGAAAGTCTTATTTCTTCTTGAGGTCTGCAGTGAAGCGTGTACACATTTGCTGAATATGAAAAGACTCTCAGTGTGTGCCCACTGTGCGACTGTCAAGGATAAACAACCTGTGGCCGCCGAGCCAGTCATGTGTAGGGATGGGTACCGAGCCCCAGGGCTGAATTATTAAAGACCGTGGTACCATTAAGCTCCGACGTTATCGGTTGGTACTGGAGACATGTCAAAAAGATATCTCATATGTATTATTGCTACACAAACATTATATTTCAGTTTTAGTGTCGCCAACTCTGTTTCTAATCTGCAAAAAGACAGCAAAATGCGTCTATGATTATTTTTAGTATTTTCGATCTTTCCAATCCAGACGAGAGATCTCTCTCCCCCGTCTGTGTGCGAGGGGGCGGGGCGGTTTACACACACGCAGCTGCTACTGTACATGCAGCAACACACACACACACACACACACACACACGGAGGAGATGGCGGAGAGAAGCGCTCCAAGGTATGGTTAAACTTTACCCGTCTCGATGTGGACAATGCTCGTTACCAAAAGTGCAATAAGAGTTTAGCATGTGAGGGCGGTAACACGAGCAGTTTGTCTAAACATTTAGCAAAAGTGCACCACGTTCAGACGGAGGAATGCACCGGGTTCGACTGTCTCTCTAGTAGCTCTGTAGCCCCATCCACGAGTCACGTTTCCACGTCAGGTGTTATGTATGCTAGCAGCAACACACGGAGCTAACTCAATGATACAAACATGGGTTAATGATTAGAGGTAACCGAGTTATTTATTTTGTTAAAGTTTCAGCCATTCTGTTTACAGTTCTGTCATCATATTATTTAATACGGTTTGTTAAAACATTGTTGTTTCTTTTGATGTGAAATATTATGTATTTAATTTAAATAAAAAGCAATGTTAGTTTTGTTCACAATTTGTTTAGTTAGTTTACCTTGTTTTTTTCTAAAGAAAAAACGATAAAAGCACCGGATCGATAAGCGGTATCGATAAAAGTAGTAGTAGGCCTACCGTTAAAACCTTAACGATACACATCCCTAGTCATGTGGATGTCAGTTTTACACACATTCTGAGGCCGCCGTGCCTATGTTTTTGTTTTCACTGCTAGTTTATGCTTATGTTCAATTAGTGCATTAAAAAATCATTAAAATCATTAATGAAGTTTCAGCTCAGACCCCACGCTTAATAAGTCTCCCCCTGGCCCACCTACATTTCTCCAGGCCCACCCACACAATCATTCCTGGCTACGCCACTGGTCCAGAGTCAGAGGACCTCCACTGGAACCGACACACAGAACTGTATTTGAGACTCTGTGGAGAACAGAGTCGGATATCAACCAATTAGAGATGGCAAATCCGGATCCTTTTACGGACTCAGGGTCTTCTGAGTCAGTCATTGAAGAGATCCGGATCATACGAGTCATTTGAGTCATATGAGTCAGCATCACCAAGACCGTAGAAATCCTATCGGTGAAACCGAAAAGTTGATGCATTTCACGAGCATATTATTATTCCATATATTTGAATATATATATATATATTTGTTTATATATATATATAATATCTGCATGTATATTTTCTATTTCGACATGTATATTTTATATTTTATATTTTATTTTATTTTTCTTTCTATTCTTGTATATTTTGTAGTTTTGTTTTATTGTAAAATGCCTTTTATGCTGCTGTAACAACAACAATTTCCCAATTTGGGATCAATAAAGTACTATCCATCTATCTATCTATTAAACTGACGTTATATTAACCTCTGCTACACAGTGTATTTTGCTTTAATAAAAAATGTTGATCACAAAAAAAAGGGTTATTTTGCGATTTGGCAAATCTGAGTCTGCTGTTGACTCGTGCATGAGGACGAGTCTGCTGGATCTCCGGATCTGCTGCTATATACGGCTCCGAGTCCGCACGAGTCTGCTCTGCTGTGTGTTGCAGAACAGTGAGTCAGGATTTGCGAATCTGAGTCTGCTGTTGACTCGTGCATGACGACGAGTCTGCTGGATCTCTGGATCTGCTGCTATATGGTTACGGCTCCGAGTCCGCACGAGTCTGCTCTGCTGTGTGTTGCACAGCGAGTCAGGATTTGCGAATCTGCGAATCTGCGAATCTGCGAGTCTGCGAGTCTGCTGTTGACTCGTGCATAATATAGCGCGGGAGCCGGGTGCTGGAGGAGGGGCTATGCTCGTGCACATGACGAGTATGGATCTCTGGATCTGCTATGCTATTACGGTTAGGAGCCGTCGGCTCCTCTGAGTCCCCACGAGTCTGCAGGAAGTTTCACTGATCCGCGTCCCCTCCCCTGAGCCAAACGATAACTTCTGGCAGCTATCCTGTATACTTGCTAAAGGGTAGGTAGATGGACTGGGGTACGTTGTAATGTGATTTTACATGTTATAAAGAGAGTAGCGAGTGACGCAATTTATAGTTTTAATTTGTACGTCACACCAAGTGTGGGACTCAAGGACTCGGGTTAATGGAGAGGGGAGACTCGTCACGACCAGCTCATTTCTAGGATCCGGGTTAATGATCCGGATGAATCAGGACTCGCCCATCTCTACAACCAATACATCAGCAGAACTACCAGAGACAGCTTTTGGTGTACTCTGAGGAGGAGAGGAGGAAGGAACACATGGCTGTCTGTCAGTGGAGAGGAGAGGATCATAGAACGTGTAACAAGCTGAAAAGGTTGTGTGAGTGTGTGCTTGCCTCGTCCATGGTATGTGTGTCTGCTTAAGTTAAAATATGTATTTTTCATCCCTTCTATATCCACGATGGGGTTTCCATCAGCCTACATTGATGCTGTCAAGCAGCTCAATGATGCCTGTCTGATCGAACAGCAGCCTCAATGCCGAGAAACAGACAGTTGGACTTGCTGACACACACAAATACACACGTACACACACACACTTTCATTCAGTTGACTCTAAGAAAATTCACTATGAGTGTCAGATGATAATATTCAGTTAAATTAACATTTAATACATACTTCACAAATATAGCATTAATCCCATGGGATACTGTGAATGTAGATTATCCAAGGCCTTTTTGATCTTGTCACTGCACGATTAAACATGATTCTGGACCAACCAATCATGTGCAGTCTTATCACTGTATGCATCACACTATAGAAGGAGCCAATATAGGTCTCATGCTTGCATCGTAGATCTGAAGCAACATCCCACGCTCTTTTATATTTAATTAAATGAAGTGTTAAATACATTTACATATTCTCCACAGAGCTGTTTTTTAAGATTTACAGTTCTGTAACTTCATAAGACGATATGTTGCTTCATTAATTTGTACGCTCTTCACTTCTCTAACATTTCATCCCTGCATGCTGCCATCAATTCCAATAACTTTTTCCTTGAGAAATGTTTTATTTAATGACTCCATGTGAACTGTTCTGTGGTGAAATATGTTTTATGGATACTCATACTTTTCAAATCTCTCCAGAAGAAAAACGTTTGTTGAAGATGAACATACATTATTATTTGATTCCGTTTATTTTGCAGCATTGCTCACATCATTATGGGACCTTGTTAGTGAAGAGGACCTCCAAGTCCCTGTACAAATACATCAGTATTGTGACATTGCATTTGATGGTTTTTGATTTAATAAGTAAAACCACTATAATAATAGATAAGGATGTATTAGAAACCTAGTGTAATACAGTGTGAGAATACCAGAACACACATATGTGTCTGCTCTGCCTCTTCTTACCTGTTGCAAATGATACCGTTTTTATTTAGTTTGCATATATATATATTTATTTCTCTCCCACACGATCCTCCTTCAATTATAATTGATGATACTTTCACCGACATCCCATGCTGTGTGCGTTATATCTCAGTGGTATGTTTGCTCTGTTATGATAAATATATATTTATAGTATAGATTTATTGTTCTGACTGCTTGGACTGATTTAAAGAGATACCCGGAGTGCAGAGTATCATCAGTCTCACACAACTGTGAAACATTGTGTTGCTATAAATTGTTTACTATCCTCTGACACATTTATCCGACAGTGAGGTAAAGGTGATATTTAATTATAAATATAACAGCTGACTGAACACATTGCTGTGTCTGTATGTTCCATAAATAACCAACAGAGATGGCATTCAATGGACAGTATTTATATTGATAACACATTTAATGAAGCCTTTACTAAGTCCAATTTATCAAGTTATACTTGCATACATAAGGTTAAATAAGTAAGAAAGGTCAAACACTTCACAGTATGCTGGGTTGGTTCTCTGGACGAAAGCCCCACAATAATGACTGACTGACAACAATGACACATTCATCACATTTTCTAATGACTGATGAAAATCATCAGTGTACTTTTAGAGTAAAGGCAATGGCGGTCAAAGCAGCTATTTGCAACCATGATGAATCACTTCTAACTGCGGTGATGTTGTTGTTTCACAGTAATGGATTTATTGTCACATAATGAACAGAGCAACTTTTTAATTTCAGCTGAATGACGACCATGTCTCTGCTGTTCACTGTGACTGTTAGCTGCTATGCTCCATGGGTAGTGGCACTTATAAAGGTTTTCATCTTTAGTTATCAATTCCATCAGGGTAGAAAAACATGCCACAGGAATCATGGTTAGCTGAGACTGGTCAGCCAAACTAATGCTGTGGATATCTGTGCGGATATTGAAGATAAAGGGTTGGTTGTAGCTTTGGAGCTCTGAGTCTGTACAATCTGGATAAAGAATGAAATATCAATTTATTATGCTAATATGGCTGCTGCATTCCCAAAGATAAAACCCAAGAGGGGTGTGCAAGGTTAAATGTGTGTGTGTGCTTACTAGACCGTGTGTAATGTTTATGCTTTTTTTTCATAATAAAACATTTAGAGGAGAGAATTCCTGAGTCGAGTGTAGGAGTGAGAAGGTGAGTGTCAGGAGTGTGGACAGACTGCTATTATTATTATTATTATTATTATTACAGTATAATTCCTTACTGTCACAGTTAGTATGCATCAGACAGCTGAATCCCCTCATGGATCAAAGTGTGTGTGAGAGGATTGACAGCATGGAAGCTGCAGAAATGGACCAATGAAAGTCAGGCAGTGGATTGACAGCTGTCTAAGTAGAGACTGGAGACTCAATCTACAGAGCTCCACTTTAAACCAGTAGTAGCATTGAGGGTAAGATATTTTTTTCTTTAAGAGTTTGTCCAGTCATACGGATTAATTAGCAGCAGCCCTACCTGATCCTCAGATAGGTGGTTCCAAATTAACATTATTATTTGAAACCTTGAACCCCCGTTATAGTAACAGGTAGTATTGCCATGATTATATCGTTGATTAATAAACAATTGTTCCATTCTCAACTATATTTGAACTCCAAAGTATTATGTCATATTTGCTTGATAATTGTTAAAGTAGATATTACATACTGAGCAGGATCAGACTGTATGATGATGACAATGAAATATTGATGACAGCTGGATTGACAGTTGGTTGTTCAGAAGGACTGCAGCACTGGTAGTACAGGCAAATAGAAGCGTGCTCTCAAGATACATATTATAGGATGGGGAACTCGTAATGAGTACAGATTTATTTATGGAGGAGTTCCTCTGGAGCCAACTGACAGGGGGGCTCATTATCCAAACATGGCTGATACATTTGCCAAGACACACATCTAAAACATGGACCTGTATAAATACTGCATACAAGATGTGTGTGGAGTTCACTTTGTGACAGTGGTGTGTTGGTTTAGATTGAATCAAGACACTTACATTGGATATTTAATAACTTGTTGCATTGTATACTAAGAAATGTATTTAACCCGGGTCCGCATTGTGCAAGTTTCAGTAGTTAGGCCTCACAGTCCAAATGCAGCAGCATCAATCTATGGACTTTCCTTTCAAATGACACCTTTTCCCCATTGCACCACCTTAAAGCAATATAATACCATGACTCAGCTTTGGTGCTTACAGTCTCAGCAGATTACCTTTCCCCCTTTAACTCCTCTACTTGCTCTGAGTGCAGCGTTTTAAAAAGAATCCGCCTCATTTCCCATAAATCACTAGGCTCAGTGGAAGGAAGATATGTCAGGGCTGACTGTGAGCTGCAGGACATTGTTTATTGTATTTTGTCCGTTGTCTTGTGTTTATCACACATTCTCTGAAATCCATATCCACAACACAACTTTACCTAGTTGACAAATATAAAGATATTGATAAACAACTGTGACACAATCCTCACACGATAATGAGGATGAGTATATGTGAAGCAGTGTAGGTGTTCATGCTGTCTGATAATAATTATGGGTCCTCTTGGACCGCCCCTCTAAGAATACATATTCATATAGTGTTATTCCTACAGTATGTGTTGACCTATAATTGAGACCTGTGCTGTTTTAATATAGTCCCTGGGAAGCAGCTGTATCTCCAGGTATGTACCATCATAATAAGCTGTGGATGCACATGCCTACCTTGTCTTGTGTATCCTCTTGCACTGTATAGTCATTTACATACTGCATTATTTATATCAACATTGCACAATCTCCCACTTGGTGAGATCATGTCTCATCCATATGCCATTTTCATTGTGCTCTGTCATGCAGGACTAAGCTGTTTCTTTCTGATTCTCATTCAACCTCTGACATTTTGCCATTTTCACTGGAGAGGAGATCTTCAAGGTTCAAGGTTCTTTATTGTCAAACTGACATAGCGACAGAGTAATTATGTTGTTGAAAATCTTATGTCACAGGCTTCTCCAACAATGCAACATAATAACAATACAGATAGCAAGAGCAATACAAAAGAAAAATAGTTATAAAATAAAGTGAGCATGTGGAATAGTGCAGTACGAGTCTATATACAAGTTATTGGAATGATATATATTAGATATTAGATACATATTACTGAGTAGCAGATGAATGTTTTTGAAGTTGTTTCTTCAATAAAAACTGTCAATTTAAACTATGTATTCCTTAAATATTACATATCTATCATTTTAATATTGTAAGGCATATGTATTAACATTATATATTTAGTTTTTTCCAATATTTCTGCTTGGATTGGGACTTCTGCAGCATGAGAGACAAATATCTAACTAAATCTTGAGTTGTTGGACTTTTACACATAAATGGACATCTGTGACATTCAAGTCCTTAGTCATACAATACTAATAAAACCTATTGCCCCCCAAGCTCTCTGTATTATTCAGTATACCAGTTATGTCTGGTGTTTTTGGCGACTCTCCGCTGCTGGAGCAATGTAGAATATTTCATCAAAGAAGAGACCCTTTGATGGCGCACCGTCGATGTGGGAAAAGATTTAGCTGAAAATGTGTAGATGCAACCGATACAAGTTTCTATGTTCAATTGAAAACAAACGGAGTGAAGAATAAAGAGGTAACGTGCATGTATTGCTTCTGAGAAAACATTATGCTGACAGAGCAGGATATTTGATGATCTCAGCTGGACCTCTGTTCAGTAATATAAACACTGGTGCATGTTCATACAGAAGATTATAGATTCAGCATGAACTGCAGATCATATCCTGAGCTCTGAATCAATTGTGGTTATCTGATATGAATCAGTAAGTGACACGGAAGGTGTTGATGTTGAAGCATTTGAAAATCTGACTTAAGTGACTCAACCAGTTTTATTTGTATACTATTCTACATTACAGCCCTTATTTCTGAATGTGTGTGGTACTCAGTGATTCATTTTCACTGGTAGTATAGAGCTGATTTTGCTCATATTTGTGTGAGATTAAAGATTCAATGTGTGGATGAAAGGAAAAACCGGATTTCAATAACCATAATTTCTGGTTGAATGTTGACCTTCACATGTAAAACAAGCCTTTGACGTTAATCAAACTGCTTTAAAATCATCACAACTTCATGGATCACTCTCTCCTCCCACTGTCTTCACTGCCATGTAATGGAAGCTTCAAACAGTCATCAGGTTCATTAGTGTCTGCTGATCACACATCCTTTTACATTTTAAATGGTGTCTAATTGCCAAAAAGTACAAATTATAACATTTAAAAATGACATTAAGAATGAAAACGATGGTTCTTATTTCTGAACATAATTATTCAGATTATCCTAGACTCATTTTGGGATTCAAACATAATGTCTTTAGTTAATTGTTTTAAGTCACATCTCTATGACAGATTTGTGGGGTCCTAACATCAGAGCAGGCATAACGTCTGGTAAATGAGACCAGCCATGCTCAAATTAACATTTAGATTTCCTGAAAATGGTCATAAAGGTTTCTGGCACAGATAAATATGTATCGCTCTACTATATATGGATACATCTGAAGTGACAGTAAGCAGCTCAGAGAGGTATGCTCACCTCTCATATGTTTAGCTTTGTCCTACATGTATCACCAACCTGATGTTTGGACTTGTGCTACTTGTTGTGGGCCATGTTACTTGTATGCTGTAGCTAAAAGGTTCTAAGGTTACAATCCTCCTAAATTGATTAACTTTTATTTAACACATTAGTCCATAAATGTGATCAAATACAGCAGTACTTCATGGATAACCTTTCATTTCAATACTGCATGTCCACATCGTATTTTACACTGTTCCTTTACGAAGATGCTTTGGGCAGTTACACTCATTTTTACTGTTGGATTACAAACTGTACTTCATGGTTTGAGAGCTGAGAAGATTTGTGTTTTTGACAGTAACAGTTCAAGTGTACCATGTATGCATCTGAAACACAGTGAGACATGGCTGACATGGTCAGTGGTCTTAATCTGGACGGAGGAGTTGGTCTGACAGGGAATGGAGAAGTGGTCGAGCTAACAAGTCTGCAGGGACTCAACAGGATAATCCTCAGGAGAACAGCTGGGCTCTCTGCCTTTCTGTTCAATCTGTTCAGGAAAGTCAGCTGAATCCTGCTGCTGAATGCAAGAGAGATACATGTGAGACTTTCTCAGTGTGTATGTGGAGGGAAACATTATAAAAGATTGTTGTGTTCGCAGACATTTTAATGAAACGGCTCTATAACAGATCGAGAGATCATCAGTTTGTCAGTTTCTCTCTAAGATAACAGACCCGCAGGTCCCTTCTGAATATGCACCACATTTATTTTCTGTTGAAGCTGCATACTGTATATAAAACCCTGACAAACTCACAGCTTACAGACAGTAGCAGTGACCCTGTGCAGTTCATTGATAGATACATTCAACAACTCATAAGCATAATATGTCAAATGTCAGATCTTCTCGGAAGAAGCTGGCAGCTTGAATTTAATCCAATGTCAGAAGTTATTTTGAGACTCGGGTACCTGTGTGTGTTTTCTGCCTCAGAGAACCAGGAGCCTTTGATGTTGTAGTAGCCAGGTGATGCTACAATCTGTGGCATTAAAAACAGCCATATCAAAGGTTTGCATATATGTTGCAGGTATACACAAATACACACAACTTCTCTGCCTTCTTCTCTAGGTGAGTGGAAGATGGTTCCATGTGTTGTCTAGCTGCAATATGAATATTTCTGAAAACGCTGTACACTTGTTTAACATTTACACACGGACATATGGTAAATGCTTTGCACTAATGTCACCGTGTTCTTCGAGCACTGCTGTACAACTACTTCATGCTCTCTGAATCTTCAAGCGTTTGACATTTGGGAAGAGGAAATGCCACTACCGTGTTCTGTCATGTCTAAACCACAGTGTTCTCATTAGGGGCCTCACGAAGCTGAATATATAAAGAACGCACGCACGCACGCACGCACGCACGCACGCACGCACGCACGCACGCACGCACGCACGCACGCACGCACGCACACACACACACACACACACACACACACACACACACACACACACACCATATTACTGTCTTGCCTTTTGTGAGTGCTGTAGTGCATAGAATAAGAAATATTCAGCATTGAATCTAATCTCCTTTCTTTACATTGCCTAGCCTCACAGATCTCTTTAAACTCCAACCATGACTGTACTAATAAAGCTGATTTGGCCCATCTCAGGGAGCTGAGGGTGAATCAATTAGCTTCTTCTGTCTCCCTCAGGATCACCCTACAGTACCTACCACAGCGTAGCCTGACCAAGCATATTGGATTCCCTTTAACACTGCTCTGATGCTGGCAGGCAGCCTGGCAGTGTGAAGTACCAGCTGGGTGGGGGGGGGGGAGAGGGGCAGAGTGTGGGAGACAGGATGAGAGGGGAACTATGATGGAAAAAGAGACGGGTTTCAGGGAGAGACATTTTTTTTATTTTTCTTTAACATTTTAAACTTGATTTCAGTAGTAAGTTATGCTCTGTTCTATAGTTTATGATAATATATGGGTTTAATTTGTTGTCCTGAATATCAGTGAGGGATTAATGACAATGAATGCATGTATCATTCTGAAATTACAACAAATATTCAAACCCAAAGACTTTTCATCAAACCACAAATCAGCACAGATATCTTAGTTTGTTAAAAACAGGTGACTTCAGTCATATAATTGACACAAGCCACAAACTGTGAGGTGTGTGTATAAGTGTCTCATTACTGGGAAATCCAGCCAAGATGATGAGAGGAGGATATCTCTAGATGCAGTCTCTCTGAGCCTCATTACTACTGAGACTAGCAGCTGCTTTCTCTTCCCTACTGTGCTTCATTTGTCTCCATCTTCGTCTGAAACTCTAATCCACTGCCGCTAGTGTGAGTTCTGGGAAAGAGGATCCCCACCAGCTTTCTAGGAATGCCTCAGTCGGGTTGAGATTTATGACTTTGGGCTTATTTCTGGTCGTTGAATATTTCATATGTCAGACCCTGGCAGGTGTTATGTACATCCTGATGTGGAGGATCAGTGTGTCCTTGTCTTTCTCTCTCTGGCTGCAGCTTTAAACAGATGCAGTGTCGTACAGGTTGTGCTTCAATGAGTCACATGTTTTCACTGTAAGGGATTCCAAAGCAACTAAAACACAGCTCTATTGTGTGTTGTGAAACTTACTGTAACTATAGTTTTTTAAAGATCTGCCATCATGCTTTCATCCCCATCTTTACCTATTTATCAGAATACCAGACTTTAGTGGAGTGAACACAAATATATGTGATGTGTGTTGCAGTCAGGCACATGTGCTGTGATATATAAAACTGTTTTGTGTCTCCGTCTCTTCTCATGTCTTAAACTCATACCTGTTGAGTACACATTTTCTGTAAGTATTGGTGGTACAGATGGTAACAACCATCTGAAGTTGCATTTACTTGGTCACTAACAACATTCTCTGCATTATTTAGCTTATTCTATTATTTATATTTCTAACATGTATATAGTGTTCTTCTTCTGCATTACTTGCACATTGTTCTTTCAGCATAATCTGCACTATTTTATTCTAATCTCTTTTATTCTGATTCTTCTTGCACTATTGGTTTATGTCCTATACTGTATATATGGTGTTGCATTGTTTGTCATATCTACACTGTAGCCTCTGTGCATAAAGCATTTTAATCCTTGAATTGAATGACGTACATTTCCCCAATATGTTTTTGGATTGTAGAATACGAAGGTGAAAGGATCACTGAGACCAAAGCTAATTGTGAATATAAGTTGTGATGTTGCAGAGATGTGGCTTAATGTGCTTCAGGTGCTTCACATCACCCGCCGCAGTGACATGATGGAAACTCCTCCTGCTCTCTTCATCCTCTCTCCACACTCAAACACCAAATCAATCTCTTTTTATACACTGTAGCACATTTCATAGATCAAAAAGCAGAGAAGATTAGGAGGAATATGAAATCCCTTTGCACATAAATCACCTTGACTCTGGAGGAAGTGCTGGAGGAAGATATGTCAGTTTGCTGGGAGCTCAAAGATGATCGTCCCAATGATTCACTCCACTGGGTTGAAGAAAGTTGCACTTAACTCAGGACCATATTTTCCAATATGAGCGTCCGTTTACATGTGGGTATTACAAGTAAAAGTAATGATATTTTGAATAAGATATAGGCTGAAAGCTGTTGGAACTCATGAGGGAAGTGTCCTCATTTCAAATAGTTAGACAGTTGGGTGAATAATGTTGTTATGGAGCAGGTCTGTAGGTCAGATAAATATATTTGCGTCTTTTCTGGCTATGAGAATTGATGTTGATCACAGAGAGCAAGGACACTTTGGGAAACTGTTATTCCTGTTTCTCATCCTGCTCTGTCCCATCATTTATTGTTCCTATCTCTCTTTTTCTCTTCCTTACTTGTTCACCAATTCTTGCCACAGGCTATTTTAATGATAGGCCGTGGCAGTCATTTATATGGTAATATTCCACATAAACACTTTCCACACCCACAGTTCAGAGTTGGGATGGAACATTCATAGCTGTCTGTCTGTGTGCATTTATGTGTGAGCAACGTCTTCACAATAACCTTGTGGTGATATTATTTCTGGTTGGAGGCGGATTCTTGTGTTTGTGTTTGATTGAAGTGTGCAATACATTTTAAAGTTGTATTTTTATTGAAATATTTTTGTTTTTTTCACCACCGATTCACCTTTCTTGTTTGTAAGGCATGCATAATACCTCTTTGATGGGGCGAACCTTTTCTTGGCAGAATTCAAGACACTCACTACTTGTATTGTTGTTTTCTGCTTCTTAAACCGTATGTCTTATAATGGGCCTAGATCATTTTCTTACCATAAGCTCTATAGAGAACCGCAGTGACGCGTCCTAAAACCCGGAAGTAAGTTAGCATTTTTACCACGTCCGGTTCCTTCGACAAAAAGCAATGGGATTTCTCCATAGGATTTTGGAATATAGCTGGAAATAAGGTCTGTGTTTGACACAAATTGAAGAGACGGATCGCGTTTTGTTCTACGACATTAAATCCATCAGCAGTGACCCCACTGGTGATTTTTGACGAGTTTACGGGTCTGAAAAACGATGGTTGTTAACATGTGGCTGAATAGGACTACAGAAGTTGTGGAGGCCGTTGTACGTCATTACCAGAGTTGGGTGTAACGCGTTACAAAGTAACGCGTTACTGTAATAATATTACTTTTGTCGGTAACGGAGTAGTGTAACGCGTTACTTTTATAATTCAGTAATCACACTACAGTTACTAACATTGCCCCGACACGCGTTACTTCGTTACTTTTATAAAATCAGTCATAATCACACTGACAGACAAGAGGGGTTTCCGCCGCAGGTTTATATGTACGTAATCTGCGCGACTTGCGGGTCCACATTTCCACGTGCAGTACTGCATAAACATGGCAGAGTCAGCGATAACTTTCGAGGGGTGGAGGTATGCCCATTATTTTGAGTTCGTCCGAAGAATAGACAGGAATGTGACGGTGAGGTGCAAACTGTGTCCAGGCCAGAAGCTGTTATACACTGCTGCAAACACCACGTCAAACCTCAACAAACACCTGCAAAGAACACATGCTAAGGTGAAGCTAATAGCTAAGGACCGGACCCCCGAACCCAGAGTGAGGATGTGAGTGCGCCGCCGCCGACTCTGAAGCGGCACAAATTAGAATTTGGAGGACCGGTAACCAAAGCAGAGATGGACAGGCTTGTAGCATCCTTCATAGTAGAGGTAATGTTGCCCATTTGCACAGTGGAATCACCATCGCATCGTTCAGAGATATACTGCGCAAAATACAGATAGCAGGAGACAGAGGACAGCCATGGTCAGAGCTATCTGGATCAGTCTTATGCGACAATGGAAACTGAACTAAAGAGAACATTTGAAACTTTAGCAGTCTGCGTGATCTGCCTGTAGGGAGGGGCGGGCCGGCCCTGCGAGTAAAGTAACGAGTAAAGTAACGAGTAAAGTAACGAGTTACTTTATGTAGAGAGTAACGAAGTAGTGTAATATATTACTTTTTTTAAAAGTAATATGTAATATGTAATATATTACTTTTTTTTAGTAACGACCCCATCTCTGGTCATTACACCGAAAACGTAAACACTCCCGCTAAGTTTGTTTTTCCCAGTGTTCTGCTTGAAAGCAAGTACCTGCCTCCTGCAAACTGTTCAAACAAACGCTTCAACTTGTACACTTTTGAATCTGTAGTTTTGAATATGGATCTTAAGTTGGCGTGACGTTGAAGCAGCGACCCTGCTGTAGTTCGTTTATAGCATAACGTTAGCATTTTGCTTCTGGCGACTAGATTTATGAATCGAAAATTATTAAAGTAGTGTAGACATGTGGATATTATCCGGCTGAACAAAACGTGATCCCTTTCTTAAATGTGTGTCAACCACAGACCTTATTTCCAGCTATTTTCCAAAATCCTATGGAGAAATTGCATTGGTTTTTGATGAAGGAACCGGAAGGAGTTTACTTCCGGGTTTTAGGACGCATCACTGTGGCACTCTATTAACACCTGATTGGCAAAATACATTATTTATATGGTATACACGAATATGGTGTGTATCATTTGTGGTGGAAAGCTTTCTACCTTCTGTCCTTCAGTGCTTTATTCCTCACAGAACCCATGAATCATTATGTACTTTTAATAAACCTACAAAACATTTGATGATCAAACATTTGTAATGAAATCCAAATATGACCTTGTTTTCCATCACATTTAATTTTAAATCTACTTTACTTTGCCTCATGTCAGGAGCTGTCCAATGGCGCTGGAACCTGTATGCCTGTCTGTCAAACAACAGCATTTCTACGCTGTCTTATCTAAATGTTTCAGCACTGAGTGTGTGGCTCTGTGGAAATCAGAATACCAAATGTGCACATGAGGTGTTTACAATTCAAAGTGCTCAGTAGTAAACAACTTGAGGGCTAAAGACTCCTACTCTCTGCTACATTTCTGTTTATTCCGAGTTTCCTGCATGAATCGACGTCGTAAACTGTCAATTGATTTAAATGATTGGTAACCAGGAAGCTGATGAGAGCTTGAAGCTTCTCATTAGTTAGGAGGTTTCTGATTCAGCTACAGTCCTAATAATATATAAACAAATGCTTTTCTTGCTTCACATTAACTTGTTTTCTAATCATGAAATGGATGAAATAAGGACACATAACACACACTAATGCTTTAGGTCAACAGGTCTCCGTTTTAGAGTGACATACTGAACCTAAAACTTGATTTCCTTTGTTTGACTGTGGGTATAGTCTGGTCAAGTTTTTGGCAGCTTGGTGAATTCAATCTGTATCTAAAATAGACTTTTGTCTCCAGTTCTGGACATTATCTCTGTTAGGATGCCCGTCAACTGGAGCACACTAACAGATCATGTCAGAGGGGTGGCCAGCTCACTTATCTTTGCTGTTTGATGCTAATCTAGGGAAGGACACTGTGGAAGCACAAAAGGCTCAGCTTCCTGCCTTGTAAATAACTGTAGGTAATGTTCGCCACTGGACATTATTAAGATACAGCATCATATGGTCAGATCTGCAGTTTTCTTAGAGCTAAATATACATGTTGTAGCTGCAGGACATACATTTTGAAAAGGTGTGGGAGCTGGGAGGAGATGAACCATATTTATGTGAAATACAAACTACAAACAATACACTGTACTTGCTTCAGTTACAGATCACTTTTGTGTGTTTGTCATATAAATGTATAAAGAGTTGATTGATAATCTCACCTCAGCTATTCCTGCTGTTAGTTTCCTACAACACGAAAAGCAAATAGTATATTGGTGTATGTTTCTTTGTGTTTCGTTTTTTGTTATTGGCTGTTTCTGTGTGATAGACTGAGAGGATATATGCACACCTATCAGCAGCTGTGTCCCTGCAGTGCTTTGAGACCAACATTAGGCTCAGGGACAGGTCTGTGGACACACTGACTGAAGGTTCACTCTCCACAGGTGGTATGGCATCAGCGTCTGTTGTGTTAATGTAATGTGTCGGGCTGAGATGTCAGGAGAGTGGATGTGACCCACAAAGAGGTGAAGAGAGACACATCTGGCAGGAGAGAGAGGAACTCTTACAATCCACTGCCATATTCACACACTGTCTCACTGCCAGAGGTTACTCAACTGGATGACATAAAAATTGTCTCTACAGATCCAACTGACTTTCATTAACAGCTTCTAGCCGTGGCAAGGGACCAGGAGCAGCCTGTCACAGCAGGAGAGGCCAGGGTGGGAACATGGTGGAAACACAGCGGGGGTGGGGGGGGGGGGGTGGCAATTTGACATAATCTGTCCCATAGGTTTCATTCAGGTCTTTGTAAAGGTTTCACATATAATACCCATTGTATTACATGCGCTGAAAGCTCTCGGGCTTCCTTCCTGGAAGTATGACTATGAGTGAAATACTGATCTTTTCTGAAGTTTGGCATTTATAAAGCTTGTTTAGTGTAGATCTTAAAGTTGTGTATTCACAGGCTTTGTTTTTTAATTCACATGTACATGACAGCTTTGATCAGATCCCTGTCCTCTGGTAGGCGTTAACTTACAAACTACCTTTTATACTCTTTTATTTTCTTCAGTCCAATAGAGAAACTGAGACAGCAGCATAGATTAATTTCTGCATAATTGGATTTATTTGAAACTACATATCAAACAGTTTGTGTTTATTAGTGTTTCCTCTTAGTCAGGCCAACATTGTCTGGGAAGTAACACTGGCAAATGGACTGAATCACTGACTGACTGCACTCTGGATAATGGCACAATGTCATGCTGCATTTACTTTTAGGAAAATATAAATATGTTTGGTAAATAGACGAAAAGCAGAAGATGCTCTCTGTGTGATTTTTTGACATGCATTGCAGCCCTCTTAACTGACAAGAAGTCCATGTGCTGATTCAAGTGGCACATTTTTTCAGAGTGGATCTTGTTTATGTAGTTTTGAGACGGAGGATAATCATGAGTTGCATCAGATAGTCGGAGGCAAAATGAAATTTGAGGTGTGCCGAGACATATATTGTATATGACTGCACGAGACCTGTATCCAAAGCAGTTGTGATGAACCTTAGTTTTTTCCTAAAAAGGCTTTACTCACACATTTACTACCAGCAGAGGAGTGTTATTCATGTAGTGCTTTTTTATATTCACAAGCTTGAACATATAGAATAATTTCACTTTCTCCATCACACCTCACCAATACCTATTCATTAATACATTTCCATAATGTGATTTGGTTCTGACAATAATTAAAGGGGACCTATCATGCAAAATGCACTTTTGTACGTCTTTTATACATGAATATGTGTCCCCGGTGTTCCAGGGAACTCACCAAGTGTCAGAAAACACAACCCTCTCTATTTTCCTCCATACCCAAATCTCTAAAAAAGGGGCTGCAACGGATCTGATAAAAACTGATCCAGATTTGAACGTCCTGACGTCAGGACGGTGGCGCTACGGCTATTGGGCCAACTCCACCAATCAGGAGGAGACAGCCACGGCCATTGCCGTTCGAAAGCGCTGGAGACGCTGTAGTACATATGTGACCTGCTCTATCGAAATCAGTCGCATTGACCCGGAGACACATTTTGAGTTGTATACACTGTTGGAAAGAGGAGATTCCTAGCTTTCTAATGATATCAGGATTGTTTTTGTTCTCCAAATATTAAGCAAAATATGTCACATTATATAATGACTGTCACCGAGTCATCATTTTGAGAAAAAGGCCTTCAAAGTTTCCTCCTCTCTGGAATCCATCGATCTGATTGATTATTAGCGGAGCAAATGATCAAAATAGTCACGAGGGAAAATATTTCCGTTTGGATTACTGGTCTGGGGGAAGCTTGCGAGTGTGTGTGTGTATGTGTGTGTGTGTGTTTGTGTATTTTTGCATTTGTGTATATTGTGTTTGTTTCCCGGGGAAAACACTCACGAGAAACACCGGCTGTTGTTATAACTGCTGTGACGTTAAATGACTCCGTTCTCCGCTTGTAATTATGCCGTTACAAGCTTCAAAGTTGTATTTATCATCTAAATTTGCCGAAACAAGTTTAATATTCTGAAAGCCAAGACTTTGTTTATTTGAAATCAGATGGAAACAAACTGTAACGGACCCTGCCGTGTTATCTATGATTACTATATGCCTTACATTCATAATTTCAGCCGGAGGGAGGGGGGGGCGGCGCTGCGGAAGAGCAGATTGCGAGTGAGAGGTGCCTGTCATCTTCCCTTTACAAGCTTCACAAATGTATTTATCGTGTGATTTTGGAAATAAAAGTTTCATATTCTGAAAGCCAAGACTTTGTTTATTTAAAATCAAACAAAACACCCGAACCCCGAAAAAATAGTTTTTTACGCAAATCCACGTTTATTTTGAAATGAGCCGTTGCGACTTCTGACTGATTTCGATAGAGCGGGTCACATATGCCAGGCCTGTAGGTGGTGCTGTTCTCACAGAATCAGCCCTTGCAGGGCTAAAAAAGTGCAAATTGAGCGAAATGAGGCATGGCTAAAATGCATGATCTGTTTGGTATTTTGAAAAAAAAAAAAGTATAAATATGCCTTATATAGGTATGGTCCTACACTATATTATTCAAATATAGCATGATAGGTCCACTTTAAGTCATTATTTTGAGAATAAAGTGGAACGTTAGTTTTTTGCAGACTAAGAATTATAAAAATGTTTGGCCTACATATAGGGTAGATAAGGCTATCAGGTTAAGTTGACATGTCCTGTTTAGTGTCATTTGTTTTGTAACATTGTGATATACAGTTGGATATTTTCCCAATTTTGCATCAACTATTTACTCAAAGCTGACCAATGTCCTTAACTCCCGAAACAGAAAAAAAGTCAGTTGGGTAGAAGTAGAATAAAAAACTAATACAGTAAGGTTTCAGATGAATTTCAATACATGATGAGTGACATAAAGAGATGGAGAGAAAGCTGTGAAGAGGAGATAAATGAGAGGAAATGACTTGAAATAAGTACAGAAAATGACTGTTTCCATAACAACTGTTCAAATGTTTTGGACAATTGCTATTTTTGTCCTCTTCAGTTCTCACTTTCTAAGCAGTTTAATGGGTTGTGAATGTATGCATACTTAGTTTTATGCTTCTGCAGATTCCTTGAAGGTCTCCGGATGCTAGTTGCTCCTTTTCTTCAAGCATCATTATTTTTCTAGATAAATACAGTGTGCATCATTTCTGTAATTAAGATAGCAGCTTGGTAGATAGTGTTATCATGGGATTAGGCACATGTATTGAATAACTTGATTTTGTAATGTGACCGGATAACATTCAGACGTTGTCATCCATTACACCCACTCAATGAAATCCTCCAGAGACAAAATTATGTGATTTGACCAAAATACACAGAGAAGGTCTTCGAAAGAAGGGAAACTGTTCAGCTTTTAAACTCAGACACTTTTGAAAGAAGGCACTGGAGTAGAAATACTTTGTTACTGCACTTTAAGTACATTTAGCTGGTATCAGTACTTTACTCCATTACTTATTTTTCTGACGACTTTTTACTTTTACTTCTTACATTTTGAACACAAATACCTGTACTTTCTACTTCTTACATTTCCAAACAGGCTGGTTAATTTAGTTTTAATCTGTGTTTGGTGGCGTGATCATTATTATTTAGAGTCCTTGCGTGCCTATTGATTTTAACACGATCCGTGTATCCATCATTTCCTGGTCTTCTCTAAACAAGAGGGACCAATGAATACTTGTCATGTTGCCGTTGTTCAGCATCGAAACATTCATTAGCTAACAATTACATTATTACAATACGAATTAGAAAATCCTTAATGTTCTATTAATATAAAGTGAGGTCAGTTACTCTATAAAACAGTTGGTAGTTATGAGTACTTTTTACTTAAGTACATTTCAAAGCCCATACTTCTTTACTTTTACTTGAGTAAAGAAGTTTAGTCAGTACTTCTACTTTTACCAGAGTATTTTTAAACATGAGTGTCTGTACTTCTACTTGAGTATGTGTACTTTTGCCATCTCTGCCAGTCGGTACACATTCCCATTGAAATATGTCAGACTGAGCAGACAGGAGCCTCATCCCAATACCCCTCCTCGACTCCTCTCTTCCCCTCCTCCGGGACTTTACCCGGAAATCGATCAAGACACGCCATTTTGAAGGACGTCCCAATAGCTGAAATGCACACGGAGGAGTCGAGGAGGGGTGAGGGAGGAGACGAAAGGGAGGATACACGAGAGCAGACTACGCGGAAGTGTTTTCACTACTCGCATATAAAAGCCCCGCCCCCACCTTCACAGCTGGTCGATTTCAAACACAGGAAAACGGAGAACTGGAAGAATGAGTGGAAAAGTGTCACATAAATGTCTAAGTGCTCACAGCTCCGTGGGAATTATTATGTGCAATTCTTTTCTTAAGGTTATACTAACAATTTAAGTCATGTTTAATGATCTTGAACGTCACTAAAACATAGCTATTAGGAAAGCTATTTCATAAATGGCTAGATCTTGATAAATAACAATTATTTTATAGTTTTGTGTTAAAATATTCAGTAGTTAAATTATTTAAAATGCACAGTCCTGAATGGGTTTGTGGTGAATGTGGGGATCTACAGGACACACATTTTCAGAGTAAAGGCTTTCACATTATTATAATTATATTTGTATTTAAATGTAGGCTACATTTTACACCAAAACGGAACACAAAAGCAGGACCAACCATCATACATTGAATTCCTTGACTAACAAGAGAAAGATTCATTAATTTAAATAAATATTTAACAACAAATGGGCCGGTTCTAAAGGGTTATTCAGTTAAGCCCGATGAGAGGGGATACAGCTGTGCACATGTCATCATTAACAGACGTCGTTTAAGAGTGACGTTTGAGTGAACGAGGACGTCCCAATTTATGAGGTGTGATTTGTGCCAAAGAACAGATAACTAAGCTCACTGAGCGGAGAACTGACGTGTCAACGTTCGCCAACGCCTCCATCAATTTTGAATGGGTTGACGTACAATACAGGCGACGTCACGACGTTGTCAGATGTCAGACGTCACGGCGACGTATCATAGGTGCGCTCAAAGTACGCGCTCACGTGGCGGCGGCGTAGGTTAGAAAGTGCTATCTTAGATATGCGTGTTGATAACGTACGTGTGGATATGCGGGTGAATAACGTACGTGTGGATAAGCGCGTGAATAACGTACGTCTCGCCTCCGTTAGCATTGTATAGCATTATCCTATATTATATTTTTCGAATGATTCCGCTCCTACAGTAGTTTGGAGAGTGTTACAGGTACACTTTCTCATCGGCACAGTATTGGTATCAGAAGAGAGGGGAATAATAATTAATAATCATTAGTATGAGAATATTTGCTGGTGTTGTACTCGAGACCGGTCTCCAGACCACTTTTTAACGGTATTGGTCTCGGAATCGACTGCATTTGGTTTCGTATTGTCTCTGTATCGGACCTATAGGACTCGAGATTTTATGTCAAGACCGGTTAAGACCACGGCTGTGGCTGGGGATGTGATGAGGATCGGGAACCGAAATCCGGTTCCGATTTGGAACAAATAACAATTGTCCGGTACGGGGATTAATAAGAGTTGTGTCTAGCAGCTGTCTCTCTCTCTCTCTCTGCTCGGGAACAGCTGATCGCTGCACTGCGATCAGCTGTCCCTCCCTCCCTCAAGGTGTGTGTGGGTGTGTCTGTGTCTGTGTGTCTCAGGCCCCGGCTCCACGAGGACGAAAACTGGTTGAATCCGCATATTTCTCATGCGTATAGCCCTCTAAGCTCCACGACGCCGTAAGGGAAACGTAGAAACAGACCCCGCAAACGACAACGGGTCCAAAGGTGGATAGATCTGGGAACAGAGCGCTCTGGGGGGTCCAACGGGGCCGTGGAGTCGCCTATACGGTCATTCGTTTTTATAGCCCCGCCTCTCCCCGCCTCTCCCCCGCAGGGTTGCTATCGTGTTCCAGTCGCTACTGACCATGCTACAGTTCTTTGTGCAACATCTACAGGAGCTCCTCCTTGAATTCAGATTATTTATCTTTATCTCGATATGGACATAAACGCGAGTGAAGTCTAATCTGACAGGACGGAGACACGCAGCTCCTGCCGCTGTGATGCAGCGGGAGCAAAACACACAGTTCAAGTCAGATCATCACCCTTAGCTATTTTAATTACCTCTCAAACTACCTAAACTAGTTATAAATATGTTCATTTTTACTGTCGGGTCACTCATTACAGGATCAGCTGCTGCATGAGACAGACACTGACGCTGTGAGAAGAGAGGAAAAAGAGACAGGCTCTGTGTATTTGATGATTATATATCATTATATCGTCGTTATTCATTTGTTTTAAAGCTCAATAAATAACAATGAAGACCTTTGACCGGCACTTTTATAATTTTGTCCGGAAGATTTAAACTTTAACACACGCTGACCGGCGAAAAACTCTGCCCGGTTCTGTCGGCCCCCACCGCGGAGAATACACAGAAGTGCAGCCATGACAAACCATTCTTCTTCGCTGATTTTGTGGAGGAAGTTGCTGCTTTTGTGGAGGAAGTTACAGCGCCACGTACAGGTTCGGCATATGTACTGCAGCTTTTACAGCGTTTGGATGTAAACGGAGCCGTCTCGTGGAGCTTGACACAATCCGGTGTATATTGCGTGGGGACGGAAGGTTTTTTGCGGTTGCATTTGCGTTACTCCGATGCGTTTTGCCGTATTTGTCCTCGTGGAGCCGGGGCCTCATTCACTGTCCCTCAGGTTGTAGCATGTTTCGATTGCCAGTTTGTGGCTTGTATGTCTTGTGAACGCAACGCTGCATGATGTGATGTGGCCTGCTGACATGGCCTCTAATAAACACACAGGACTAAAATAATACTTGTTTAATTCAGCCCAGATGCGGTGACTGCAGGCCAAATCCATTAATGCGGCATATATTGAAGGTGTTCAAAGTTGCACCGGTATGAAGCGCAGTGAGAACCACGCACCTGTCAGACCAGACCTTTATATATACAGTCTATGTGTCAGACTAGCGAATGGGCACATTTAAATTTCAGGAGAATAATGAAGATGTGATTGGTTGTTCCACTCTCCGTTTCTCACGAGACCAGCGCGCTGCTGTTTACATTAGTGTGGACTGGACCGACTGAAACTGACGGCAAGGTTAATTATTGTGGAAGGATGGACCCCCATCCCATCCTGCAAAAAAAGGCAGCGAAATGTGCTAAAATCACTGATTTATTCAGAACCCCCTATGGTATAGAATGACGAAGCAGAAAGTAAGTGAGCGAACATTATGAGCCACATTTCTTTCTATATTGTAGCCTGATGTGCACATCGACTGTCAACAAAACTGTTTCTCAGTCCAATGCTAAGTTAGTGGCAGGCCCTGTGTGACTGGAGACTATAAAGCTACACAAAACCCAAACATGTCCTTAATGTTACTCAAGGCAAATATATGTAATATAACCATTAGACTGCAGCTAACTGTGGGGCTACAAACCCCTCATACTGTGAGTGAATAACTTGAGATAGTTATGTTGTCTAAAGGGGAGACAATCATTATGGTATTAGGCCATGCAAATACAGGGTCAACTAAGTGATAAAATAAGTGTTGCATAATGTATGTTCTTGAATAATGTTATTTCATAAATAGTTGTTAATGTAATGATTACATATTCTCCTTATTCAGTTCCACTATCAGATGATGCTGATGGTGATGACCCTGAGGGAGAGATGCAGGCAGAGTTCAGTGGACAGAACTGGCAGGTACAGAGGAAACTGTTTCAATAGGCTATGTCTATGAAAACACTGAACAAAACAAAGGAAATGTAATGACAACAGTATAAGCAAGCTATGTTCATGTTCTCTCAATAAGTTACTAGTTATTGATCAGAGTTTAATCCATTTGAGGTCCACCCCCAAATAAAACATGTTCACATGGAAAGGTTCCCAAATACATATGCACACCTTTTTTTTAACAATATCCTATGTCCATATGTTTCTATTTAAGTAGTAGATTCAAACTGTAGGGCTATCACTACGGGCAGCAACGTTGTAAATATTGACGATACATCCAGCAAAACGCCCCCAAACAAAACTGGTAGTGGCCTGGCTGGGTGTATAATTCCCTGCCTGACCTATGGTCCCAGTCCGGCCCTGCTGACACATCACACACCCGTACACTACAGACATTACTGATTAACTGATATCACAATTGAGTTACTCTCTTTAAATAAATATACTGTAATTAGAAAATAATCACGTGTGGTGTCCTTGTTTTGTCCGTCCTTGAGCCACGGCTCCCTATTGTTGTATAGGTTAATGGTGTGTGTAACACAAACATAATAAATCATTGGATAGTGTTATATAATAGAAATAAAGTAATGTATTAAGACTCAGTGCGAGTTATTACTTTCTTCCTTTACTTGGCATTCTTCAAAAATATACAGACATTGCAGCACATCGTTTCACGTCTTTGTACAGCCTTTCTCAGCAGTAGAGTGCAATGTGTTGGCGAACCTTTGTTTCCTCCTGACAGCTCACTTAAAGGTATATTCAATTCAATTCAATAGCTTTATTTGCATGACCTCAGTTACATATAGTATTGCCAAAGCTCTGTATAGTTGCAACATCTATACAAAATATATATATATACAATATATATATACTCCCCCTTGTGGCCAAAGGGGGACACAACTCTTGTCTTCAGAAGTATGCTTGAGTGCAGCAAAATGTAGCACAGTGACTATTTTGTCAACTCAACATTATAAAACAATACATATTTTAGTAAACGGGACATTATAATCTCCACACATTAACTCTATATTTGCCTCTGCCATGGTGCTGAAATGAAATAAAATAAACAATATATAGGGGTTGCCTCTTCTCTGAACTTGTATACTGCATCCCTCCAAATCAAATAAACCATAAACAAATACATAAAGTCGTGTTCACTGCAGCGATCTATTTCACACACAAAACTATATGAAAACTTGGTGATATACAGTTTTCTCCTGGAGACCAAGGGAAGACAGGCTTCTCCTGTTTTTTCAGCCTTTGTTATCATTTTGATAATTACAAATATATATTCTTGTCTGTGGTTGTTTTTTGCATTCAGGGCATACAAGAGGTGTAACATTATTTTAATACCAAAACTATATTGAAATAGATTCTAGCTTGAACAGCAACGTAGCTGTAACATTACTGGGTTATTTGGTGATAACTAAGTAAAGTAACTTCAGACGCAGACGTCACGTAGCTTCTCAGACGAGAGGGGTGGCGATGAGAGTGTCACGTTACTTCTCTCACGGCATAGTTCACGGCATGGTAGGCGACGACCGACACGATTGTCTGCTCAGTGAGTTCGCTCTTTGGCACAAATCACACCTCATACCAATTAATACCTGAGGACTCCTCTGTCCTCGCGTCTCCTCCTCGTGTCTCTCGCTCGCATCTTACGGAGGCGGAGCTAAGACGCAAGGAAGGGACGCGAGTGAGGGAAAGGAGGAGTCGAGGAGGGGTATTGAGATGAGGCTTAAGGCCCCGGCTCCACGAGGACAAATACGGCAAAACGCATCGGAGTAACGCAAACGCAACCGCAAAAAACCTTCCGACCACACGCAATATACACCGGATTGTGTCAAGCTCCACGAGACGGCTCCGTTTACATCCAACCGCTGGAAAAGCTGCAGTACATATGCCGAACCTGTACGTGGCGCTGTAACTTCCTCCACAAAAGCAGCAACTTCCTCCACAAAAGCAGCGAAGAAGAATGGTTGTCATGGCTGCACTTCTGTTTATTCTCCGCGGAGGGAACCGCGCAGAGTTTTTCGCCGGTCAATGTGTGTTAAAGTTTAAATCTTCATGCTTCCTCATGCAGCAGCTGATCCAGTAAGTAAACCCGACAGTAAAAATAAACATATTTATAACTAGTTTAGGTAGTTTGAGAGGTAATTAAAATAGCTAAGGGTGGTGATCTGACTTGAAGTGTGTGTTTTGCTCCCGCTGCCGGAGCTGCGTGTCTCCGTCCTGTCAGATTAGACTTCACTCGCGTTTATGTTCATATCGAGATAAAGATAAATAATCTGAATTCAGTGTGCAGTGTACTTTTGCGGGGGTGAGCAGCAGAGGCGGGGAGAGGCGGGGCTATGAAACGCATGACCGTATAGGCGACCCCATGGCCCCGTTGGACCCCCCAGAGCGCTCCGTTCCCAGATCTATCCACCTTTGGACCCGTTGTCGTTTGCGGGGTCTGTTTCTACGTTTCTGTTACGGCGTCGTCGAGCTTAGAGGGCTATACGCATGAGAAATATGCGGATTCAACCCGTTTTCGTCCTCGTGGAGCCTACGCCTTAGAGTCTCTGTTGCTCTGCAGGAGAAGCAGCATCAAACAGAGAGAGGTCTGGCCCTCAGCCTCTTGTGTTTCCACTGCAGTGTGAAATGCTGCTCTGCTGTGCTCCATCTCTTCAGCTCTGATGGTCCTTTATAATCAGCAGCTCACTTTCGATATGTGCTGCTCTGTGAGCCGCATCATGAGACTCAGAAGAGGAGATAAATAACCGTTATCATATGTTAAAGTTTAGAGTGTAAAGTGATTTCTGAGAAAATGTATTGTATAAATCATTGTGTACAAATATTCATCTGCGTCTGTCTTCAGCAACATGGAGTGCAGCAGCTGTTCATGTCTTATCACCATCACGATTAGCTGCTGAATATCTGAGCATGTGTATGAGTCTTTTCTTCCTCATCAGTTGAATCCCTCATACTGTAAATGGTTTTCATTAGCATCTCTGGCTGCTGTCAGCAGGGCAGATCTGCTGGTGTGACTGTGATCAGTTCTCAGTGTGATGCATGACAACTTCCTGCTGGGAGATCTGTGAGCTTACAAGGCAGATTAACAGCTTCTTCAGCCAGTAAGCAGAACAAAACGAGAGGATAGAGAACATGTTTCATAGATTGATGAGTGTCAGTTTTATGTCAATAAGTCTGAAAGGGACACACGTTCAAAAGGAGCCATACAAAAGTAATATCCTGCGTTATTTTCTTCTGTGAAGAAAGTAAGGAATGTTTTTTGTGAGGTTTTATTATGAGATAACACAAGTAGAGAAGCAGAAACTAGACTTTTTTTTCTTCTATGTAGCTCTGAAAAGGTGTAAAAAATGTATTGGTCCCAATAGTGTAAAGGCTTTAAGTGTATTATGATATATCTATCTCTTGTAATAAACCATTTTTATTGTCAGCTAATTAAAATCACAGTATGTCTCTGCTGCCTGATGTGCCAGAGGAACTTCCAGTTGTACTTGACTTCTTCTTCTTCTTCTGAATACACATTAGTGTAAGATGTTGTTTACTGTCATTATGGATTTAATTTGTATATTTTGTTGTGTTGTTCAAGTTGTTATCCATAATGATCCTATTTAGTAAACTGCACCAATTACATATTACCTTCACATCCTCCTCCTCACAGTAATTTAGACAGTTCTCCACTGTAAGCTGAGCCTTTTGAGGACTGCTTTAACGACAGCATTAAAGCTTTTGCTATTTAAAATGATAGGGAAATCTCAAATAATGTTCATGCTCATCAAATATACATCAGAGGAACATTTTCTGCAGGATTTCCCCCCTTTAACCAGATATCCTTCAATCATCCAAAAGCATACTAAATGTTAATTAGTGTCTGCAGAGATCCTTCCTGCTGAGCGGTTTCTTCCTGCTGAATATTCCGGACATGTATGGGTGCTGTGTGTATAAGTGTTTGCCTTTGCAACATTCAAGGTGAATTGTGTCTATTAATCCAATTATGATGATGATGATGACTGATGCTGTATTTCCCTGCTGTGATGTGAAACGAGACAAAGCAGCTGTCAGTCAAAGAGACAATAGATAGCTGCTTGTTTGAGCCGAAGCATCACAATGAGCAATCATCTCACACACACACACACACAGACACATGCACCAAACTACACACACACACAAATTGTATTAACTATAATGTAGAACAGAAGCTGTCGTCAACTGGAATTAATGATGATTACAACATATTGAATTTCTAACTGTATGGAATGATATGGATTTTCTAACACAACACAGCAGGCTCTACAGTATGTTCAGTTCCATGTTTATGGTCAGGAGAAGGACAGTGAACAAGCTAGTTTGCAGAGAATAAAGAGGTGGATCCTCCAGAGTACAGCTGCAGCACACAATGTTTGTCAGTGAGCTGTGGAGCTAAATGATGGGCACATTTATTAACAAAGTAATGTCAGAATTGTCAAATCTTCACAGGAGAAGTTGGCAGTTTGAATTGAATCCAGAGACAGCAGTGATTTTAGGACCTGTGTGTTTGTTTTGTGCTCCAATGAATGAGGAGCAATTCATGTTTGGTATTTCAGGGACACTATGGCATTAAGAGCAGCCTTATCAAAGGATTGCATTGACTGACACACACACACAGACAGAGACTTCTCCCTCTGAAAGCTGTTTCTCCTCCTCTCTGTATTGTAGCCTGTGACAGTGTACAGTACGAGTCAGAAGCTCCACAGCAGAAACATTTTAACTTTATTAAACTGTCAAGGCATCACCATTCATTATGCATCTCAGAGCTGTATTAAGTAGTCTGAGAATGAGTGGGAGCTGAGTAAAGGAGACGTCTCTTTTGTCATTCACTCTCTTTCGCTACATCCTGTGATATTCATTTTTGGTCTTTTTGTTTGGCTGTCTGTGAAAATCTGTGTGTGAGAGGATTACATATTACTTTTATTCATTATTAAACTTGACAGAACGACACTTGACTGGCGTCCTCCGCTGATATGAACTGAAATTACATAACAAAATATATTCAAATATTCTTTAATCCCAAATGAGTCCACTTTTACAGTCCATCAGCTGGACAATGAGATGATGCATGAACTCTGAATGCTACAGGAAGTTGTTAAAAATGCTATTAAGCTTTATTAGATGTGTGTCATTACCTATTGACCCCATGCTTGGCAGGCTCAGTGTGGTCAAACAGATTGAATGAAACTTTAATTATCCTCCAGGAGAAAGCAATTTAAAAGGTCATGAGTTTCAGAGTGTTTCACCTCGCTGCTGTTTGTCTCCATCCCGTGTCTTTATCCTCTTTCAATGCCCTTATTTTGTGTCATTGTTATTATGGGCAGCATATGAGCTGGGGAAGCATGACTGTCAGATCATTGGGCCTCTGAATGACATGCCCACTGTCTTGCTTCTTGTTTTGCTAAATTTATATTATTAGTTGTCAATTGCTGAGCTTGTTTCCTTATTTTTCTATCAATGTATCCCTCACCCAATCCTTTATCTACACAGTTAATGAAGAGAGTTCAAATATTTTAATCTGTAGTCCGATCAGCATGAGGTCTTGGGAGATGGAGTCCCCTTAATAGAGAATCTATTTATTCAGAACAGAGAGTAACAGCAGAGGAAACTAGAGCTCCAAGAGTTATTAGCAACAGATGAAACTATGACAAAGTCTCTACAACTTCTGTGTTCATTTTCTTCTGGAGGTCACAGCTAGTAAAGTGTTGTGTGTAATTTGCTGTCATATGTCCATGAATGTATATCATTACTGTGTACTATAGATTCACTCCACACAAAATATCTCATACTTTTTACGATGTAGAAAATAATGACCTTGTCAGCTGGCCACAGTACAGCTTATTTAATCACATGTCTTGATGTATATTTGGCCTGCAACAAAATAATAAATGGATAATCCAAAGGCATCGTTTATGCTGCAATGCATACTTCTACTATAATACATGAATAACCTATTCTTTAATGCACTCCAGTTCACTCAAAGCAGGGAACAGTTAATTGTTTGCTTGATATACTGTTCATGAAGTGATTATTTGTGTTTTTATTAGGGCTGTCAGTCGATTAAAATATTTAATCGCGATTAATCGCATGATTGTCCATAGTTAATCGCGATTAATCGCAAATTAATCGCACATTTTTTATCTGTTCTAAATGTACCTTAGAGGGATATCTTTCAAGTTTTTAATACTCTTATCAACATATGAGTGGACAAATATGCTTTATATGTTTGTTTATTATCATTTGAACAATGACAAATATTCTCATGAATATTAAACACAACAACCTCTGAACATTACAAATATTCGCCTCAATTCAACCTAGAACCTCTCTCATACAATACTGTGTGTGTGTGTGTGTGTGTGTGTGTGTGTGTGTGTGTGTGTGTGTGTGTGTGTGTGTGTGTGTGTGTGTGTGTGTGTGTGTGTGTGTGTGTGTGTGTGTGTGTGTGTGTGTGTGTGTGTGTGTGTGTGTGTGTGTGTGTGTGTGTGTGTGTGTGTGTGTGTGTGTGTGTGTGTGTGTGTGTGTGTGTGTGTGTGTGTGTGTGTGAATGTGGAGGATCATTGGAGCTATGTGCAGCTCAAGGCATATATGCCTGTGTGTATGAGCTGTGTTGCGGCACTATCCGTGCTGAGTGTGCTGTCTGGCTACCTGCATAAAGTCAAGTGCTCGGCGCAGTTGTCGGCGAAATGTCGCTCCTCTGTTTTCATTGAAACAGCTCCTTATATCCGTTAGCTCAGCTAGCTAGCACCAGATGCTAACAACAACACGTAAGGTGTGCTTCGCTCGCGCCACACATACACACACCCTCCCGGTCCTCCCGATGGCCAGTCCGGGCCTGCCGGTGAGCGTGGAAGTATGGTCTGCCACAAGCGGGCAGCAGGAGCGGGGCTGTCAGCATCAGCTTGTAGATGGTATTTTAAACTCGATGCGCTCTGAAACTACGGCGGCCGAGGACAAAAAAGACACATGCGTTAATCGCGTTAAAATAATTAGTGGCGTTAATTTTTTTTTGCGTTAACGCGTTATTAACGCGTTAACTTGACAGCCCTAGTTTTTATTTCATTTTATTATTTTATTAAATAACATGTCTGGGTCTGATGTCTTTTTTTCATTTTATTTAATTTACATGTGAAGAATGATGGAGAATTGCAATTTTCTTTTAACATTAACCTCTCTACTGGGGTTATTTGCACAGAGACACTTCAAGTTTGTTACTGGTTAGATATGTAAGAGGGCAAGTGTGAGCTGCTTTTTATTGAAGCGACTGGTTTTTGAGAGGTTGTTAGATTGTTTTGAGAGATGGATTTGTTGAGGCTTGGAGTTCTCAGAAAACCTTGTTGAATCGCTGTGCTTACACAGGGGGGTGAAAGGTTACTATAAACACAGATTGATGTGGTCTGTTTGAGTGGTGGGATGTGGATGGGCTTCTTGTTTCTATCTCAGTAATACACAGACATGTAGCCTACACATGGGCTGCCTGCATTTTGCATGTTGATGTTAAGAGGAACAGCAGATTGAATTCTGTTTTTTAACAAGACAAAATAACACAACACCACTTTCTCTTATCTTCTCTTTTCTTTTACAATGTGTTGTGAATATCTCTTCTCTGTTCAGAATCAGAATACCTTTATTAGTCCCACGGAGGGGACATTTGCGTAGTTACAGCAGGAAAAAGAGCCAAAGACAGCTTAAAGGTGGGGTACATTTGGAGAAACCAGCTCGAGTGTCCTAAAATTTGAAAATACACAGCCGGAAAAAATCTGCCACTTCCTTATAGAGCCCCTCCTCCAACACACACAAACGCGCACATGACCAATGAGGGCACGAGATAAGTTTGTGCACAGATGGAAGGCTGACAGGCAGGTAGGCCATCCAGTTATTTTAGCCGGCTAAAATGATTGGTCGTGCTTTTTACAGTATCACGGCTTCCACAGATGACATTTTTTTATGGATTTTTTGTCAAAGCACTTAAGATATTCATTGCTATCGGGATGTTAAGAGCATTCCATGGAATATAACAAAAAGTGTATCTCGAGCCGGTTTCTCAAACTTACCTACCCCACCTTTAATGTTACATATGTTACCCGAGCCTGTTTTTCAGGTTTCAGGCTCGAAAATGACATGCCCAAAACAAATGACTACAGCTTCACTTCTAAAAGGGTTATATGAATAATTAATTTTATCAAAGCAAGGTTACATCTGTGAGTTGGATGTACAAGTGTCAGAATCAATATAGATTTTTCTCAGTCAGAGTAAATTCAGATGGAACATAGTAAAAAAAGGTAAATTCTTACCTCCGCCTAAAGAAAAAACATTACTTATAGTGAAAACCACCCTTGAATGATGGGATGGTAGACTAAAAGCTTTAGGAATCCAAACTATAACATATAATAAGTACCCTGTATCAAGATTGAGGCAAAACAAGTTAAATTTGACCTTTTTAGAGAGGTTTAGCAAAAAAAAGTTCCAGGTGGAATAAGCTTTCGGCACATTTGGGTACATCTGGTTCCATCAGTGCCATTTGACCTTTTTCAGGTACCAGACTATAAAAATGATGTATTACATTGAATTATCACCATAGGTATTCATTCCATCCAAAGAAAAAAAATTAAAATAAAAAAGACCCGCCGACGGGGGCTTTGGGGCTTAACAGGTTAAAAAAGTACTAAGTTATGATATAATTAAAAATATAATTAAAAAATAAAAAGTTACATCATTTTCAAAATACACATCCTGTAACAGTTCTTATAGGATTTAGCAGCAGGTATATATTAAACAGTTATTAATGGCATATATATATTGCACATATAGCACATATGTTTGCTCATACAGTTTTAATGTTGGATGTGTGTAAGACTCCATGGATTCTGAACTTTGTATAACTCCTTGCTCTCTGGTCCGGTTCTTAGGAATAAGTACTCAAACTCCACATTATCTTGCAACAGTGGTCAGCATGAGGCATTCAAGAGCTGTTGTGCAAAACTGTATTAAAAGAGAGAAACATTTGCTGCCATTATATCAGATTATAAAGTAAGTGGATTAAAAATGAATAAATCAGAGGATAAATATATTGCAATTCTCTGAAGTGAACAAATGAAGCTATGTCTCCACAGCAGTGAGATGATGTACTGTCTTTGTCCTCGGTGCTGACCATTAGCAATTGTCAACTTAACGCATGTTACCTCTCAAATGATTTAAACGGCCATAATAGGAAAAAAGCAACATTCATATAAAGATATGTTTTTTTTCCGTGCTGTTATAAACAATTGTGATCCCAGTAGGTTCACAACATGACTGTTATGAAACTGTAAGATTGACCACGAGACAACAGACTGCACAGTGCTGAGGAGATTTCTCCTTTTAAATGATGGTGGTGCATGCAAGTAACACGGCTTCAGTAGTGACATGATGCAGTTCTCTCAACCTCTCATCTGACAAAACATGAGTGCTTCATATTTGAATAACATGCTTAGAGTGGGAGTCAATATGTGGGAGACAAAGAGTTTTTATCTGGTGAAGTGCTGGTTCATCAATCAATATGATGGAGTGGCTCGGCTGCTCTCTGACGTGTGTGTGTGTGTGTGTGTGTGTGTGTGTGTGTGTGTGTGTGTGTGTGTGTGTGTGTGTGTGTGTGTGTGTGTGTGTGTGTGTGTGTGTGTGTGTGTGTGTGTGTGTGTGTGTGTGTGTGTGTGTGTGTGTGTGTGTGTGTGTGTGTGTGTGTGTGTGTGTGTGTGTGTGTGTGTGTGTGTGTGTGTGTGTGTGTGTGTGTGTGTGTGTGTGTGAATCATGCTTAGCCGTTACTGAAATAAAGAAAACCAGAAGAGCATAATTTGTAGCTTTTCACTCTTTTTCTTTAATGTCATATGTATGCCAATATAAGCTTCTGCATTGCCGTTATAGCTCAATGACTTTCTATTTAACTTTGAATTGTTTGAGAAATAGTTTGCATTGTTGAAATGTATATTGTTATTTACAGTAAGCGATATCTTGCCCTGAATGACTCCAGTATATACCACAGAGGTCCTCACCTGAGGCACACAGTTTGAATCAGAATAGGGTTAGTATTTCATTCAGCTGGAGGCTTTCTGTCAGCTGCAGCTGGAAAGGTGCTTAATTATAGCAGTGAGTCTGAATCACACAGGTGATTTCAGGGAAACTAACAATGTTCTAAAATTCTACATTTTTAATGCTGCCTCTTTTTCTCTTGTATCTGCCATGAGAGGAGGCCCAAGGGTTTTCCCTTCCAGCTGCATTCATGACTCACCATGAACATTATCTGCTTCATTGTGTAAAGTTATTCCTCCCTGCTTTTTTTTCTAGTTTGACTGGACCCTCAGGATGAGCTCTGGGTTAGAAGGAGGCAAGCAGGACTAATATATTGTTAGCCCCGTTCCACCTCTAAGAAACAGTCAGTTATATTTCACGACCGAACTATGAACTAGTAAAAAGGAAAGTACTCAGAGACCACACAAAGCAGAACGCATCATGTTGAGGCTTGATTAACTGGCAGTTGCTCAGTCAGTAGGGGCTTGGACTGTGAGCCGTAGGGTCGCCGGTTCAAGTCCCCGACCAGACCTCAAATATGGAGTGTAGACTGCTACTTGGAGAGGTCCCAGTTCACCTCCTGCCCTGCCGTAGTGCCCTTCAGCAAGGCACCGGACAGAAAACAAAATACTAAGTGTTAGCAGTCAGTGAGCTTTAAACAAGCTTTCTGTGTTTATTTTCCTTGAGGCTTCAGGGGTATATGTGATGCACTAAGAGGTTAATAAATACACAAGCCTTGTTCTGGTAACTGTGAACACGGATCGGCTTATTTACCAGGAAACCATGTTGTGAAATCAAATGAGCACACCATGGTTCTTCCCTTCGCAATATTCAGTTTCTAAGAACACTGTGACTGTGTAGAGACAGTAGAGATGTTTCCATGATTTGTCTGTCATGGCTAAATATTTACAGGCAGTCTAAAGAACTCTAATGTCCCATTTTGCCTCACAGGCCAAACTGAGAATCTTTTTCATGCTTGGGGTTTTTCCAATTTTACGATTGACCAACACAATCATATGCAGAACTATAATTACAGCCTTCTGTTTATGAAACAAGCAGCTGGTTTGTTTTGTTTTCATAATAATGTCCTAAGGCTGGAAAAGCAAAGCATTGTTATTTAGATTGAGCCATAAAACCCATAATACTCTGATACAAGCAAAACCAATTCCATTTGTCATATGCAGAAAATACAAATACCATGCAATGACAAATACAGTGTTTGAGGGAACTGACGGACAAGTAAACAATTCATGCTATGGTTATATACCGGTTGTTTCTCTAGCAGATACGTGCCTCCTCGGAAAGATAGGCATAGACCATCACTTTTATATTCATTTGAATATTTCCTTTGTCTAGAACCTTGTCTCTTTACGATGCCCTTCACAAGATACATATTTTTTGGTCTTTATGTTTTGATTCCTGACAATTTCCTGAGCAAGGGAACTCCGGCCTTGTCCCCGAAACACATTAGCCTCCAGTAAAACACGACGACAACAACCAATCAGAGCTGTCAGCTTCCTAACAATTATTAACGGTCGAGATAGGTTGTGAAATAGAAAGATAACATATGGGAGGAGACAAAACAATGTTAATACAGTCAAACAGAAGGTGTGTCTCATACTGCAGTTTATGTTGTGAGATGTGTATTTTCTCTTTTCTGTGTAACGCAAGTGTAGAGATTCTGTGTGCACCACCCAAGGCTCCGTTGCCACAGGTTGTATGTATACTGTCCATGTACCTTTCTCTGCAGTAGATTATTCCCATAGGTCAAAAGATTTGGCAACAAATATTTGTATTGAATTTGTTTGTATGCCTATGTTTAATCAACCATGGCATTTTCTAGCATTTGCTGTTGAATTGATGTTTGAAAAGTTAAACAGCATTATTTTTAAATATATAATTGCTTTTCCATCGTGAACCAAAAGTGAAATGTGACCTTTTTAAATGCATATGTTCTGCATTTGAGTAGTTTGGCACTAGGGACCTTTTTATTCCAAGTGGTTGGTTTTAGTCACGATCTGCTCTTCTTTTTCATTGCTCTTCTTCAAATTACACATTCAGTTTAAAGTGCTTCAGTTTATTGGAAGTCTGGCTTCTGTATAGCTAGAATTACCCCGCATACACAGTAGGGACTTTTTAGATAAGAATACCTCTATCAGTCTAATGGCTCTGTCTGGGTCTGATGTCTTTTTACCCAAAGAGAAAAACAATAATATCATGAGTCTGAACTGTGAAATGAATACAGTCTCTGTCATTTTTCTCTGTGCAGGCGGATAACATTTTTAATGAATCAGCATTTTTACAAGCATTAGTAAAGAAAATAAATGATGTATTTGTAGGCATGATACGATCAGAGCTTGTTTTGTTTTTGTGAACATTAATATTGTATTATGCCTTTCAGTGTTAAAGGAAGGTCAGGCTGATTAAAACATCCTGCATTGCTTTAGACTTCTGGGTGAATCAATATTGTTGGAGCGGGTTTATTCTTTCATTTTCTCCATCATTACTACCTCACTGATACTCACTAATAAGCATTTCTACCCAGAAAGGCTAAAGCTTTTGTGAGGGTCATCCTGTCTGCTTGGTATTTCATATGAAACTTTAATCAGGATTAGAGCATTTTCAGGGTCTGTTGCAATGATTTCATTTGAATATTAACGTGCAGGAGACACGTACATTCAATTGCTGTTGAGCTACAATACAAAAGCAACAATTTTAAGTTTGTAAGAAGACTTATCTGACAACTGATTGTTTGTTTCTGTTTTCTTGTCTTACAGGTAAGTGCTGCTAATGACATTCTTCAGAAGAAAACAAAGAATATATCCTACTAGCTTAATAAAACAGAACAGTGTGTAATATTGAGAGGGCTGCTCAGTATATTAAGATAGGAATGGACACAAGCTTAATTTGATATACCTCATACAAACACTACAGTATGACAATAATAATCATAAACATAAGAAAAAACACTTCTGTTAAAGTTCAAAATCAGCATATTGTTATTTTGAGTCGTTGTTTTGAAAAAAAGGGCATTTAGAAGTTCAAATTAGGAATGAGAAAGCTACACCTGGATTTTGTTAAAGATTTTTAGACGGTTGACAAGTGGCTAAATATTAACATCTTGATTCAGCTGTGGTTTCCCAGTTCCCCAGAGCAGAACCCAGCGTATCCCTTCAGCCTTGTTACCATCACAGTGTTGTCATTGTGTTGTACCTGACGGGTGAGGCTTTGTGTGATGGGGAGTATCTGCTGGATGATGATGATGATGTGATACAGAAATCCTCAGGAGGAAGTACATTGGACTTGGGAAGGAGATGCATGTGTTTGTTGAGAGCCTGTGGCACTTTGCTCGCGATGTGTGTGAGTGGGACGTTTCTGTTTAATCCACTGCGTGTATAGTCGGAAGTGTCATGGCTGACTAACAGAGATCAGATATTGGCCTTTTCTCCCCTCCCAGAGGATTCCTTTCATCTTCAGTTTCAAAGTTGTGCTTTGTTATTCCACCTCCTTCATCTTGTTACAGCAAAACACTAAACAAACACTTGAATATTGATTAAAATAGACTGTTATGTACATCATTTTCATTTTGCTCGGGGTACTACGAATGGTATTCAATCACAAGGGGAAACAAAAGTTTAAGCTAAGCTCAGAAAGCATATATTCTATATCTTAATGCAGCTTTAATACAAGTATTTGTGCTGCAAAAACAAAGGACTTAACAAAAACATGAACATAGAAAAAAATATATTTCAGCTTAGTTCTACCTGTCTTATTTTCTTTATTAAAACTGCTGGAATTGAAGTCAACCAAAAGTGCTGCTATCACGTCTCATTGAAACGCACATTAGAAAATGGGAATATATTATTTTTAGTGGTGGTTAACTTTATATTGAAGCAGGGGACATGTGAGATTAAGGAATCATTGGAAACATCACGTTTTCACTGGTGTCATGCTTTTAAGTTGAAACACCCTGATATCTAACAAAGCTGAAGCTGTATACTATAACTTTGTCCTAGATAGTCGTACTCCCACCAAAATCACACTGGTTTGTCCACACAAAAGCATTTTATTCTGGGCTCAGCAGGTGAGGCACTAAAGAGGGGCTTCCACATGTGGCAGACCAGGCGTTGGTGCTGCCGGATTTGGAACCCCCACTATAACTTTGCCCAAGATAGTCGTACTCCCACCAAAATCCCACCAGTGAGGACGTTTCCAGTGGATTATATTGTCAGTATTAAAGCAAAAAATCACAGGGAGGTAAATAAATGTTCAACATGACTTAAAACACTTGAGAGACCGTCTTGTGTTTGGATCACACCAGCCATGACTCCAAATCAGTCCAGGGTTGAAAAGAAAGGGAGGCCGACTTCCCACCTCCCAATTTCCTGCGCCATTGCTCTTTCCACAAAACTCAGCTTCTATTTTGATCCCAGCTACACCTCTAAAGCTTTATGACATGAGGGTGAAAGCCCATTCACACCCCCTGTTTTCGGACCACACCCATCTCCAAACTGTTGACAAAATCTGTCCAAAGACAGACAGGAAATAAAAACGCCTGGCAAAGTACGTCCTCCGTGGTAGTGAAAACTGTCCATGTTTGCCACCAATACACACAAACTGAGTCACAATATGAAGACAATACCAGCATTGCTCTCACGCTTGAAATACATAAATGCTTTATTTAAAATTCATGAAGAATGTGTCGTCACCCGTGTCCGGCAGCTTATTTCACAGCTCATTTCATACAGAACTCCCTGTGCTTCTGGGAAACTAAAAGCCAACATGTTTCACGGGGTGCTGCAGCCCTTCTCTGACTGGTGGGTAGAGAGCAGCAGCCCACATTTAAAGCAGAATCATTTCACTATGATCTGGTACTTCAATGAGCCCCCTTTCTGGATGCAGAGTGATGACTTTCAGCTTGGATGGTAGCCAATGTCATAAAGGCTTCCTGCGAGACACCATCATTCAACTGCTTTCTCCCCATAACTGCCTTTGTACCTTAAAATAGAGAGTTGACGTTCTGCTTCTTGCCAAATTGATCATGCCCCCAATTATAACCCCACTCAAAAGGTCTCACTGTTCTAGCAATTTACTTTTGAAGTTATGAGGAAACTGTCTGGATCTCTGGACAGGTGAACATTAAGACATTAAAATGCAGTACAGTCTGATTCTCAAAATGTGTTCCATGTTCATTGTTGAAACATCTTTTCCAGCAAAGCCAGCTTCTGATTCATATCTACTCAAAATGTAGAAGATTGTTATTCAAAGGAGCTGAACTGATCATCCCATTAAATTATATAGTAGGAGAATAACTGTGCCTCTTCAGTGGGGTGTCCTCACTCTCTGCAGGGATAGCTGTGTCTCACAGGACGCCTGCTGAGCTCCAGCTGTACAGATCTTGACATCACATTGAACTGAGAGATGTTGAAGATCTTCTTCAATACTTTTTTACATCAAAGCTGCACTGGTGTGCTTGTGAATGAAATTCAAAATCGAAGCACCCCCCTCCCTATGAGCCCACTGTGCTCTGATTGGTCAGCTTGCCCACTATGTTCTGATGAGTCCACCACTGTTACAGCGGAACATCAGTGATTATGTGTTACAATGGCGTTTGTTAGCAACCATAAAATGACACCTGTAATGACAAACAGATGAGAATGCTGCGTGGGGTCTGGGTGCCGTGTTGGCGGGACGTTGCGCGGCTCGCTGCTGCGAGGAGCGGACACTGTGAGCTGGGTTCATTTCCTGCTTGCTGTGTGGGGAAGGGGGGGGTGCTGAGGGGGCTGCAGCACCCCCATCTGTGAGGCTCCACTAGCACCCGCACCCCCAAACGCGGCGCACCTACAGTGTAAGCGCGTCACAGTTTTGCCGCTGAGAGAGTGTGTGTGTGTGAGGAGCTCCACGGATTGGTCCATTTGGACCAATGGGTCCATTTGGGTATGGTCACGTCACTGTACCCAGGAAGAAAAAGAGAAATCTCCAGCAAGGCGTTCTGGGGCAGCATAGACAGGTATTTTCTGTGTTAGAGTTTTACTCGCTACAGGGTGTACTTTGAGGGTTTTGACTCTGCAGACCGTTTACATGCAGAAAAACCTTCATAACACACAAGGGGACGGGTAATAACCGGGAAAGCATGACATGGGACCTTTAAAGGATGACACTTTACTGAGATTCGAGAGAGATGATATAACTTCCTGCTAAATGTCAACCTATCCAGCATTTTAGACGGATTTCAATCTCAGCACAGAGCCTCCTCACGTCTTTTTATGTGGAGAAACGTTACTGCTGCTGCAGGGGATAAGGCTGATAAAAACCAATAAAAATGAACAGCACCTTCTCTATTGCTGTACATTGGACTCCTGTCCCATCACAGAGGAAAGGAGAGAGACAGCAGCAGGACCACCACTTTTTTACAAAAACAGGATCATCTCAGACCTCATATACGCCTACATACTGTGCATGGTGTCTGTTTGGCTGTTTTGGTTCAAGTGTATCTCTGAAAAACGGTCTACTTATAGCATACTGCAGCAACAGAGGTAATTGAACACTAAGGGTCCTCTCCACTCTGTGTTGCTTTTACAAGGATTAAACATGTCAACATATGAGAGAAGAATATAACATAATAACAGTAATTAGAGAGGGAAAACAAAGCCTGCGTGGATATTGGTTGTGTGGACATTATTTGCTTGAATCTCTTGATTGAAACACACGTTTGTTCTGATGAAAGACGGTTTCTTGAAACAGGATTGATTTACTGGATAGATAGAGGAGGGTCAGTTCACCTCTTTTTCACAATTCACCAGGTTTAACAGCTCTCTCACTGTCACCTGTCAGCTGGAAGAGTACATTTGTGTCAGCCGGAGCAAGCATCACATTTGTCTGTGTGGAAGAAGGGTGTGCATATCTGCTTGTTTAGACTGAGTCCTATATCAACAATCCTAACATAGCTGCATCACTTTCTACTAAAACAAGATTTGGTTGAGTTGTATTCTTATAATCACAATATCATCCTATTCATTGCCTTAAGTTATCATATTACATTTTCTTTGGTCAATCAATTGGAATTCCCCATGTTCTGTCAGAGAGAGATATGAACAATTGAACCAGCCTTCGTCGTTATAGAAACTCTTCCTCAGTAAATCAAACCATCTTTATTCAGTACAGGTCACCATTCAGAAATAAAGCCCACATTGTGAAATGTAAGCTCCACAGCCATAGTTTGTTTTCAAGTGATTGAATATTGATTTCTTTGTGGAGTGGAATAGACGTAATATTACGGCAGTGATATTTGTAATCAGTGTGGGTAATAAGAGGCCTGTTTTTGCAGAGTGAAGGTTTTGATCCTTTAAATCACACAATTTACAGGGAAATCAATTTGTGAGGCACACAATGATGAGCATTCAACAGTAAATCATCCTTTTTGTAACTACTTGCATATAACAGAGCAACAAAGCTGTCAAACAGCTTGTAGTCTTTGGAAACTGTGGTCTTTACAAAGGATACAAAAATCAATGTTCTGATCGTTTTAACTGTCAATTTAAATACTTTGTCTGTTCTTTCTGAGGAAATCCTAATGATGAAATACAATTATTTTTTTGTTTCTGGAAAGTCTGGTCAAGCAGTCAGAGATTAAAATTATGATAATTTATAAGGGTTGAAAATAAATACTTTCTGCCAGATGGATGATCAAAGAATAATGGTCACATTTTCTGAAAGACTCCATAACTCTCTGATCATCATGTGGTTAACTATTAGGAGCCAGTCATGACACTGACCACATTATTTAGTGTGGTATATAGTGTCCTCTTTGTGCCCTGCTCATAGTACCCAATTCCTGAGGGAGCTTCTCATCTTATCTTCTCAGACAGTATCAAACCTTTACAGTCAAACAGCAAGTTTTCAAACTGACAACCACAGTTTAGCTGGAGGGTAGAAATGACATTACATTACATGTCACTTGTTAGACGCTTTTATCCAAAGCGACTTACATACTCAATACTGTGGACAATCCCCACAGGAGCAATTTGGGGTGAAGTGTCTTGCCCAGGGACACAACGACATGCTGACTGCAGTGGGGTTTGAACCTGTGACCCCCTGATCCGAACACCAGCGCACTATCCCACTGCGCCACACGCCTCCGAGAAATAACATGACACTAATTATAACATCAAGACACCTAGAGGTCAGGAACTTTCAACCTAGTGTTCAATAGACGACATGAGTGGTCTACACTCTGAAGAATTAATGAGAACTGTCTATCTAATGAGGGAATGTGATGAAAAGGACTTGTTTTTCACTACAGTGAGAAAACGCTTTGTTCGGGACTTCAAACCCCAAAAGGATTGTCTTTAATTAGAGATATGTAGAAAAACTTGTCTTGTAATATCTAGTTTCTGCTTTTGATTTTGGAAACCTTTTATCTTTTGTAGAAATCATTCTCCCATTGGGTCATTTTAATTTTTTATTTTGCTTAATGAGTAAAAACTGTCACCAGGACACAATGGGTACTTTAATTGTTCAGTTTTTGACTACATGATGAGCATGTTGTATTTAACTTTGATAATTGTCCTCCATAAAATTATATAAAATATTCTCCCACAGTCCATATACGTGTCTGCCAGCCTCTTACATGGCTGTGCACACTTTGTAATGTTTTGCTCCGGCTGTGCTCAAAGTCTTGTTAGATCTGAATGCATAGAGTATAAACCCAGAGGTCAGTTTTTGGTCTTAGATGTTCAGCGGTGAAGTTGGCCTTGCTGCTTGGCTCTCGTCTGTCTGAGTGCTGTGAAGTGAGGATCAGAGGTGATGTGTGCTGCTTCACAGATTCTTGTAATAGTGTTAACGGAGTAAGAAGCTGTTCAAGTGTCATTCGCTATCTTGAGGGCCCCAGTGTAAACTAGCTTTAGCTGGTTGAGTTTCTTGGGAATTAGAGGATGAAAACATGCTGCTGGTCCTATTCAGAGAGAAAACAGAGGGTAGGAAATTGCCTGCCAGTAGCTCTCCTTAACTGTAGGATGCCCGCCACTGATGCTCGCTTGGAATCATTTTAATAAAGGTATCAATGCCTTGAGCTGTATGTTTACTAAAGCTTGAGGAGACAACAGCGAAAAAGTGAGAGAGTCAGTAGACACTTTGGCTCCAGTTGTCCATGTTGTCCGGCAGTGGCTCAGTCAGTAGGGGCTTGGACTGCGAGCCGTATGGTTGCCGGTTCAAGTCCCCGACCAGACCTACAAATATGGAGTGTGGACTGCTACTTGGAGAGGTCCCAGTTCACCTCCTGCCCTGCCGTGGTGCCCTTGAGCAAGGCACCGGACATCCCCCTTCCCCCCTCACTCCCATTGCTCCCCGGGCGCTGTACAATAGCTGCCCACTGCTCCTAGTACTAGACTCCTGGTATTAGGATGGGTTAAAAGCAGAGAACACATTTCACTGTGTGCTGTGTGCTCTGCATGTGTGACCATTACAGAAGGTTTCATCCCTCCATATTCTATTCTTCTATTCTTGTCTTAGGGACATCTACTTTAAGCTTAACAGATAAGAAACACATATATAATCAAAGCCAATTTAATAATGTTGGACACTTCTGACTTGAGGCTGATGTGATCTTCTCCTCAGTGTTTATGCACTGAGCTGCATTGAATCGCACTTCTTCAGAGGTAATTATTCCTCCTACAGCTTTTTAGGAAGCCTTGGAAAGCCACAATGCCTCGGGGAGGATTTGACTGTTGCATCAACATTTAAATCATTTTAGTATGTGGAACGTGTTACTCTAAAGAAGTATGCAGAACATGTTCCTGTATATTATACTTTATAAGTTCAAATGTTCAGGGATACCAGTATAGGGGTGTTCAAGAATTGGCATTGGAATGAAAATCAGAACCAGCTTTTTGGCTTCATGGTGTACACAAGCAAGGCATTTAACTCGGTTTCTGTATTTCGCTATGTTCCACAACAGCTGAACAAGGTTAACATTTACATTACAGTGAAAGATTATATTTTACAATAACATGTGTATACTGTGTGCAATGGTGGAGATGGTAAATAAGCCCTCCCCACTTTTGGCTGAGTGTGTGGTTATATAAATGTCTATTTGTGTATTTGAACTGTCAAATATATAATTCATAGTTTGTAGATAAAGTGGATGTTAGTGTTACATACTTGTGGAATAATTATCTTCATACCAAGCTAATTTTCCAAAGTGACGGATGAAATGTATTGTTCCTAAAATCACATGAGATCTCCGTGTTGAGGTTGTGACATTGTTGCACTGCTATCGTTCTTCAGTGGATTCAGTTCTGAGGAATTTGAAGTCAGACACGTAAAGTATTTTTTGAAGATGGAGTTATCTGGTCTACCACCTACCTCTATGCCTTGAAGAGGCAATTGGAAGGTTTTTAACTTGAAGTGGTGTACACTTAAATCCAGTGGAGAGACGGCATGCTCATGTAAAAGTCTTTGCAAAGAGTGGATGCTGCTAACACTTAATCAGTTCCATCTGGGTTTAAATCCATACAGAAAAGATGAGCCATGTTCCCCTGTTTGAAGCTTTTCTGTGTTTTTATTTGTATTTCTTTGACAGTTTATTACCAGATTTTGACGGTAAAGAGAAAAGCATTCTTCTCACAGATCATCCACTGTGAAAACAAATTCTAAGTGCAAAGTGATCCTGCTCTCCTCTCTTCAGACCTGCTTCACATTTATATTACTGACACAGTGGCTGTCTTTCCTGAGGCAATCCCACACTGGAGCCCTGGGGTTTACAAAATATCTCCCTTCCTGTCACTTCCTTTTTCGCACGACTTTCTCATTCCTACCTCTCAGTAAATGTTCCCTCTAAGTTAGCTATATATCACCAGACAACGTCACATCCACTTCTTAATGCAATCCAATAAGAAAGAGGTTTTAGAAGGAGATTAGGGCTCCACTGATCGCTCTCTAATTAGACAGTGATGAGAGGTTGATGTCATTGTATGAGCCCCTCTTCTCTTCTTTGTTCTCAGGTTTGGGCCAGAACTGAATCTTTTTCTTAAATAGCTTCAAACAGTTTTTTCTTGGTGTCTTGTTTCTGAATATAACATGCCTAAGGTATTGCTGAGACACTGACAATTATTTTGTAAATGTTTTATGTAGTTTATCAGATGGCTGAATGTGCGTTCATGACTTCTCGCTCATGAAATTGAAATGACAGTAATACAATCTGCTTGAGTTGAGGACGTCACCTTCTGAAAGTCTATTTTTATCTGCAAAAGTGAGGCATAGCTGGATTTCCTTCACCTAGAGTCTCCAGTCTGTGGTTGCCGTTTTCTCATCTGTTGGTAAATTGACTGATTTATAGCCACTCCACTGGCTGTCCGTTACTCTGATACAATCAAAGTTCTTCAAGCTCAATTTGAAAATGATCTTACGGCTGTCAGGAAGAATAGGACAGGAGATGCACCTGTGTCACAATCTGTCTATCCAATATGCACTGCACATGCATCCCTCTATGTCTGCTCGTATAAGTAACCAGTATGACAGTGATCTGATACTTTGCTGACATTTTTCGTCCCTTCTAAAGGCGAAGCTCATCCAATATAAATGTAACACAAAGTGCCCCTGGTGAACCTGTTTTTAGGATTCTTCAAATATTTCTTGATTAGCCGAGGTGTGATATTTCACTAACACACATCCTTGTTTTGTTACATGGAACAAAATGCACTAAAGGAAAGAAAACACACATAATTTGTAGCCTGGCACCAGTCACCATTAATAATGAGTTATACCCAGAGACTCGGATTAATCCTCGCTCTTTAAACATCACAGCCCTCCCGGAGCTGCTGTACATAATGCAGACCTCTCTAGTGTCAAATAAGCTTTGTGGCAGAGGAGCTGTATATTAATAACTCACAAAGGGGACATAGTTACACCAATTTACCCAAGCAGGATCATGTCTTCATTTTCATTCATTTTTAATTCAGGAGAAAAAGGAAGCTATGTTGTTTAAATGGATTAATATAGGAAATAAATGTAGTCCTTTATTGTCCCCATTCATTGTCCAAAGAGCTTATGTGATTAACGTGCTGGGGTCTGCTTAGCTGGTAGCAGCTGTCACGTGTATTTCTCCCTGTGAGGATTAGTGTTATAAGTGCTGATCTGCTTTTCAGACAGGTGTTTAAACTATCTAGATTGAATTTGACTCCACTATACTGCATGTATATCCCCACTAAGTTAAAATCTATTATGCCAGGCCACGCTGCTCTCAGGCATGTGGGTCTTAATGTATTTGAATGAAGAACAATCAAATTAATACAAATAATTGAGCCTCATTGATTTTCTTGATTTAAATAGAGATGGGATATACAGTACATAAAATGAATCTATTTCACATAGTTCTTTACTGAGAATGCAAAACAAGGGGCATATACATATTTAATGAAATTGAAATTGAACAAAACAGCCAAACCTCCTGCAGGTTTCTGCCTGTGGTGACTCTCATCCTGCTGAGATTGTTCTGTCCCACTGAGAAACACACACAGCAGACACTGATCTGTGCCTCAGTGTGTGTCTGTATACATTAGTGTAGTCCGCTCACTAAGTCTCCCTCTTCAAGCCTTTCAGGAGGTGTATTCTGCCAAATGGACTGATTCAGTGGCTCCACTTTCACCAATGTCGTGCTGCATTCCAGTTCAAAAGGGAAACAGTCAGAGAGCAGCTCATGCTGTGAATGTTTGGGTAATAGAAACTGTGAGTAGGAAGTAAGCAGAGATTCAGAAAGATCACAGCCACACACCCACTCCCTGTTTTAACATGGTGACAGTTTTGGGTGCTAATCTGTGAGGAAAATAATGAGGATGGAATGCAGAATTGTTTTTTCTCCAGCACATGATTATTATCATTAAACATTATTGTCATATATCTGTCAAGGATAACAAAAGGCTAATTGTAATGTTTAATTCTGCTCACATGCTGTGAACACAACACTGTAAAACTGATAGCAATCTCACACACCTTTTACGGATGTTTTACAGTTTTCTATGAATATGTGATTATCTATAAAAATATTTCACTAACACTGAAGAAAAATACCCCCATAAATGCACTCATAACTACAACAAATAATATGTTTTATTGATACTTCAGAGACTGCTAAAGGTTAGATATTGGTTGTTAAAATAGTTTGATGCTGGAATCTGGAATAGTTGGAAAAGTAGAGGTGGCATCATTAACATTGCTTAGTTGTTTTACAGGACATATTTGCAAAGTCCTGAAGGAAACGCTGAGTTCTGGGAGACTCGTTAGCTAATATGTTGCAGCTGGAGGGAAGGCAGTGTAGCAGGTGAGGAGACTGATGGGATGATTGGGAACAGGTGTGCAGAGCAGCCGGAAGCTGGTGGACAGGTGAGACATGATGGATTCTGTCCAGCAACACAAACATGAGACATGAGGAGAGAGCCTCAAGAAGCATAGGCTGTATGTTCAAGAATATGTGCTACCTCAACATGAGAGACGAATAACTTTAGGCATTATTTTATTAAATATAAGGACCACTACTATGTTTGTTTGATATGTTGATCTACAGTAAACTGTGATGTTAACAATATTATATTTCTTTGGGTTCGTTGTTCATCCACAAAATGTGCAATATTTTAATCCCTTTGGTTATTTTAGTTGATTGATGTGGATGTGTGTAACACAAATAATTCATTTTTACATACATATTTATGAATGCATCTCGAAAATGTGATATTTGACAACAAAATACAACTTTTTGGAAGGTTAAGGGGACACATTTTGGATATGAACATTAATAATATGAAATAGTTTGATATTTTAATGATACATTTAGTCTTCATGGTGACACATTTTCCACTTCAAGGTTCAAGGTTCTTTATTGTCAATCTGACATAGCTACAGAGTAATTATGCAGTTGAAAATCTTATGTCACAGGCTTCTCCAACAATGCAACATAATAACATAATAACAATAAGAGCATGAGCAATACAAAAATAATAATAGTTATAAAAATGAAATAAAGTTATGATGTGGAATAGTGCAGTACGAGTCTATATACAAGTTATTGGAATGATATATATATATTAGGTATTAGATACATACTACTGAGTAGCAGATGAATGTTTGATGTTGTTTCAACAGTTCAATTTTTTAACAGTCTCACTGCCCGCGGGAAGAAACTGTCTCCGAATCTTCTTGTCCTTGCCAGGACAGGACTTCTCCACCAAATCTCCTGACAATATCATGTATTGTACTTACAATAGTAATGGACACAGGCTTTATATGAGTTTCCTCTGCTGAATCATAGGTTGACATGACGTTTCTATGAATGCATCACATAACAAAGATTGTTGTTGGAGTGCTGTCACTTCTATATTCAGACTTTGTATCTGCCTCTCTAATGCTGCACCATAGGGCTCTGCAGGACTAGATCTATGTAAAGCTGCTCAATGAGCACACCTAAATCCACTGATCCACTGAATTGCCCTTTTCTCATGAGGATGTTCCGATACTTATGTTTTCTGTGTAATTTAGTGTACTCCCTATAAGATGTAGTGAACGTTCACACTACTTTTCTGAGCTTGTATGTTCAACATTTAGTTATTTCCATTATTTGGTTTTTGGTAGATCATCATGGTTTCATATCAGTGAATATGTTCCTTGATGTTTAACACAATAGTTGCAAAACAAAGCATTTTTCCCTGTTATGGTAAATTATATTTATTGTGTAATAAAGAGAAGATTTGTGGTTTTCTTCTTTCTTCATGCTCATTTATATCCCTTGAATGTATTAGGCTGCCTTTTTTGTGTCTGTTCTGCAAGCTTGGCACATTTTCTAGAAACACGCATAATTTGGATGAATGTCTTATCTTGGGAAAAGCTTGGATACTAATTTCAGTGATTTAAATAATTGTAATCACTGAGGCTTCTGGATAATACTCTGATGCAGTCATCCATTAAGCAGAGTGAAACTCCCACTGAAACACACCATGGTGCTAGCCTTTACACACAGTCATTCTGCTTATAGAACATTAAGTGTTTAAATTATCCCTTATTATTTTGCAGCACTTATTGACATTTCGGTGTACTCTCCGTGGAGCAGTTTAATTAAAAGTTTAGTATTTTTAACTGTGAATTTACAGACAAGAAATATTGTTCAATTGAGCTAATGTGTCTTACTCACTCAGCTAATTACTTAAAATATAAATAGGTCTTTGTTCAAATATATTGAAATTGGCAGATTCAGATGCATTACTTTAAAACACACCATGTATAAACTATAGGTATGGGTGAAGCGTCATGTCAGCAGGATACAAACCACCAGGAGAACGTAATACCTTTTCTTATTTATAGCACACAGATGTTTACGTACCAAAACAATGTTCAGCTGTTTGTTCTTATAACATTTGTGACATGTCAACAGCTGATGATCAGAGCAGATCATTGGTCAATTTAAAACATGTTGTTAGTTTCTCCACTACTGCCAGTTCTCTGCACCTGCTTTTACTGCCTTGGATACTAGTGTTAATGTTTTATTGAAAAATGGCTTAAGGCATTTATGTGACTAATAACCGTCCCATATTAAACAGTGTGTTTATTTGCTGTGGACAGACGGCAAGCAGCAGTAATCTCTCTTCACAGATGAGGATGGGAGAGATGATTGATTGGCAGTTAGAGGAGAACAGAGGGATTTACTCTGGACTGTTGGTTTCACTGTGTAGCTGTCTCCAACAACAACAGAGAAACAAAAAAAGACAGCCACTTGTGTGATGGTTCATTAGCTTTAATACTTATCTCAGGAAGTACACGTTGTTCGATACAAATACTGTATATACAGACTTCTCAATGAAATTACATATTGAGGAAAACAAAATGTCTGGAAGCATTACACATTTAACTGCAGATCATTAAAATGCACATACAGTATACAGGCCTGCCGACCCAAGCAGTAATTATCAGATTTACTGAACTGTGAAACTAACATCAGGGAAAATACACATGCGTTCCTGAAGAGACAGCTTTTAAAATATCACTTCCACTGTATAATTATCAACACCAGTAAAAGCAGGGTTTCACAGAACACTTTCCTCCTTTGCACAGAAACAGAACAGCTCGTCAGGAATTTATCATTATAATCTCTGGACAATGTCACTCATTTGAACATGTATGTACTCAGATATGTTTGTAAACTCGTAGTGTTGGCCTTATGTGTTTAACATTTAGGTCACATTTTAATGGCAATGAATGAGAGCCATTGGGGAGGAGACTCAAATCAATCAATCAATAAGAGCTATTAGTCCCTCTGGACGACAGTTAACTATCAGCCAATCATCAGAGCAATAGAGAGAGCTGATACTAGCCTTGGTTGGACTGTAGGTAGGAGGAGGAGAGATTACTGTAGAGAAGTTTAAATCCTGTTTAAACTCCTGTGTTATCTCAGTCCTCTGCCACTGTGTTCATAAGCTACATTTAGCCACTAAATTGTGATCAGATACTCTATTTGGGATGGTCACAGATCAGTGTTGAGATAATTGCTTCCCAGATGAAACCAGGGGATTGTGGGTATTCCGTTAAGCCTTCTAATTTAAAGTCCAACAACCCAATTGCATGGTGGGTTATGACTCCATTATGGTCAATTAGCTTTTAATAGATTGTGAACAGAAAAACAAGTTGGTGGTGAACCATAAGGATGGATTCAGAGGGATTCCTTTCGGTAGTCCACCAATGTAAAAACTGTGTCAGTAAATAAAAGCACTTTATTTAATAGCACCGTTTGTTGTAGTCAACAAAGCATGAGAGTTGCTATGACATTCTGTCACACTGTAGAATGAGAAACATCCGGTGTTACAGAGGATTAACTCGACTAAGTGAGTGTGGAGAGGAGCTCGGTCAGTGGAGGTGAACTGAGCCTCATGTTGTCTCTCAGTCCAGCTGGACTCGCTGCTCATGTCCTCCGCTGGACTCTCAGCAGTCATTGGACTCAGTAACAAGTGGCAGGATCATAGCTGCTGTCTCAGTGTTTTTACTGGGTTTGAAGGTTTTCATCTATCCATGATTCCCATAAGATGTAGAAGTGTTAAGGTTTATATATCCTTTTCATTAGGAAGAGTGTTTATAACATTGCATATGACAGCTTAAATATAATGAGTCAGTCACATCCCCTCTTTAACCTTACCCTTTATTTGATCTGTTAATTTCACTTTCAGTTCTAATGAGAAATACATTAATAAAACACTATCTCTAAGGAAGACTCTCTTTAATCTTATCTTCATTTATTTAAGTTTTTCTTGACTTACTAACTCTCAGTCTTGTGTGGGTTGGAAAGAAGTTCTCCTCAGATCTTGTTCACAGTATTTGAACCCCAGTCTGTAAAATAGGACCACTGAACATCTGATCAATTATGTGTCTCATTTGTTTTATTCCACGCTGTGAAGCTCCAGCGCTCTAATTAAAAGTAAAGTTTCACTTTCTTCAGACATGATTCAGCAAAATGCAAAGTCCTATTACTGAAAGGATTGGATCTGTGAAACTGAAAATACAGCATAATATCAGAGTCAGTAGATGGATCCCTCTGGGACACAGTTTATTCCAAATGTATTAAGCTGATCGTGTTAAACCAACTTTAATGTACGATGTATAGCAACTCAAAAGGAATGGTTTTTCCAGACGTTTAAACATCACCTTCCTGTCCAAAACGCTTTGTCTGAGTCAGATGGGATGCTGTTTGTATCTTTTTCTCTTTTGTGGGATCCCGTCAAGAATTATTTTCTCTCACTTGATATTTTACATTTTAATGTCCTTGAGAAGTTCTAATACAATACAGCTTTATTTATAGAGCACTTAAACCTCCAGACCAAAGTGCTGTACAGTCAAATAAACAAAACAAAACATACACAAAATAACACAGCTCAGCTCCCACACCATAACACAAGTACACGTAAAAACAATAGACAATTTAAAAGCAATAAAAGCAACACTCTAAAAGATGTTAATACGCTAAGGAGAAGAGGTGGGTTTTAAGAAGCGATTTAAAAGCAGACAGTGTGGAGGCCTGTCTGATGTGCATGGGCAGATCGTTCCACAGTGTGGGAGCCGCTACAGAGGAGCAACGGCCCCCTCTGAGCTTTGTGTCTGGGCACATTCAGGAGCAGTTGATCCGCTGACCTGAGAGGGCGGGTGGGCGTGTAAGGGTGTAGCAGCTCAGAAAGATATGGTGGGGTCATGAGACCATGATGATAGAAATCTCCCCCCAGTTTCTTACTACATCGTCCTCTCTTAGTGTTCTTCTTTTTCCCTCCAGCCACCATCACAGCTACTTCCTAATGTAGTCTGATGAGAATGAGGCATAATACTTAACAGTATTTTTCTTATCCTATCTGAGTTTGTTATTTATTTTTCTAAACAATGTTTTACTTTGTTCAGTCAAGTGTGTGTCATTGTTACTATTGTTTCTTTTATTACAAAAAAGCTTTTAAGCTTAAGACAAATCAATCCAGTCATTGAACCTTTGTCTATTATATTCTTACAAAGTAAAACTGTTATTTTATGCTTTGCAATTACAAGCCATGGAGTGGCAGAAGCTTATCCTAATGCTATTTCTGCTGTAAAAGAATATAATTAGAGCTTAATACGGTCATATTGAAGTGATTGTCTTGATAATAATTATAGTGGCTAAAGTGCTGGGTTTTGCTTGGTTTTCCAAATCTTATGACGATGTAAATGCCCTCTGGTTAAAGCTCAGATGTTATTTCAAGTTTCCAATCACTTCATATTTAAAAAAATATATAGAAAGATCTAGTTCCATTTTCTTTTTAAACGACACAATATACTATACTGCTTGGTCTATCAACTCATCTCTCTTAGCTCTCACTTCTTTTCAAATATAGTTAGTGGTAAGCTAACTTCAACAAAATGATATACTCTACTATTCATAGAGATGTTGTACCCCTGGAGATTTGAAGTGATGTCACTGGATAACAAGATGTTTGTGCTCTATTGATCTGAAGCTGTGTTCTTCCACTGTCAGACATGGCTGCGTTCAGCTTTGGCTGCAGTAATCCCTTTATTTACAAAGTCATTCTCCTGTTGAGAGCTTTGCTCTGTTCACGGCCACTGAGCGGTTGACTTTATTGAACTCTGACTGCACTGAAGTTCCTGTTATCTTTTATAATAAGGCAATATTTTAAGAGCTCAGCATTACCATTTCTGAAATGTATAATACATAACATGTTGTATATCTCAACTACAGCTACCTCCACTGAATGACTTTTAAATATGAAGCTGGAAGAATCACAATATTTAAATGTTTATGTTCTTGTTGTACTTGCAATTATCAGAGAAACATATTTTTAGACCCATCTGTATCAGGAAGTCTGCATCCAGGTTCAAAATCATTGAAATGTGTCTTAATCACAACCTGTGTCCTTTCTAAGGCTTACCATACACATTATTAGTCCTCTCTGGTGTTGTCTTTGGAAACATTTTCAGTTTCTACTACATCAACATATTAAACACTGTAATGATGAATCTAATGATTTGCCATTTGCCTTGAATACAATATTCAGCTCACATAAACAGTATCACAATCCTGCATGTCTTTGTAGTGAGGCTTGCATGTGTTTACATCATTTCTTGCTATAGTTGAAAAGACTGTTGAAAAGCCACAGACAGATTCAGCCACACTCCCTATCAGTTTTGTAAAGCAGAACTGTCACAGTGCATCACAGATCTTCAGGGTTAATTAAAGTGAAGATATCAGATAAAGCTGTGCCGTTGGATTTGCATATATTATATGCAAAGTTGCAAGAAAAAACTCAACTTTCTGTAAAAAAGGATGTTGTGCGTATTGTGTATTTCTCTATATTTTGCCTTGACCTGCATGCACCTTTGGATATGTATGAAACAACTTGATCCGTTTCATTTGCATTATGTCATCATACAGCTCAGTAAGAAACATGGAAATATCATCAGCATTAGGTTTTTATTTATTTATTTGTTTCTAATGCATGTTGTTATGTTATGTTATATTATTTAAAAGCCGTAGCAAGTTTTTTTGTCAGATTATTAGTGGTGGGTGAATGAGGAACACACTGACATGTGGTTAAGGTTCAGGTGGATAAGGAGAATAAAACATGAGCTGCTGGTAAAAGGTGTCTAATGCACTCATCTTACTGTAAACTGACATTTAAAGTGTTGACTGGCATTTGTTAGCTAAGCCAGTCTTAAAAGAAATACATCAATCTCAGAAAACCTTCACCTCGTCCTTTAGAAAGGCCAGTGAATATGCTCTATTGTCTCTACCTCCACAATGAACACGCAACCGCCCCCTCGGCTGGATCAAGGTGTGTAACCTCTGTGAGTAACATCCCCACTGCAGAGTGTGTCTCTGTGGGAGGTTTACAGAGCAAACTGCAGTGAGGGTGTGAGAAATGAATACAGAAAGAGACAAAGAGTGAGGGATGTGTGACACCCTGACATGGAAAATGTGTCTTTTGAGATCAGTCCTTCAGGGAAAGTGATAAATGGGATCAAGAGCAGCGTGTTGATGATGTTCTGCCTCATTGACACAGAGAGTCAACAGCTGCTTGTTGTGCTGAACGCCTCTCATCAGCCTGACTGCCCTCCTGATATTTACCCACACACACACACACACACACACACACACACACACACACACACACACACACACACACACACACACACACACACACACACACACACACACACACCATGTATACATAGCTTCAGGGGACATTACATTGACTTACATGCATTTCCTGGAGACTTATCCTAACCTTAACCATAACCAACACATGCCTAACCCTAACCCTTAACATTACCCTTACCCTAACCCTTACCCTAAACCTAACCAAGTCTTCACCCTAAAATTACTGATTCCCCTCATGGGGACCTCCATGTTGTCCCCATAAGGGAGGTGAGTCCCCACACGTGACTGTGTAAACAGATTTAGGTCCCCACAAGTATAGTAATGCTAGGCCACACACACACACACACACACACACACACACACACACACACACACACACACACACACACACACACACACACACATACACACACACACATTTTTTTAATGTAAAGTTGTATCATTAGAAACACAGAAATATGTGGATAATTGTGTGGTTTGTGGTTCTCTATGATCTTAGGTTTACTCTCTTGCATTGTTAATTTCCTTAAAATGTACAATACAATATTTATTCAAAACACACAAGGTATGGCTGCTGGGAAACATAAGCATGCCTAATTGTGAAAGTGAGAGTAAAAGTCACCTAATATCCCACCAATATACTCAAAGATGTAAACTTGTTTTTTTACAAAACACAAATGACTTAGTCTAACCTAATTGTCTCCAACCAGTGAAGCGGAGGTAAAAGAGCTGGAAAACTTGAAGTTCAAATCACACCCAGCAAAGTAGTGTTGCTCCAGTTCTGCTCTGATCCCAGAACAATCAGTGTACTTTGTTTTGAGCGGTCCATAAGTCATGCTTTGACATATTTGAGCTATCAACCAGATCTTCTATTTTTCTTTATAACTCAATTGTTGGCTCTTCATCACATTTGGCATTCTGTATATCAGTTTTATATTATAGTGAAGGCAGGCAGGGGATGTTTGAAAGCTCCCATCAGGGCTGTTTATATCTCACACTGCTGATGGAGCTCTTACTGTATTGGAGTTGGCAATATATCCTCTTCTGCAGAGTGGTAATGTGTGAGAAGGGTGTAAGTGTGTGTGATAAGCCCAACTGAGAAGTGTTTTGACATACAGACAACTTTTTTTTGTTGTGAAATGAACGGTTAAATCTAGTTTTCTTTCTCAGTAACGAGAAATCAGATTCATTTCAAAGCATTATTAACTTACAGTAGTAATATTGTGCATGGTGTACCTATTGCACACTGAGGCAAAACAAGATCAAATTTCAAATATGAAATATTTTTTAATCAATAAAAATGAATCAGCAGAAACTTAACTGTTAAAGAGAGGATGAAATAGTAAATGAATGGTGTCAGGAAATACTGTAATGAGAGTTGAATGTTTTTAGACATGGCTGAAACATACTTTGCTCAGTATTCATACTATCTTTTTGTCTTTTTGTTTGACTGCAGAATCTCTGGTGGGTTTCATCATTACACTCTCACCTTTCACTCTTAGTAATGCATGTTATATTTTTCTTCTCTTTAACATAAAGTCATTCAGTCTATCAACTCTATATTCTTGTCATCTTTCAAAGAGGTGTTGGGCAACAAGTGTGTTTTCTTCTCATCTTGTCCTGCATAACAAACATGATTGTAACTGTAAACCTTGACTTTAATTTGTATGACTCCACACACTATTAAGCAGCTCTTTATTCATTGGATTCAAAGAAGGCCAAACTAAATGTATTTTATCGGGCACTCCCCTCACCTGTATGCCAGTAAGGAAAGTGTTTGGCCTGAGGTCACATGACCATACGCCGAGCCCATCTAGTTGTGTCCAATTGGCTGATGTGAGTGGATGTTTAGGATTGGTTGTCTTTTAAACGTAGAGCCTTTTGTTTCCCTGCTTCCTACTCCATTCGAATGTTATCTCTGGGTGTTTCTCAATGTCGAGGACGCTTCCTTGGTAGGACATGTCTTCCGAGTCAGGTCCTTCAGAAGCGAGGCAAGAATCCTTCCTAGCCTCGGAAAACGAAGAATGGTGGAACAGGCTAACAGGTGTGCAGGTGTGCGTCATATGCGAGGCCCCGCCTTAAATGGAGCGCGATTTCCGCCAAAGATTTTGGAAATTGGTTTTAAGACCGCGGAGGATACACATTTGCAGCCTCGAAATTTCCCGCAACGAAGGACGCCGGCCTCGGTAGAATTCCAAGGATCCTGGACATTGGAACAGTCCTTCGGCGGGACTCGATGACGTAGCATCCTTGAAATAGTGGCTCTGGAGGAGCCTTCCTCGACATTGAGAAACACCCTGTTTTATCCTGATGAAAGCCAAAAGCCGAAACATCTCGGCCGAAAAAAAAAAAGTGGTTCAGACTATACTACAGCTTTGAAAGAGCTTAACCAAATGAGTGTGTGAATCAAGACATAACTGAAGGACAACATGAAGCAAGGACTTGTACTATCTGTATAGGGAAACATTCTAGGACAAGCAACACAAATGTGAGGCAGATGTTAAAACTCAAATGTAGGTAAAACAATTGGAAACAGGTGCATTTTCAACATTACAACATACATTTGAAAATGTTACAAAATAAAGTCACAGGTGTAATTAATTACTCTAACGAGCGCAGGTGTGATTGATCTTCAACAGTTACAGGGCCATGTGTAATGTGTATGCTAGCTCAGTAGCAATGCGTTAAGTGTTATTAACTACAGCTGTGCCTCTCCTACACAACATAAAATATATTGTGAAAACTGCTTTTTAACTAAAGCTTTAATTTAGCTGAAAAATGTGGAAACGTTGTCTCTTTTCTGTTAGAAAAAAGGGTTTGATCTCCTGCTACTCTGAGCTATAGGTAATTATTAGACTGGAAGAACATGCTGTTTGTGTGAAGGTCAGGGTGTTTAAAGTGCTGCTGGGTTAAGGTTGAATGTGCTGTACAAGCTGTCACTGCCTTAGAGGTCCAGAGTTACAGTGGAGGGTAATTTATTTTAGGCCTGGTTCTCAACAGGGTCTCAACTCCTGTTAAGTGCAACTACAATATATGCGGTAATGTGTTGGAAATGAGAAGCAGTGTAATGCCCGTTTTGGATGTAGTGCCACAGAAGGCAGGCTTTATCAGTTATCTTTGTGTCTTATCTTTTTTCTTCAATTCTTCAATTACCCTGCTGTGGTCTACTCATCCCACTAGATCAACAGTAAGCTTGGCAAAAATGCCACAGAAAACATTGCTCTCTGCGTTCCTGCCGTGACAACATTCATATTTGGAGTGCAGCTTTAAATGAATGAGCCTTCACATCAGTAGTTGTATCAGAACCTGTTGATGCTCCAAATGACTCAAAACTGAGCCCCCATCAGAAATGAATCAATGAATCATCCCTGTGTGTGAGCAGCATCTGCTCCATTTTTTGTATTCAGCCTACATGTAACTCTTTAGTGGATACTCTGCTCTGATTCTCTGTTTCACTCCAGTTGCTTTTCACTGCAATTGCAGGTAGCTCTTCCACCTACTCTGTTTCTCTAACAACGCTGGCTGATAATTCATCCTCACTGCCGTGCTTTTCAGAGTAGCTTTGTGAGTGAATTAAGTGGAGGGAATACACTGAACAAACACCCCTTTTAGACATAAATGCGTTATTCATCGTAACAAAAGCTTTCACGGCTGAATACATGTCTTCACATGTATTTCCATCATATATACAGCATATGGTGTTATGATGATTTGCATAGTGCAGATACAAATAGTTTGCTTTTTTTAGTTTTTTGCATTTCTTTTTTCACAGTACATTTTTAGACATGTTTTGGAATTGGCAGTGCGAAGCAGATGATATTTAATTTGGTTTGAACCAGACTCGATGTAAAATGTGGTAATTATTCAGGATAGGGAATATCTCTGTGTGCCTTGAGGGGTGGTGAAGCTATTAGTCTGGTGTTTACGTGAATATCCTCTACCAACTCTCCTGTGATCTCCTCACCTCTGACTGGATCTCCCCACTGTGGCAGCCAAATGAAAAGACCTTTTAGTTCTTCTAGGGGTATATATGGCCTGCAGGTGCCTCTCTGTAAGGGAGAGGCTAAATCAATTTACTCTGCAGCCTCACGTCATATTAGCCTTTACTCTCCAGAAGGCGGATTCAATTTTTCCTGCTGATATTTTCGAGATCATCGGGGCATTGTGACCAATTGTTCATACATGCATATTGATGAGCTCTGCAAACTAGAGTAACTTGTGGTTGCAGCTAAAATAAACAATCAAGGAAATTGTCGCTGATTTAAAGCATAAAACATTTAAACCTCTGTCTTCTCTCTTTTTTCTGTTCTAGGTAAGACATCCGACCAAGTGTCTGTTTTCTTGTTTGTGGGACAGCAAGACAACTGTAGGAATTAAATGCAGCAACTTCCAGTATTAAACTCTGTACCGACAGTAAGACATTTTATTTTCCAACTGACCACTATTGCAGCAAAATGACATGTACAAGCTTGTGTCTGTTGTATACTGATTGGCTCTGCCTGTTAAGTGTCAAACATTCATTTAATTGGATCTACTGATGTATGAGCATGACTTTAGTGTCCTTTGAGAAAAAATCATTTCATCTCTGTTGTCTTCTCTTTTCGATTAGTCTTATTTAAGAGTAGATGTTCCTTCTATTCTAGTCTTTCCCTTTTTCTTGGCCACAGTTTCTCACCACATATTCCTAATGTAGTCCAACGAGAAAGAAGCTTTATAATCTGATTCTGGATTCCCTGATTGCTCTCCATTTAAACAATGCATAGGTTGATTTAATATAGCCTCTTGCTGTGGCTTTGTGTTTAATTGCAGAAACATGTTTAAGGCAGAACCACGGACTCATTAGTCTGAGCTATCTTTCATGATGGTTGGTTTCCCGCGGTGCTGAGTTGTGTTTGTGTCTGCAGCCTTAAGTCCAGCTCCCTGCCTGTTGCTGCTTCACAGTCCTGACTCTCAGCAGTGAAATTGGTTTCACTGTAGAGATGAATGGTCATATGGACACATGCTGACAGTGTTACTGGCTGTGAAGCAGCAGTCTGTTCCTAAATGTACTGAGAGGCTGCTAATGCATTTCGACATTAGACTGGGGTGCTGCCTGGCTGTGTGAGTGTCCCCAACAGACTGCATGCCATTATTAATATAAATACTCCTCGCTGTCTGCAGGAAGAAAGAAACTGGAAGATGAAAGTATAATTTTTCAGTCCACAACCACACTTTGCTCCAGCAGTGATGCATTGATTGACACCTCTTTGGTTAAAGATAGTCAGGATTTGACAAAACAAACAACACATGCTGGGAGCCTTCACGTTACAAGAAAACACAAATCTATCCAGCAGTCTGTCCAAACGTAACCAATTCAATTACACAGCAGGATCAACATTTTCATCAGAGAAGGTGACAGATGTTGCAATGTCATTTCAAAGTCATTTTTTTTAACAGTGAATGTGAATAAGGTTGTTGTGATGCCATCAGCAATTATTTAAATGAAAAGAAAATGGTCGCGGACAGAGAGACAGACAGTGAACAGATACAGAGATGAAAAGGTTAAACACGAGAGACATATGAGAAAGGTTCACAAAGGAAGAAGGAAATAAAATATATATATAAGCACAGTTTTCCATCCTTTGTACGTAGTCCAGCACTGGGATATTGAGAGTCTGTCTCTCACTGTCTCTCAAAGAGCTCTGGACTAGTGGAGCTGAGACTAATGACTGGAAGAACAGCTTTTGATTGTTTATGCTTGGGGTAACAATGTCAACCATCAGCATCACTGATTTGAAGACCTCACACTACCTCATTTTGCATCCTGCTAAAATCAGTTTTCCTGCACAAACATACTTATTGGCTTTTTTTGTTACACAGGATATAGGGCAATTCACAGATGATTACATTTCTAGTTAAATAAGACACTGTTTGTAAACACCAACAGTCTTCTCTCCACTGGGGCTCTATGCACATGATCAGCAAAGACAATTGTACAGACGCTTGTTTGAACTAAAACTATTTTGTCGGCTTGACTCCATGGTCTTCACAGTTGCTGCTCTGTGCTGTGTGATTGATAGAGCAGTCAGTCCATGATATGATCCAACACATCCACCCCTTGGTCTTTATGTCAAGCTTTTCAGTAAAACAGACCTTCATCATCATTGGTCATCTTCTCCGCGCTGTTTAAAGACGTAATCGCAGAACTTCATTTGTGTAGTAGAGGTTAGTTTTTTTCCTTTTTCATAGAGTAACAGACATATGTGGGATTTGATTTGATTTCTCCTTTTATAGTGGGGCGTCAATTGTCTGTTTGGACTTGGTTGGGGAACCTAAGTGCTGCTTGTTCATGTCCCAGGAGATTGGATGGTTACTTTGAGGGGTGATGGTTTGCCTCCTGAGCACTGCCAGGGTTCTCTCTTGAGAAAAACATCAGACGTATACTACTCCTTACTTTGCTCTGCCCTTAGTACTAGGGTTGGTTAAATGCAGTGATTACATTTCACTCTCTTTGCAGTGCTGTTCACACTTATGTGGGTGACCATTTTAGAGGTATTTCAAATCCACTTCCATTAAATAAAAAAAGCTCTCTGTGTGAGTGCAGATGGGAGGACACACATATACACATTAACATGCCTGTCTGGGCGGTTGGTAGGAAGTAGCTTGTAGGAGGAAAGAAAGAATTTACCATTGTGTTTTAAATGGGTGATGATTAATTATGATTGACATGGACATTATGTATAATATATTAGTAATTTCACATTTTCATTGTACAGCACACAATCTTGCAATGTTCTTTAATGGTAATGTTTCATTAAGTAGCAAATTCTGCATGTTCTATGCCAATCACACTTGCACACCGACAGGGTTAATGCATTAAAACCCCCGTCTCAATCCATTACTTATGCAATCAAAATGTATCTGGGAATGATGGGTTGAGGTCAGTATTTAACATGTGAGGCTGTTAATGTCATGCACTTTTGTCTTCCTGAAGAAAACTTGAAATGAGCCTCACTGAATGCTTCATTTGGTTTGAGGTCCTTTTAGCCTTTGGAATGAATGTTAATTAGAGGATAAATGAAGTGTGGCAGAGAGATTAGAAAAATCTCCTCCTCCAGGTGTCACCTACTCGACCTTAATATCGCCAAATGCAAATATAGCTCCATAATTATTCATTTGAATAACATTTCATTTTTTCCTTTCTCTGATAGCATTTCACAAAGAAGATAAATATGGCTTGTGGCTCTATGGCGACTACTTTATAGTGCTATATCATATATGTCAACGTTGGATACGGCATGCAAGTCTAACTGCTTTAAAAAAACGAATGCATTCCATCTTTCCTTAAGAGCTGTATGCAAGAATACTTTTTATTTTTTGCTGGACATTTTACCTTCAGAAAATGTTTCCTTCTTCATGCAACTTTTGAAATGGGTGACGCTGAGCTTCTACTTTGAAAACTATAATAAGATAAGAAGATGCAATAGTAAAAGTTTTAGTGACACATTCTAAAGTGAGCAGGGCTTTCTCTATGTCTTTGTCTCTGTCGCTCTGTTCTGGCTTTCTAAGCAAAGCATGATAAGAAGTGGCAGTTATTTGTATGGTAATTCAGCGAAGAAACCCATCACACATATTTAGGGTTCAGGAGAATGGAAATGAGTTTGCTCGGGACTCCGTATGAGGGTGTGTATGAGAGTGCGTTTGCTAGCATGTATTCTAAATTCACATTTGTCTTCATGCTAATATCAGGGATTATGATGATTGGGAAAACTGTTGGTATGCATGGGTCTGTGTGCCAGATTCTGTGTCAGTCCGCTGTTTGCTGCCTGATAAACTCTCCCCTTGTTAACATACGTGATTCAGTTTCCCTGACAGTAAACAGCTGTGAGCTGCAGCCAGTAGGACATGGAGGGGGGGGGCAGCAGATGAACCAGAGTCAGACCTCAATAGAGTGTCTGTGCAGCAGGAACATCATGCTGTTTAAGCTTGTAGACCAGCAGCTCGAAGACATCAAAAGCACTTTCTTTCAATAAAATATTCAAAATGCTTCTCGCTGTTATAAACACAATATATATCACTACTTGAGTATTATTATTAACTTATGTTTTTTAATTCAACAGATATTTGCTTTGTCGCTAAATAAATGGACACTATTTTTTATATATATCTGTTGTAATTTATTGTCTTTTATTGTGATTGTAGTAATGTGTTTTTATTACATGCAGCACTTGGCTCGACCAAAAATCGCTTTTAAATGTGCTTTATAAATAAAACTTGATTTGATTTGATTTGATTTGAATGTCAATGTCATGGGATCAAGAAAATACCCCTTCATCATCTTTGAGTCAAGAGCCTGCAACCACAGGATCTTCCTTTACAAATAAGAATCCAATTCAGCAGAGTTAGTCGGAGAAACTCTGTTCTCTCTCTTACTTCTGAATTATATTTTTCATCAATCTATCAGTCACATAAGAATTTGGAGGAAGAGCATAACTGGTTAGGGAAGGGGCATGCATAACATATACGGAAGTTGTTGAAGTTGAATTCAACATCTTTCAATTAAATTATAATTTTGCTGACCATTTGTTTTACACACCTGTTGGGAATAACAACGTGGTTATCACAGTAGTCCATTGGCCTTTTACTCTTCCTAATGCTTCTTAATTTTCCTGGTAATAAGATGTTGAGTTTTGTATGTACTGTATACATAATGTCAAAAAGTATATTTAAGAATAACTTGACTCTAAATGGTTAGGGGGTTAGGGTACAGCTTCACTGTATTTCTAAAAAGTTTCCGTCTACATATTTGATGCACTATAGATAATATTGCTGGGCTCTTAGACAGCCATGGTTTATACGTATTCCTTAGCAACCCGCCTGGTTTAGTTGACTTATATTTTCTTCTGCTAAAGAGTACCATTATTGGTACAATCACTGCAATAAGTGTGCTGCAGTAATAACACATTAACAAGTAAAAACGATAATGTTCCCCTTATGTCTTTCGGTACATCATTTGTTCCTTCTTCAAAGATGCATCCCATATTCAGTACTGACAGGTCCCTGCCTTTCTCTCTCAATGCTTTTTTGAAGACTGCTCTACATAAATAAACTCTGACCCTCTCTGTGTAAAAAATAAAATGGTTCTCCAGATCTGAAGGTTACAGACAGATTGTTACAGACACTCAGCTTTACATCTGTGTCTGTCTGCCTCTCTGTTGGTGTGTCTAACAGGGTGTGTGAGTGCTCTCTGCTGTCACATAGTAAACTGTATGTACTGATGCAAAGTTGCCAACTATATGGCAGGTGGATTTGGTATCTATTAAAAATGAAAATTATGTTTAGGGAATGACATGGTGTTTTGTGTCTACTCTTCATTTGGTCTGTCTGACATGATAGTCAGTGAAGAAGCAGGAGAGAGAATATTTTTTTTGTAATATTATATAATTAAAAGGTGGAGTGAGATCAGTGTAGCTTTATGTGTGTTATTATATAACCATTAAATGTATTCAGATAGGACTTAATGCAGGACTCCATTACTGCACTGGTGTATTCACACTCGTCTGAGCAGAGCTGTTTCATCCTGCATGTCTTCACACCTGTCTGATCTTTTGAGATCACTGAGCAACACTGTAGCCCCGCAGGTAGTGAGCTGATGAGCGTTCATAAGGAGGAAATTCATATTAAAGTGCCTGATAATAGAAATGAGATTGGCTTTACCTCCATTAGCAGAGCTTGCTAACTCTGGTGCACTTAGGGTGTATGTGCAGTTTGGACCTGAATACGGTAAATATTTCCTATTCATAAACTGTTTCCTCCACCAGAACCTTCCCATTACCTACTCTATTATGTCACACTTTGGTCCGGATTCAGTTATATTGGATAACTTGCATATAATGCCATATGCTTCATGGATATTACAAAAAGGCATGCAGATTGTAAGCCAAATCAGAACTCAGTTACATTTAATAGCTTAATTTCTTAGACTGAGAGAGCACCCTATTTCTTATATGTATTTGTTGCAACACAATTAAATGTACTCTTACTAGCGTTTTAGTCATTAAATCCTAGTCTCCCAATCGGAGTGCATTAATTATTGCCTAACCTACAATCTGCACATACTTTCCCACACTCTTACATAATCAGCTTCTCTGCTTATGAGCTGCTGTTCCAACTGTCAGCCACAATGAAGGAGAGTTGAGTCGGAGCTGATTAGTCTGTCAGGTCCAATGCTGCGAGTACGGTATCAGAATGACGTGTGCAAGAGGAAGTTGTTTACCATTGGTGACACTGAGAATCTAAATAGTTTTTTCACTGTCAAAACTGCACATTTCAAGAAACTAACACGACCACAAATTCACACATTTTAATACAGGCTACTTTTCGCCAAATAATGGTGGGGTATGCACTCACAAAAACACCTACCTCTCTGCCTGTATAGCTGTTGGATCTGAGAGAGATTTCGGTTCTCCACCTCAAAGTTGTTTCATCATCCTGCTTGAGACAGGCTGGATCCTCAGTTCACCGTAAATCATTTTAAGTCTAAACCGGCACCCGCTTTATCTCCTCATGGTTTATTGATTATCCGTCTTTTTACAAAGGAAAACCATTTTTTTGTATGTACTCTATAGTTTGAATAGTATTGTTCAGTCTCTTCTTTATGCCTCAGAGTTACCAAAGTCTAACTGTGGCAAATTATCTCAGGCTGCCATTCAAGTTTAAATGTGGTTATCTTATACTTTATAAAAAAAAGTATGTTCGTTGATATGCTTTATATCTTATCTCTGTTTACATGTTCCAGGGATTCTGGAATGTTCTTTCATTGTTCACAAAGACAACAAAGCTGGACATGAGAGACAATCAAATGTAACTAATAGGTACAAATATAGTCCATAATTGTACATATTAAAGCACTGCTATACAATGTTTAAATACATAATGTTTTACTTACACATTTAGTAAGACAATGATACAGATTAAAATGAACCCTTACCCTTTGTGTCACTCTATGGCAAGGTCGCTTTTTCTGCCTGTGCTTGTGGAAATGTGTCATGGAGGTTGACAGTAAAGGACAGGCTACTTGTGTCTGTTTTGATCATTTGTGATTTTAAACCCATCGGTCTAATTTATTGCGCAGAGTTATTGACTATGCTTCCCTGTCTTATCATGTATCCACTGATGGAGCTGCTCTGGCCCATCCCCAAGGAGCTGAAGGTTTTAGACACTCACCTCACTTTGTTTGCTACGTGACGACACTTCCTGATGTCATCCACCTAAGATGTTGGTCAGGTTGTAGACACCTTGACACTTCTGCTTCACAGTATTAGCCCAGAGTTAATAGAGCCAGAGAGGAGATGTAAAACAAAAAATGCTGATTCGAAACCGGGAAATAAATGAGTCAGTCCTAGAACAAATATTATTTGTTTCCAATGCTCCTGTCTACTTTGTAATTACATGTCAGCAGTAAGTAATGATGCTCTCTCCAGACAGTCAGTACATCAGTAACCACTCTAAAAGGAACTGTGAAGTTTAGAAATGAAATGACAGAAGCAACTCAGCTGGACTGGATGATCAAATTACTTTGAAAAGTATTTCTACTTGCACGGATCAGTACTAACTGGTACTTTTACTGAATATTTGGATAAGCAAAGAGGTTAAAGATCATTCAAATTGACAATGAATTTTGCTCAGTGCAGTAATGACTGTTTAAGGTCTCATATTATACTCACGTTTGTAACATATATCTGTGATGGAAGCATGATTATGATCTGGTTGAACACTTCTGTCAAAATGAAAACAGAGTTGAACATTTAGATTCCTATCACTCCTTTTTCCTCAGTGAGTTGTTCAAATGTTCCCACAGTTTAATGTCGGCAGCAGATTCCCAATTCCCTATAGCCATATCTTCGATGGCTTTCTTAATTCTGTTTCAACTATCCCTGCTTGACAATTGGGTTGAGCGGCTCTGTTCTTTATGCCTGCTTCTGTTGATTTAGTCTGTTTTCCAAAGGCTGCATGATTAAGAGTTGGTGATGATTGATAAGGAGGATAGGAGGTGTTGTTGAGCATTAAACAACTGAAAAGCAATTAAATACAGTTGGTTTGATAGCACACAGTGCATCATGGTTGTTGTTGTTGATACCAAGATGAAGCTCCTTCATGTTGCTCAGCTTCTCCCCTAGCTGACTGAAGCTTGTAGTCTGGTGTGTCGAGGTAGCATGGATGCCCATTGGACTCATCCAATTAATTAGAACAAATTAAACTTTGTAGTTTTAATGAGTGATTTGTTTACTTCTTCAGTTCACAGTGAGAGAGACAGGAAGCAGCGAGGGGCAGACTGATTGTCAGTGAGCTCTGTTCTCATTGGATCCTTAATCTCATCACATCTCCGTTAATGAATCACACAGTCCCAACGCACTAATGAGATGATCTGAAGGCTGTGGTCGAGGGTTTAGATGTGGTAGACTCCTCAGATATTATAAACAAAATATGAGCCTCACCTGCAGTTCAACTTTTAAGAACATTATAATGTATCTTCTACTGATGTCTCAACTGATGATATGCCAGCACAATTACAGTATGTGTGCAATCACTATGTGAGTATTTTTAACATTGTGTTTGAATTTGTTCGTGTTTCACTGACATTTTTGAAACCCACATTGCTTCTTCTTCCTAGCTTTTCTCCTGCAAAGTGGTTAGTATTTGAGGAGAGATAACGCTAAGGGAAAGCTAGAGAAGCTCAGTGTTGTTGTTTTTAGTTGGATGAGGTCTACTGTCAGGATAAGTGGTTAGATATATGATAGATATTGTTGTTTCATACAAACACATAACCCTCAATGCCAGTCTATTTTTGAATGTTTTTCTTTCCCCTTTGTTTCATCAAACATACTGAATATAGCACACTGGCTTTAACAAAGAGACACTGCATTTCAGGGGATCTGGAGGAAGTAATACAACATGTTTTTCACTGCTAACTTACTTTAGACCTGAGTGACACTCGGGTCGTCTGCCACTTTTATTAAACTTGCCGGCAATGATCCTCACAACATGCAGGAGTTTCAAAAAAGAGTTAAAAGTGCTTGTATTTGCAGAAAAAGACACATTAAAGTCAACATGATAAAGGGAAGGGAAACATCCCGTTCAATTAAATCCATCTACTGTCAGCTTTTGTAATTGAATGTCAAAAATAATGAAGCAGCTCTTCAGACTGTAGGTAGCTCAACCCTGAAAGGTATGCTGGTAATGGAGTGGTAACAAAAGAAACAGAGGGGGATCGATCAGCAGCTCAGTTGGATGTTATCAGGAAATCACTCTCAGTGCATCGGGACAGCTGGAAACAACATGAACAGCCTTTCACTAAAGGGGAAGCCTTTCTGTTCCTGTTTGAAGTCTCACTCAAACTGTAGCAATATAGAAAAGTACAAACAAATGTTCCATGACAATTTTCCTGTCATGGAACATTTGAAAATGTCTACGTTGACTGGTCTCAGCTTGAGTATTTCTTGAGTTGATGCTTCACCCTGGCACTTATTTCACTCAGTAGGTGTTCATCATCTTCTGAGTAGGTGATCACACAGTGAAGCACTTTCCATCCGCTCGGTCATCCTCCAACAAGGTCAGTGGAGAGGCTTTATAAAAGTAAACTCAGCGGAGGAAATCTAAAGAAAATGTTCTCCCTGTAGGAAGACTTTGCATTAGTTAATCACACATGTCAGTCTCCATTATGTCTTCTACTTGTGATGAAGAGTCATACTGTGTGCTTTTGAATCGGACTGAGTGGTTGTAGGGTGACGCTTGATATAGCTACAATTTAAGTTTAGAAAATATGTAATGCGTTTAGTTAAATAAATGTTGAGGGGTTGGAACAATTGACAGAAATCCACCAAAATCAGTCTTCCACAGAACATGTTTTATTTACTTTTTTTTTATCTAGCTAAATGTTGGGAAAATACTGAATGTACTCTTCTAATATCAGAGTTGCACATGATAACAAAGGCCCTACGTAGCTGTGTACGTAACAGGATGTATGATTATCTAGAAGAGCATCAGGACACACTGTTTTAGGCATATGATAGCTTTGTGACAACATGATGATTCAGCCTCTGGAGATAGACATATGACTGTCATGTTTATTGCTTACGCAGGCCTTAGCTAATCTGAACTAAACATTGAATACTGCTTTGAACCGGTATTCTTCCATCTTGTGACTGTAACACTCTCTCTTGTATATAAGCATGTCAAGGACACTATTCAGGGAACTATTTGTCCCACGCAGCTCTGTGTGTGATGACTACTTCCATTCTTGCAAGGATAATAAATACATTTATCCCGATTTTGAAGATCAAGCCGGTGACGAGTGATGTTTTCTAACACTAAATATTATCCATGTTTTAAGTTGTATTACAGCCCCTAAAAACAGTGTTGGCTCCATCATTTTAAATGTGTGGCTCCCTCCTTCATGCACAGTATGTCCCCTGTGTAGCCATCAGACATCTGTTCAGTCACCCAGCTGGAAACACGCCTTTCACCCTGTGATATGTTTCTGGCGGTTGTATATGTCACAGGCCAGTTTAGCATGAGATTAAAAATGTGTAATAACTTGTACGGTGTCATGCCTTCGAAATCATTTGCACAAATAATTGCACAGCCTGCAAAACTAAATCGTCCTGGTGTGCATGTTAATGAATCAATGCATCTATGATTCATATTGTAAGAATGTGTCATTAGGTTTTGTATCTGAAAAAAACATAGTGTTTATGTGTAAAACAGATGGCAATGAATGTAAATGAGTAACCAGAAAAAATAAGTTTTGAAAATATTTTGTGATCGAATATGCAGGCTTACTTTCTAAAATTGCCGCTGGCACTATGGGCTTGACTTTTATGAATTCCCTAAATAACAGAGAGAAATGTTATCTGTATTTTACAAATCTACCCCCTCTCAGGAAATGAAGTAAACTCCACATGACACAAGCTGACATTTGTTCATTGTTGCGCTGTGCTTGTGCCTCCCTCTGTGAGTTCAGCTGGATATCAGAACAGAGTTTGACTTTGATGTCTAACTGTAGACATAGAACTTTAGAGTTACAGAAGCCTCATGTTTTGAGATACATTTCACATTTATAGAGGCAGCTTCCAAAGGCAGTGATGACTTTCTTTGTCTTGCTAATTACATTCTCTGTTATGGATAGAATACGTACACTGTGCTGAACATAAACATCAAGTAAGTTGTGAATGTGTTTGTGCTTGGAAAATAGTTGTGTGTTTACTCACTTAGTCTGTTTCCAGATGCATATATCATCTCTCTCATTGCCAATAGATGAAGAGCTCTGTTTAAGTTGGTATGTTGTGGTGTAACACTGATATACATTACATACATATAACAGAAGATAATTAGTAAAGAAGAATACAGGCGACTCCAGTGTTAAGCATTACACTCTCCAGCTGAGCCAAGGATTATAGTACAACTGCAAGCTTTCTTTCAAGGCAGATTGTAAAATAGTTGTTTTTTTATAGATATTCAAAGAAGGAAGTACTTCTTATTTGATGATATTTTGTAAATCATCATATGCCAAGGGTGCATAAAAAGAGACAGCAGTGTTGGCAAACTCTTAGTGGACCCTGGGGACATTAAAACATCTGATATGTAGATGTAGTGCTGTAGTTGGTGCTAATAAAGGATAACAAAGCTGGAGATTTCCCCCAATAGAGAGGACATTCAATAGGTTCATAGAAAGAGTGATGATGAATGAGTGAGCATGCTTTTGAACAAAATGCATTGTAAATAGCAGAATCCAGTTTTTAAGTAAGAAGGCACTGTCAGTACGCTTCTCCATTGCTAACCCCGCCCCTTTCACGTGAACGCGCTCTCAGCCGGACAGAGAAACCCTGGGTTGATTTACCGAGTTACATGCATGTTAATCCCATCACCACATTTTCATACATTTGAGTTTAGCTGGAAAATAAATGCATTTTTTTTTTAGCAGATAGCCCGGATCTTTTATCCAACCGTGTGCCTCAGTATTTGTAGGAAATGTCTCAATACATGTGCCTTCTAATGTCTTCTAGAGATAGTAGGATCAGCTTCCTTGAGGCAAAACAAGAGAGGGAGATGTTTGTGGTCTTTTTTCAAATTAAGGACCAGTTTTGATTTTAACAATAGAAGCTTCAGGCGCCGTTTACACGAGGAGAAAACTGCTTGTATCTGCATAGTTTCGCGTGCGTATAGCCCTATTATTTACACGAGGCCAATAGAAACTGACCCCACAAACGATAACGGGTCCCAAGGTGGATAGATTTGCAAACGAAACGCTCTGGGGGGTCAACCGAGTCCGTGTAATCACCTCTATACGAATATTTCCTGAAAAAATAACGATAGCCCCACCTCTCCTGCTCACTGCTGTAGCAACTATCAAAAATAGCTGTGTTAATTAAACGCACAAGGGGTTCTTGAATGAAATAATATTATAAAAGGCAAACCAGAATTGTTAACGCCCAATATACTCCTTAAACAAAATAAACAGAGTCAGATTTCATGCATTGATCCATTATATTGACAATTTTCCAGCCAAACAACACAAACTAAATTAAACAGTCCGCTCTGCGATACACCAAACTTGTCTTTACTGCCTAATCCAGGCCATTATTGTTTATTGCTCCTGCGCCCGTCGGCGGCAAAAAGAGAAATGTTTATAATCCACACAAAAAAAGGAAACACGAGGACCGGCGTGTCCCAGAGGAGCGATCTCACCCGGTGTTTGTAGAGAATATCTCTCTTTCTGAGCCGTCCTCTCCATGGAGACGTGCTTCTTGGTCGGTCGATGCAATATCCACAGATTCGGTTTCTTTCAGTTAACTTCCCCGTTGCATTTATCCATATGCTGAGGAAATTACTATATCCCGCTGAATACCAGCAATCGCCACACACACTTCCTCCTGTCAGTAGCTACTGCTAGTGCTACTGCTCCTGACCATGCTACAGATATTAGTGCAAAATCTACAGCTCCTCCACCACAACCATCAGCAACAAGTGGACATGGAGAATTACATGAACTACATGTTGCTAAATACACCGCGGGGCATAAACAGAAGGGTAGCCATGGCAACATTGCTGCGGGGCTGCTCTTCTTCGCTGCTTTTGGTGTATTTTGGCGGAAGTTACAGCGCCACTTACAGTCCCGGCATATGTACTACAGCGTTTCCAGCGGTCTCGTTTGAACAGACACGTTAAATGAAACAAATGCATGTGAACGGAAGACTTTTTTGAATACGCATACTGTGCATAAACGCAAACGTTCCCGTGTGAAAGAGGCCTCAGTCATTGAAGAGCTGTAAGAGCTCTAAGGCATTATTGATTCAGAGGTCTAGAGCTTGGATGTTTTCTTATGTGGAGCGACTTTATGGTTTTGTTTCATCTTGTGTGGAGGCTGTATCAAAGAGAATAGAACAGTGATGTGAGCACAAACAAGCAGCAAAAAGCAGGATTGAAATATCCAGCCAGATGGAAATGGTTGTTGTTGCTTTGAAATCGGCGAATGAATGGATTTCTAGGAGTCAACACAGGAGATATACAGGAAGTGAGATAAAGCCTTAAAACCCCCGGTGGGAATAATGAGACCACAATAAAAACATAAATAAATCAGCTTCACACAAATATATGGCGGATGTTATGGAACATTTAAAGGATCAGCTCCAAGCTGAAGTCCATGAAATCAAGCTCATCAGTTAATCTGCTTCTTCCAGTCAGCCTCGGTGTGAAAGCCTCCAGAGTCGCTTCATTCCACACGGCAATGCTTCTAAACATGCCTCACCGACAGCCTCTCTGATATGGACCTGACATTTACAGCCAGGAAATAATGTGTCCATTGATCCACCTGCTTTTCACTGAGTCTCTTTATGTCTGATGAAAGAAGAGCTATGAACAACTTTCTCTGTAGCCCCCCCTCTCTCTCTTTCTCCTCGCTCTAGCTCTTTTTGTGCTATCTCATTTTCTTTGAAATGAAGGAAAGAGAGGAAGAAAGGATGCTTTAATTCATATATTTTTACAGCTGTGTTCACAATTGCAGCACGGTCATGATCCTTTGACCTTTGATCTTTTGTGTGTATTACCTGTTAATATTTTGTCGATCTAAAGAAAATAATATATTATACAATGACCATGATAAAGAATGAATCAAAATGTCACCCCTCTGAAAAGTGTCATCACATATATAACACATATTTATTTTTAATTTCATGCAAATAAGGAACTTTCTTTTTCAATATTCAACCTTTATTTCCTCCAAGTCTCAGTAACAAATAAATTGTGACAAATGGAAGAACTTTAAATAAGCCAAAAACCATGCTTCATATTTAGCAGAGGCACTTAGAGGATAATTGTTCATTTACATGACAAATGAGTCACAGCGATGAATGCCGATTTGACAAATTGTTACTCCCTCTGTTAAAACTCTCAGAGAAGATCAGACAAATGATGTCACCAGATATCAGGAACCTGATTTGTATTAGTATTTATTTCTGATTTGTAGACCAAGTCCCAACTTCCTTAGGAGATTCTCTTTGACGCTAAATAACTAATCCCGCAAATATGGATAAGATTAATGTATGCATGAAGATAAATGGTAAATGGACTGTACTTATATAGCGCTTTATCCAGTCTTTACCACCCCTCAAAGCGCTTTTACATACTACATGTCGTTCACCCATTCATACAGAGCAGTGTACCTTACTCTAGGAACTAACATTCATACACATTCACACACCGTTGGCCATGCCATCGGGAGCAACTCAGGGTTAAGTATCTTGCCCAAGGATACATCGACATGTTGGCTGCACGGGCTGGGATCGAACCCACAACCTTCTGGTTGAAAGACGACCGCACTCCCTCGCAGTCACAGTTGCCACAGACAACTGCGTAATACTTCTGTTTTGGTGAACATATGCATCCCATCAACACATTACATTAATACTACTGTACTTATTCAGGTTTTACGTATGGTCATTAGGTTTTCGACGGTAGAAACACATTCACAGTGTTCTGGTGTGACTCAAAGAAACATCTGTCAGCTCCTAAAACAACATCTGGAGCACATCTGGAGAGGAGGCGATACAAGCAGTGAGGTTAGTTTGTAGAGTCTTGAACATGAACCTTGTTCGTTTAAACATTTCAGAACAGGACTATGTCAAAAGGGAAAATGTTGCTACAGCATTGTACATTTGATTTAGGATTAACAGTCTGATTGACGTTGCTGTTTTCTGTTGGTGTTTGTCCTGATAGTCCTTCCTGAATTCTCAAGGCTCTTTTCTTCCAGCTAAATGTTTGTGTTCACTACAATTTAAATAATGTTTTATGTTCTTGAAGTCTCACAGAATCACAACAAGAGAAAGATACACGTTTTTACTGTTTTTTTTTTCTTTTTGCTCATCCTTTGTCAGCTCAAGAAAACATTTGCTTATCGGCTGCATTTGGGAAATTGGTTTCTTCCATCTGCAGGTGTTATTTGTCTCTGACTTGCAATAGGCTTTGTCCTGATCACTTGCTTGACTCAAAAAAGACACATATACTGTGACAATAGAAAATGTTATTTCATTTGTGTCATCCTGAAGGTAAAACATGAACAGTACTGTAACAAATCCCCACCTGCAGCCAGACAGAATTAACATTTAAATAGGAATGCAGTCTGTGAAGATAACATGTCTGAAGCTGGGGATAATGTGTGTACTTCTGTCATCACATTTCCCTTTATTTATGAATCAATACAACTTGTGAGTGAAACGATGCAAACCTATAATCTGCTTTATAAATGTATGTCCCTGAACAAGCAGCAGATATGTTGATATATTTGGCTCAATCAGTTTACAGTGTTTCCATCTCGCAATGGCCGATATCCTTGTTTTCATCAACAGTGCTATGATCATAGGGCTCCTGTATTATTATTCTGCATGCAGTCTGTTTTCTGGGTTTGGATAGCTGGAAAATGTTGTCTCTGCAGCAAATATCGGGGATTATTTCTGCATAGTGTTATGTTCATATCATTTTATGCTAATCCCCATGTGCACAACCACATATTTACATTCTGAACAATACAGACAATGTGTTTGACATTTGCCAGTTGCTTGAACAGAATGACAGAGAGTGAGAGAACACTTTAAATGTCTTACTGGTGAAAGCTCATACAAGATAATGACTTACCAACTCAAGTAACTTTCTATCCTATTTTCTGCAGAATTATCAAGTCATCCAAATGAGATACATGTGGCATAAAAAGGAATCAAGGAAGAACTACAACCTCCCATTTTTTTTTCTGACTCTTGCTTACTTTGTCACATATACTTACTTTTGTATTTGTAAAGTGTTCCGCTTCTCTTTTTTACAAGTCATAAATAATTTTTTTCTTCCATAACCAGTTATTTACTCTTGTGTTACCTCTCAATTTAGTTTGTTCGGAATAAGGCTGCTTCATGTGAACATCAGCTGGATAGCCTCAACCATCTTTATCCCTTTATTTTGATTACATAAATGTTTCTAAGACATTTGATTATACTCTTACATGTTTACACCTTCTATTTGTAATCTGGATCCACTGTCCTTGTTAGAAGGTTACTTAATTCAAACGCGGTCTGATTCTTTTCTCCTTCCTCTACATAGGTCTCACTGAGGATATTTATGTCACACAAGCTGTTCTTAGAGTGAAATCAATAGAGGAGGCTAATCAGTTTTGATGGCCTTATTGACAAGCAGACGGTCTTACAGGATGTGTGCGAGACAGACGGGATAGATCAGGGAAGATGACTCCACAGTCCACTGGTGCTGTGTGTGTGTTGCTCATTTGTGTTGAACTACTGTAAATATATGCAGATGGAATGATTGCTATTTCACAGGAAAACTCACTGAAGTCTGAGTCATTAATTTCAGCAAATGTTGGATAAGACCTTTTGGGTCAGAACAGTTTGAAACACACATCTATTTTGTGTTGCTAAAATTCAGATCTGCTAAAGAAAAGGTGAATTACAACTGATATTTTGGAAACACGTTTACCGACAACTAACAGTTTGACTTATCAAACCTGGCCAGCAGTCTGTGTGCAGAACACAGGGGGATAATCTATTATGTATTCTGTTTGTTTGCTAACAGAGAGTCAGTGACATCATTTAACAAATATGTTAAGCAAATAGTTCAGTTCAGTGTGAGAACAATTTGCCTTTGGTTAGCATGCAGCAAATCTGTACTGCTATTTTGACACAATTGATAACCAATGTCCTCTTACATCCTTTACTGCTGCTGTCATTTGTGAGAAGGATTATATAGCTGCTACACTTAACACTTTATGACCTTTAACATTTGACCATTCTGCACACATTTCCCTCTTCTGCTTCTCTCTTTGACTGAAGATCCTAGATTATACAAATAAGAGAAAGTGGTAGATAATTTCCACATTTTTCTGTCTTTGTTAATGTTTTCTCTATAACGGATAGATGAGAAACATACTTACTGCTGATTGGCTGGCAGGTTCCCATTTCAGTTCGCCTCAAATGTGGCCATATTTGAAAGGAGTTTTTGACAGACTGTAATATAAGTAAAAATACAGTAAGAAATGGTCGATGTTGATTTAGGAAGAGGATTAGCTCTGACTGGAAATGTTGAAGTGTAAGGGCTAACAAGTCTGTAGAGACTCAACAGGAAAATCCTCAGGAGAACAGCTGAGCTCTCTGTGTTTCTGTTCCTCCAGTTTAGAACATAGAGCTAATCCAAACATCCACAGGTCTAATCAGGGATTATGCGTGTTATATGCAAACATATACAGACCCTGAAATGTATGAAGTTAAGCTTAGTCAGAAATACATTGTATAACTTGCCTTAGAGAATTATAAGAGTAGTACGATTGCGAGGTCAGTTAAGTTGAAATGCACTGTAAACACATTTATTCTATTGTATGAAGAAAAAACACGTCTGAACTCAACTCTGAGTTTAATTATCCAGCAACTTTTCATTCTGTCAGTTGCTATACAACTGTTTTTTTTACCGGCAGTCACAATTCTTGCTTCCTGCTCTTCCTCATTTATGAAACACTGCAGATGTTGCTCTCTTCATTCAAAGTATATACTACAATGTGAAGTACAGTAGATAAGTGAAAACATACTTGTCTTAATTACTGCTTTATTTTTATATTAATTTTACTCTTGCACAGTTTCACTTACCTTCTTCATGAAAGAAAAGATTGTTACAAATCTATCATATCATATGCCTCAATGCTTTTAGAGGGTAGTAGTATTGGAAGGTCAGTGAATTGAATTAAATCCACTGCGAATATTTCTTCTATTGCATGAAAACACAGCACCTCTGTCTGGATATTTGGGAGGGACTACTACGGTTAACAATGTGATCCAGTTCTCTCTGTGGAATGAAGGCCTCGTGTCCGATAACAATTAATTTTCATCAACCAGAGAGTCATTCTCTGATCTAAAGACATTTGGCACTTTGCCAGAGGCAAACTATCATCAAACCAAAGTCTTTAGGGAAGCTTTCACACGTTTGCATGCCAGCGGATTGCTTCAGTGTTGCAGCAGAGAGCTTCACCAGAGCAAAACAGTCATAAATCAACACTCTCCACAGTCACGGTAATCAGCTGGGGGTCTGCTGTGATGAGAACCACTGGGATGGAGTCACCAGGAATAGACAGAGAAGCTCTTTATTCAGGACAGAGAACAACATCAGAGGAAACAAGAGCCAAGAGTTATGAGCATCACAGTACAAGTACCACAGAGTGTCTGCAACTTTACGGTAAATGATCCACTTCTGGAGGTCACAGCTGAGAGTGGAGAGAGTGCAGTGTTAACGTGGTGTCAAATTTAGAAAATCAATACAGATCTTTTCTGAGCTGTATCCTGATACTTGATGGATGGAAAGTCAAGCAGCAGACTTTAAGTTCCGACTTATTACATCTTGCAGTAAATGGATAGTGTTTGGCCTGATGTGAAGAACACATTAGTCAATGTTCAGGTATCTGACAACTTGGTAGAGGATGAATCATAATGACTTTGGCACCCCCCTGACCTTTACTCCAGCAAGTGTACTCATTTATCTTGGGAAATGTGAAGTGTGAACAAGCGCTGTGCTCTGCTGCTGCTCTGTCTCTATCCATGGTGACTGGCAGGATGGATCAACTCACTGCACTCTAGCTTGAAGTTTGAGTTTAACTTAACACTAACTTAAATGTCTCTTTGCTGACCTCCAGCGGCTTCTCCTCTCACCATGCTGCTGGTGGACATGGTGACATCACAGTTGGGTGTGGTTACATAATCAACATAGCTCAGTTCTGAATAAACCCAACCACACCTCAGTGATGGTTGGTGGAAAGTGAACATCCATAACAGATTACTTCAACTTTTTCTTCATCTGTCATGGTTTATTCATCATTTTTAGTTTAGTCCATACCTCCATCATTGCCTGTTTCTTTCACTCTGCAGTTTTCCTTTGTTTTTGTGCTTTATCTATTTCCCTTTAATCTGTAGAAAAGCAAAGCCTTATTTGCATTCCCAGCATGCCACACCATTTTAGAATGTATGCAGTTTCATGCTACTCCCATCTGTTTCTATATGTTTGCCTCGGAGTATACCAGACCCAAGTCCTCCAACAGTCTATTGAGTCTTTCACACACACCCAAAGGTTTGCTGTAGCACAGAAACATTGTGGGCTGCAAATCAATTATGAATCAAGACACAGAGGTCAGCAGCTTCACACTTTATGTTCAGTATGATGAGGCATGAGTGAACTGCACTCTGTCAAATTAATCCGAATCTCTCTCTGTAACGAGGGGGACATGTTATCTCCAACAATGGTGATTTCTCTGATTGCAGAACTGTAAAAGCCAGAGAAAATGGTCACAAGTCAAAGACTAAAATAAACTAGGATGTTACGCCTTACATCATTTGATGATAATGTATTTTTCCAACATTTGCAATATTTTGGCATTATGCAAAGATATTAGTTGGACAAGCTAATGTGAAATCATTTTCCACCACCTGTCCATGCATGATTACTCATTACAGTCATGTGTGGGAAGCTTTGCATATTTATTCATATTGTTGCATCATTAAAACGGCTTCTGCCTGCATTATTAGAATTATATTTTTTATTAGAATTAGAATTGATTAGAATTGGAGGGATGAAACCCTCTTTTAATGGGCACACATGCAGAGCACACAGCACACCCATGCGGCTTTCACACCAGCGCTTTTCCCTTTCTAGCTCCTAGCGAGAGCTTTTCTGGTTCAGCTCCCGTTTCCCTTTTCAGCTCCCGCTCTGTTCACACTGCCCAGAGCTGCCGCTGCTGCGTCATGACGTCACAGTTTACGTTGCTGATTTTCTCCCACAACAACAACGGGCCGGGGACTGCGTCGGGTCGATGATCGTGTTGCTTTTAATTTATCATACGAAGCCAGATTAAATTAAATAACGACTTCTCCAATCTTATACTTTTCTCCAGAGTGCCGTGGTTCATTGTTTATTAATGTGTTTCAGCGGCATTTACCGACCGCTGCAGTGCTGGCTGCACTTCCACAGGAGTTTATTCTCCCGTTAGCTCTGGGTTAGCTCACACGGCTCTAAAGTATTCACTGTCTGACTGTCACACAAGCAGCTGATACATATCCCCAGTTCCCCTTAAGTGAATGTGTGTCAGTCTGAATTGACGCTGTTTGGCATCACAACGCTGTTATGAAAGTTTCTCTGGTATAACATGGGTGATGTTAGCATAGCAACCGAAGCTAAACTGACTACTTGCTAAGCCGTTTTCTACAGGCACATTTTACCGGCGTATTTTTCATTATGATTCTACTTCTGATAGTCGGACATGACAACCTGTACAGCCCATGTATCTCCACAATGATCAATAACAGCGAACGGATGGTCAAAGTAAGGTTTCCTGCACGCCTCGACGTAAGAGACGTAAGCGACGCCGCGTCATAGCTCCGAAGCTCTTGCCTCTGGACCAACAATTATTTGGAGCTGGAAGTGAACCGCATTCCGGAGCTATGACGCGCCGCCGCTGCGGTGTGAACAGGAAAAACCGGCGCTTGTGCTCCAGCTCCGAGCAGGAGCTGGAAAAGCGCCGGTGTGAAAGGGGCACCAGTGACATTTTTTCTCTGCTTTTAACCCATCCTAGTACCAGGAGCAGTGGGTGTCTGCATTTGAGTCTTTATCTTAAAGGGGACCTATCATGCAAAATGCACTTTTGTACGTCTTTTATACATGAATATGTGTCCCCGGTGTTCCAGGGAACTCACCAAGTGTCAGAAAACACAACCCTCTCTATTTTCCTCCATACCCAAATCTCTAAAAAAGGGGCTGCAACAGATCTGATAAAAACTGATCCAGATTTGAACACTGTCCTGACGTCAGGACGGTGGCGCTACGGCTATTGGGCCAACTCCACCAATCAGGAGGAGACAACCACGGCCATTGCCGTTCGAAAGCACTGGAGACGCTGTAGTACATATGCCAGGCCTGTAGGTGGTGCTGTTCTCACTGAATCTGCCCTTGCAAAAACAGAGCTAAAAAATGTCAAATTGAGCAAAATGAGGCATGGCTAAAATGCATGATCTGTTTGGTATTTTGAAAAAAAAAAAGTATAAATATGCCTTATATAGGTATGGTCCTACACTATATTATTCAAATATAGCATGATAGGTCCACTTTAATGGATTGTGATGTGTTGGCATAGATTGCATTAAGATGATGTTCCTAAGCCTTGAACAACCCTAAAAGTGTCGATATTATTGTAAAGCCTTTTTCAAACGACACGCATGCATACACACACACACACACACACACACACACACACACACACACACACACACACACACACACACACACACCTACACACACCTACACACACCTACACACACCTACACACACCTACACACACACACACACACACACACACACACACATATATATCTGATATGCAGTATGTACCTTAGATAATGTGTGAGTGTCTGCAGATATCATTAAAATCCACCTGAACGATGAGTTGTGCAGTTTGACTTTAACATGGAACAAGATATAACTCTCCGAGTATCATCAGTCTTCTCCGACTTAAACTCCATTTTGTCATCAGGATGTTTGGATGGGATTGAATCTCACCTTTGCTTTGTTTCTCTTTCTGCTGTCATGTAAGGATGGAAACAGTATGTATCTCATCTGAACATAACATACAAATGAGCAGTGTGATAGAAACAGATGGTTATTAAAAACCCTCCGAAACACTAACCACCTGTGGCATAATGTCTCGGGCACGGAAATTAAACACAGATGGACACTAAATGAAAACAAAAAAGGAATCCTTTTTCAATAGAGCAACTGTAATTTGTAAAGTTTTTGTTAAAACTAAGAAATGTTTTGCTGATTTAAAGTAAATGGGGGCTGTATTTCAAAAACAACATACTGTACTGACAAAACCTCCGTCTACACATGCACACAACTTATGCGATATTATTTATCCAGTCCTACCTCAAAACTTCCCAAACACATGTACACTGCGCTAAAATGTATGAAAACAGGTTGATGGTACAGCTTCAGGAGAGAGACTCCTCTCAGCACAGTAGTAGAGAAGTACACACAGGTGGAGGCTGTTGGACTGACTATATAATATATATTTGGCAGGATTAGGCAGACAATAAAACATGTCTCATGGCTTCTCTCTACTGTGTATTTGTGTAATTAAATGTCAGCAGTAAGTAATGCTTACCACTCTGTAAGTACAGGGGCTCTTGAATGAATTGGTCACGAAGTAGTGACAGCGATCAGCAACACAGCGATCGATCAGCTGCTCGATTTAGATTCATGAGACAAACAGTTTAAATGAGAAAACACTATCAGGTCTGCAGGATCAGTGCTGGAAACAGAGGTTTCCTTTCAGTTTGAACCACTTATTCTTTCTTAATGGACCAAACACCATCCAAAATACAATTACAAATACAATGTGTTGCTCGTCTGTCTTTGACTATTGGAATAGTATATGCAATTTAATTTGGTTTTGGGTCCAACTACAAGTTTGATATGAAAACTTTAAACTTGCAGTACATGTATGTATTGTGAATGGACTAGTGATAAACCTTTGTAATAGAAAATAATTGCAGTTTCAAAGATTCTGAATTTTAAAAACTGCTCATCTGCTCTTAAGGAGATGGAACATAACACGTTGAGTGAAATATCTATAGTTAAGATTCCCATTAGCATCTCTCACACTAAATCCTTTCACACTGAGTTGTTAAAGTCTTTTCACTCTCCTCTAACTTTCCTCTCATTAGTTCACACATAAATCATCTCCCACTTATCTGTAGACTCTTACCACTTCTTTACTTTAAGTCCTCTGTCATTTCTTATTGTATGACTCTCTGGATTTGGTGCAATCTATTTTCTTTGTTTCTATCTCAGCTGGAATCATTTCCCCATAGCTGCCTGCAGATGACTGACAGTGCAATCATTAAGCTGTGGCTGATACATTGCTTCCTCTGAGGGGAGCAGTGATGTCCCTCTCACTGCAGAGCTTCTTTAAACGTATCGTCTGCTCACACTTCAATTCATTTAGGTGTTTGAACATGTTTGCTGCTTGCTTTAAACATACAACCAATGAACAGGTGGAAGAGAAAGATGATAAAATGATGGAAAAAGTTATGAATATACTTTGTCAGGCTTGCTGAAAACATACTTAGTGTTTGAAACGATAATTTGGCATTTGATGTGATTTTGTTGCGTTTTTAGCTTCAAACAGATAATTTTCTCTAAAAGTTGTGCTTCAATGATTCTGATATCATTTGGGGATGGAGTCTTGATGGGTTGAGAACATCTGATCATATTAAAACAAATTATGATGGTGTTCTTTCAGGGGGAACAAAACGCTGAATGTTTTTGCTCCACTTCATCTGTCTCTGTTGGTGGTATTTTAGATGAACTGTTTGTTAATAATAGCTTCCAGGCTCTTCATATTGTATTCTCTTTTACTGTCTCAATCAAAGTTTCTACAATAAAAAAGGAAGGTGATGTGGCGGGGCTTGGTCAGCAAACAGCATAACGCTATAATCCTGTTTAAGTATAACAGGATTAAAGCATTTTGCCTGGCTAAAGTGTTCACCCATTAAACATATCCACACATCTTTTCTATTAATGCTTTATTCAAACAGGTAATCCTGTTGGAGAAAACACCTCTGATACATAGGGACTTAAGCCATCAATGTATTTTCCGTCTGTTCAGCTGTTACTGAATATGTGGCACTTTAATAACTGGAGGTTTTGCTCATTTAATGATGGCTATCAGTCAATGAAGGAGCTGTGGAGTTGCCTTTTGAGGATTCATGTAAATAATAACCTGTGGAGACATGTGTTTGATGTTGTTACCATTATTTTACACATGTTATTATCTGATTTTAAACCACTTTACTTCATATTCACACATCAGCTCAGAAAAAAAGAAAAGAGAAATGACCTCTTCTCTATACACTGTGTGGCTGTGCAGTATCACACTTTAAGAGGATGTTTTGTTCCTTTTTAAAATCGACACAGTTTCCAACCATTTAATTTGAGTTTGCATTATCTCTTTAATTTTCGTGACATGATTAATGATGGTGTTACTTCTCTTCAAGGTTTATCAATTATAATTTGAACGCATTCACCATGGTAATCAGCGTGTATTTGCATGGTATCTGCGGTCATAGCTGCTTAGCTGCTGTTGACAGTATTGATTAATGAATTTGTCTGTAACTAAAGTTGCCACCATTTTTTTTTAATTTAAGCTCACTTCATCATACATCCATTCAAGTTATTATTCACCTGCCGGTATTCAAGATCTACCTGTAGATTAGCATATTTTAGAGGTGAGGAGGTCAATGCTGCCATGTGGAAATCACAGTCAACAAATACATCTGAATATTGCTGTGTGATGTCACTGTTAGTGCAATTAGCAAATTATTGTTTCTAATAGTTATTTTTTTTCACCCCACTGAGGCAAATAATGTCTGATTTGACATGATGAGGTGAATCAATTAGATTATCTAAATTGTGATGGATTTGATAAGGTGCATACTGAGTAAATGTGTTTTAGGTAACGTGGGCCAGTTTGACCATGTGTGTGTATAAGTGAAGTCAAAGTCAACTGTATTGTCAATCTTTCAGTTTGTGTGTAAATAATAATAATAATAATTCATTTATTTTATATAGGCACCTTTCAAGGATCTCAAGGTCGCCGTACAAAAACACAAAACAAAAAGATACACAATACATAACACCAGCATAACAAACATAACAGACAGAGAGATCAAAATACCGTTTCGCACAATCCCGAATATAAGGTGAAGTGATGAGGACACCACATCCTGACCTGTACACTGGAATTTAAAAGAGACAGCATGATTACAGCAGGGTTTTCAGTAACACACAATATTTGTTTGAATCCCACAGCCTTGTTGAGACTGTTATGTCTGAGTATCACGAAGCACTGACCTTCACCATGTACAGTATATCTGCAGTCGAGAGCTGAGTGAATGAAATGTGTCATATCTAGCCCTACAATCGCTCCATTCTTCTCAGACGGCTTTGAATTGCTGTGTGCTGGAGTAATATTATACATGCTGTGTTAAGAGGTAGAAGTGGACACTTCACATTTATATTCATGTCACATCAGCGGCCTATCCTAAGTAAATCACGCACCATGGACCCTGAGATTTAGAGAATCTCTCTGTGTGTTTTCTTTGTTTTTTTGTGTGTCTCTGGCCATTGGTTTCCACCATCACAGCTACGTACTGTAGTTCAGTGAGATAAGAGCTTTTGAATCTGATTTGGGCTCCACTGATTGCTCTCTCATTAGACAGTGATGGAAGGATGGTGTACAGTAATTGTATAATGTCTATTATTTCCCATAAATATGGCTCTGTGGTCGATTAGTAGACTCCTGGTTGGGTGGGAGCTGCTCTCTTTAGTCTGAGATGAGATTGTTGTTGTGTCATGTTTCCTGATTGTTTGTGTCTGAAGTCCATCTCTCTGCCATTTGCTGCCCTGCACCACTGATCCTGAAAACAACATAGTCTGCTCTGTTTTAATGACTTTTTACATTCTGATTAGTAACATTATATCACTTCTCTTACATTTTTTTAATGCATCACATCCAATATATATATTAGGGAGGCGTGTGGTGCAGTGGGTTGTGTGTTGGTGTTCGGATCAGGGGGTCACAGGTTCAAACCCCACTGCAATCAGCATGTCGTTGTGTCCCTGGGCAAGACACTTCACCCCAAATTGCTCCTGTGGGGATTGCCCACAGTATTGAGTATGTAAGTCGCTTTGGATAAAAGCGTCTAACAAGTGAATACTCCATATATTGGACTGCTTTGTACTCATTAAGAGAGATTCAGACAAAGCGCAGAGTATCATCAGTCCGACACAACTGTCAAACATTTTGCTGCTATAAATGTTTTACTCTCCTCTGACACATTTCTCAGATTGTGAGATGAAGGTGAAATTAAATTACAACGAATAATTCAACACCTGACTGATAAACTCATTGTTCTAATCTAACTCTATGTTGAAAAGTCAACAGATATGTCATTAGAGTATTTAGAGCACATGTCTCAAACTCAAGGCCCGGGGACCAAATCAGGCCCTTGGTGGATTTAATTTCGGCCCGCAGGATAATTTTTAATTACTATTAGATCTGGCCCGCCGGTATATTGCACACACACCTTCACTCAATCCTGAGGGTTTCCTCAGCTCAGAGCCTGACCCCAAACATTGATGAACTTGCACCCAAGATGAGATGCCAAGTATCTGGCTTGAACTAGCATCATTTCCTTCTGCACTTTTTTTCTTGAGACAACAGGGCATGTTTGGTTTTTTCTTTGAGGGAAATTGTTTTGTTGAAGCTGTTGTTGGCCTGTGGAAAAATGTAATCATAAGAAATGACTCGGGGGGGGAAAAGCTGCAGATAGAGCCATAAGAAATGAATGCAACTGATTATTTAATGTTTAATGTTGTTTATAGGCAATAATTTAAGCTTTGTTAGTTCCAGGTTTAATATGTGCAATAAGTTATTTCAATAAGTTTTGCAATAAACATTGAACCAGTCCGGCCCTCGACTAGTACCGATTTTTTTATTTTGGCCCACTGTGTATTTGAGTTTGACACCCCTGATTTAGAGGAATAGCGCATGTAATGTGGCCTCAACTGAGGTCAATTGTCAAGTTATACACTAATACATGAAGGGAAACAAAAGGAAAAGGGTTAAACACTTGACATGATGGTGGGTTAGTTCTCTGAATCAAAGCCCTTAAGCTGATGACTGACTGTCAGCAATGTCACATTAATCACAGTTATGAAAATCTTCAGTGTACTTTTAGAGTAAAGTCAATGGCGGTCAAAGCAGCTATTTGCCACCGTGATGAATCACTTCTAACTGCGGTGATGTTGTTGTTTCACAGTAATGGATTTATTGTCACATAATGAACAGAGCAACTTTTTAATTTCAGCTGAATGACGACCATGTCTCTGCTGTTCACTGTGACTGTGCATCATTCGCTGCAATGCTCCATGGGTAGTGGTACTTTAAAGTAAAGATGGATGTAGTCATCTCTTAGACAGCTGTCAGTCAACAACCTGACTTTCATTGGTCCATTTCTGCAGCCTCCATGCTGTCAATCCCCTCACACACACTTTGATCCATGAGGGGATTAAGCTGTCTGATGCATACTAACTGAGTGACAGTTAGGAAATATACTTTAATAATAATATTAGCAGTCTGTCCACAGCCTGACACTCACCTTTTATCTCCTACACTCTACTCAGGCTTTCTGTCAAATGTTTTCAATATGCAACAATAACACCATTACACACATAGTCGAGTACACAGACACACACACACACTTAGTTATGAGAATACATCAGCTATACAGTATTAGCATAATGCATTGATCACCCTCACTTCATCCAGCCTCACAGCTACACATCTACAACCAACTCTTTATCCTTAATGTCCCCCCATCTTTCAACACTATTAGCATGGCTGACAAATCTCAGCTAAACATGATTCCTGTGGCACTGTGTCTACACTGATATAAATACAAACTATACACTTACGGTAGCATTGACAGTTGGAATTGTCAGTTTATTGTTTTCATGGATTCTCTAGTAGCATTGTTGAAATATAACACTCTATCATAAACTGTGGTTTTTGTTCAGTTGTTGCAGATGGTGAATGGGGGGATGCAAAACACTGGATCCTTGGAAAAGAGCTATGTCGTTGACTCACAAATGAGGCCTGTAATGATGATAAATCCCTAAGAGTATTGTTTCCATTTAGAAAAAAAAAAAGTACAACACATGAATATTCAGCCTCAATAAAGTCGAGAGCACAGCCAATTATTCAGGTACTGGACCAGCATTTCTCAAGGTTCTACTTGATATTACAAACATGAATTGTATTTCAAGCATATTGGGATTCTGCAAGTTACAGCAGTTAAGCCTCACAGCATCGATCTATGGACTTTCTCTAAAAATGACACCTTTTCCCCATTAAACCACCTTGAAGCAATATAATGCCATGACTCAGCTGCAGTACTTACAGTCTCAACGGATTACCTATCCCCCCTAACTCTGAGTGCAGCATCTCCAAAAGAATCCACCTCATATCCCATAAATCACTGCAGCTCAGTGAAAGGAAGCCATGTCGACTGTGAGCTCTAGGATATGGTTTATACTGTGGCTATTTTCTATTATTATTTCACACCCTCTATTAAACGCCAACACTTCCACCACACTTTCCTTTCCATCAATTAATAATTGAAAAATACAATGTGATAGATAACTGTGAGAAAACGGTCTCATGAACATTGGGGTAAGGATATGTGAAGCAGTGTATGTACTGTTTATGCTGGTAAATTATGTGTCCTCTTTAACCACATTAAGCCCCTCAGAGGATAAATATTCCTGTACGTGTTGACCTATAGTTGAGACCTTTACTGCTTTATTATAGTCCCTAGGAGGCAACAGTATCTCCAGGTCTACACCATCATTATGAAATATGGATGCACTGCACGCCTACCTTGTCTTGTGTATCCTCCTGCACCGCTAAAATACTCCATTATTAATATCAACGTTGCACAATCTCCCACTTAGTGAGATCATGTCTCTCTATGCCAGGTTCTTTCTGCTCCCAGTCATGCGGGACTAAGCTGTTTCTCTCTCAATCTTATTCAGCCTCTGACATTTTGCCATTTTTCACTGAAGATGCGATCTACAAAAAAAAGCAAACAAATCACCATTTATACAATTGCAATTATCAAACTGAAGCTGGACTTTAAACCAATGTCTGTTACATTCAAACCCTTGCCAAAAACACAATTCTAATTAAGCCCATGGCTGCCAGGCGGTCTGTATTTGCCAGTTGTTATGTCTGGTATCTTTGGCGACTCTCCCATGCTGGCCCACATTGGATGCATTTTAAAATTACCAAACAGAGCTGAGGGAGAAGGTTTATGTTTAATTCATTTTTTGATTAATGTGCATGAATCATATGGGATCAAACAAGTATACCTAATCTCATATTGAACAGTTAACTGAAGTCCTTTAACGATTACATAGCATCTCTTTGGAGCTTTGTTAAATAAATAGAGTGTAGAGAAACGTGGTAGAGAAGATTGTGTCTGAGAAAACATATTATACTGACCGAGTAGAATATTTGATGATCTCAGCTGGACCTCCGTTGAGTAATATAAACATTGGTTCATGTTCATACAGAAGATTATAGATTCAGCATGAACGGCAGTTCATATCCTGGAGCTCTGAATCAATTGTGGTTATCTGATATGAATCAGTAAGTGAGACTGGAAGGTGTGGAAGGATTTGCCAAATTCCATCTAGATTCCTGACGCTCAGTGATTCAGTGTTATTTATATAATCTTCTACAAAACAGTTTGTACTCAGTGATTTTTTTTTATTGCCATCATTTATTTGTTTAATGTGGACCTTCACAACAACCCTTTGATATTCATTGATCAACATTTAAATCACCCCACTTTCAGTGATCACTGTCACCTCCCACTGTCACTGCCGTTCAATGCCAGAGGGTTCAGACAGTCATCAGATTCATTATTGTCCGCTAATCACACATCATTTTACATTTATATGGTATTGACAAATATGACAAATATGAACATTTAGACATTTAGAATGAAAATGTATTTATTTCTTTAAAAAATATATCAAGTTATCAAGTTCTGGAAAGATGTTGGCATTCATAATGTCTGTATTTATATGTTTTTTAGTATCGTTCAATGACATATTTGTAAAGTCCCTACAAGCAGTCTATCAGAGCAGGGTTTTTCAAATTCTGACACTTTGGGCCTTCCCTCTGACGAAGCTTGGCAAAGGACAATTGTGTAAAATCAGCACCTTCATGACGAGTTATGGCTAAACAGAGAGATGTGCTGTAGGACGAATAGACAATGTTTGGGTCAGATGAACTATTTTTAAACTTGATTGGACAAGGAGGAGATTTTTCTCAGCTGTTATCATTGCTGTTTATCATCCTGCTCTCTCCCTCCGCTCTGCTTTTCATTTCCAAAGTCCTTCCTGTTCTAATCTGACTTCAGACATCAATCCTAAGGAGGTGTGTGAAGGTTGTCCAGTCCATGTGTTCCAGTAATGATTAACTGTGGTGACACTCCGAGGAGGAGAGCAATATGGATGGTGTTTCCAATTTAAAGTTTTGATGCCAAATAATCTTGAACTTCAGAGTAAGTGGATGGATCTAATCAAAGTTAACATGTATATCCATTCAAAGAAAATTAATGTGTTAGTCAGTCATTCAGTACATCCACTCATCTTATACAAGATGTAAATTATCTGCTGTCATTTTGTAACAAAATCTGTTGTAAAAATGTGTTTTCTTGCTTTTTTATAGGCAAACTAATTTGCAATGGGAGAGATAAGTGTCTAAATGCTCCTTTTTGAGAGTGTGTGTTGGTTGATGATTAACTCCATTAAACATTGCAGTTTAGATTTACTGGTTATCATGAAAAGGGTGCCTTGCATTGCCTAAAACAGTCTTGATACATATTTACTGTAGAGAGTGAGAGTAAGCAGTTTACAGGTTTAACAGGCAGGTGGTAAGCAGTCTGGCAGCTTCTCTAGACACACAACATCCGTATTGTGGCAACGTTCATGCACACTTCTCATATAACAACCCAATGTTTACACAGTTTCAACATTTGGAATGTGGATGATGTAGCTACAAGAGTCTAAGATTCTAGTCCTCCTGTTTTAGCGTCAACATTAGCCTAATCTATGAGTAAGGAGGATAATCATATACGCCAGTACATTATCCATAACATGATAGTCTTATACTGCATGCAACCTCAACATCCTTCATGATTTGGGATGTTGAAATGATGTCAGTGTTTGACATTGACAAATGAGGCATATACATTATGCATCAGAACCACAGTTAGACATGGCCAACATCGCTGGTCTTAATCTGGATGTAGGAGTTGATATGACAGGGATAGAAGTGATCGAGCTAACAAGTCTGCAGAGACTCAACAGGATAATCCTCAGGAGAACAGCTGCCTTTCTGTTAAATCTGTTCAGGAAATTCAGCTGAATCCTGCTGCTGAATGCAAGAGAGATACATGTGAGACTTTCCCAGTGTGTATGTGGAGGGAAACATACTAAAAGGTGATTTTGTGTTTGCAAAAATGTTAAAGAAACAGCTACACACAGATTGAGAGATCATCGGTTTATCCGTTTTCTCTCTTAGTGGAAGGATATTTTCTGCTGAAGCTTCATTGATCAAAACCTTACATATCCACACACAGCCCACATATCACAGCAGTGACCCTGTGCAGTACATTCAACAACTCACAACCGTAATGAGTCAAATATCAGACCTTCTGAAAATAAGTTGGCAGTTTGAATTCAATCCAATATCAGATGTTATTTTGAGACTCGGGTAGCTGTGTGTGTTTTCTGCTTCAGAGAACCAGGAGCCTTTGATGTTTTAGTAGCCCAGTGATGTTACAATGGCATTAAAAACAGCCATATCAAAGGTTTGCCTCCATGTTGCAGGTTTACACCCACCTGTGTACACACCATGCTGATATCTTCCTCTTATTTTATGTCACCGGTTATTCATTTTTCTTTTTATTTAGATTCCCCGCTGCATCAGACAATACCATGGCAGCTTACTGTCAACTGTCTACCATGAGATCTGAGGTAGCTTCAGTTGTGAATTTAATGTAACAGCCCTTTTTTTTACAGCAGACATATTGACATCAGGAACAGCTCAGGTGTAATTAATAACACTAACGATGGCTTAGCTTTTCACTGGGACATCGTTAGTGTCCACCTGTGCTTCTCTGCTGTGATAAAATGCACTTTGAAGAAATCTGCTATTGCTGTCACATACCTTCCTCCCATATTTTTCTTTCTTTCTTGCTTTTATCATTTCAAGTTTCTCAGTGCTAGTAATTGCAACCTCTAAGTCTGTAATATTATTTTTGCTTAAACACACAACAACCATATCTGTGTATTGGAGTGTCTCAGTCTGTGAAAGCTCCACAGGGAAAGACTTCAGCAAAAAATCTGCAGAGACGTGATGTTTGTAAGTGGATTATGAAGGTGTTTATTAACGATCAATACAGATGTGATTACTAGTTTCTTTACCAGGACATTGCAACATACTGTATTATGAATTACATATAGATTTATACAAAAATGATCTCTTCTCTATGTACACACAGAGTAGAATATTGACTTTGAGCTAGTCCACTGCTTCTACCTGGATGGATTTATGTGCTTTATCTTTCTGAATGATTCTCAACATGCTGTACAATCCATCATTTCCCCCTGACTGTTAGTAGTAGGGGGGGGGGGAGACAGGATGAGGGGGCACACATGATATAATAAAATATATATTTTTTACATTGTTGTCCTGATGGTGAGTTAGGGATTAAAGATGGTGGCTGATTGTATCATTGTGAAATGAATCGTGGTACCACCATTGTGTTTTGTCAGCAGATGGAGTGACATTGTCTCACCAGAGTCTCCCTTCACTCTTTCTTTCAGTCGTAACTCTGTTTATTCCGTTCCCTCATCCTATCTCGCCCACACAGAATCTATGTATTCAGCTCATGTAGAGGCTGCTTCGTGTCCTGAATCGTAAGCTGGCAATGACATTTCTTCTAAGATCAGAGACCTGTGCAAATTGTTTCACAAGGTAGATATTTCCCCCTTCTTTCTGAAACAAAAATATCATCTGACTCTCTCTACCACCCTGAGTCTGATACACTGTCACTGTGCCTCCACCTGTAACTGGTTCTCCTATCTTTGTAATGTTGTCCCCATGTTGATGATCTTTATACTCTACACTTACGGCCCGTCCACACGGCGGCGTGCGTTGAAGCTTGCCGGCGGGGGGGGCTGAAACTCGACCAACAACCAATCACATGAATCTCCCGCCCCGGACACACAAGCACGCGGTTTGATTGGCTAGAGCTTGTACTGGCATATGATTCGATTGGCTGACGCTTCCGCCGAAGCTTCAAAAGTTGAACATTGCTCAACTTTTGCAGCGAGCAACGCTTCTGAAGCTACGCTTCTGAAGCTACGCTTCGCTCCCACAATGCAGTTCGGCGAAACGTGACGTCACCCCATTCAAAGTGAATGGGCCGAAGCGTTGAAGCTTCAACGCACGCCGCCGTGTGGACGGGCCGTTAGTGTGTGTTTGTGGAATGTAAACAACAAGTATTAAGGGTTGATGTGTTCACCTGTTTTTGCTACAGGGGGATCTGCTGTAAGCTGCTTGTGTTGTGTTATGTTTTAATCATTGTGTGATTCTGTGTGGGAATCTCTCCGCTTCCTCATTAGATTCCCCTCCATGCAACATAGATTACAGTGGATCCCAGACTCAACACACACACACAATATGACAATATTGAATTTACTTTATTAGGCTTTATGGCGTTTGGGACTGCCGCAGCATCAAGTCTCTCACCTTTTGAACACAATATGCAGGGTTTATTAACACTTCCCCAGATTAGTACATCTTAAAAAGTGTACTTAAAATACTGTGCAACTGCGTCACAGTTCAATATTGGATTACATTTTAGGGAAATTAGGTAGCTGTTTAGTCACTAACTCCTCCAGTGTTGTTCAGCAATGCTTGAGAGATAGAAGCATAATCAGACCCCTGGTCAGTTTCCCAGTATCTGGCAACAAAAACTGATTCTTTCCTCAGCTTTTGTAGAAGCAAAACAAATCTGTAGCGACCATTTTTGTTGAGTATCCTGAGAACCTAAATTGAGGAATTTAGTGCAGAATAGGCTGACTCATCTAATCTGATGACTTCCATTAAAGGTTGATTTAAAAGGCCAATATTACCATCTACCAATATTCAAGATAGATATGGAGGATATTCAAGTAAAACTATGTTAAACACTTTGTCATTTTATGACTTCCTAAGTCATACCTGTTGAGTTCAAATACACTGATTCTTTTTTGTAATTCTAACTGGTCTACTGGGCCTTTTATAGTTTGTATTTAATCAATCAATCAATCAATGTTTATTTATATAGCCCAATATCACAAATGTTACATTTGTCTCAGTGGACTTCACAGTTTTTACAAAATATCAGTATGACAATACGACACCCTCTGTCCTTAGACCCTCACATCGTACAAGGAAATACTTCCAGAGAAAAACCCACAGTTTAAAGGGGAACATGGGAGAAACCTCAGGGAGAGCAACAGAGGAGGGATCCCTCTCCCAGGACGGACAGACGTGCAATAGATGCCGTGTGTAAATCGAAGAGATAATACATTTGCAACATAGGTAGACCAAATGTTTGGAAATGCATGTGTCTATAATAAGAAGATGAATCCACGAGGATATCCATCCAGGACTTATGATCCAGGACCACAGCAGCAGGCACAGCCACGACTCAAGATCCAGGGCTCGCGATCCAGGACTCAGGACCACAGCAACACGATCAGCCATGACTCCGGATCCCGGCGTAGACAGACACCAAAAAGAACATTTGGGGAAGCTGGGTTATTCGGAACATGAGAGTACACAGGTACAGACAGAGAGAAGGAAGAAGTAAGGTGTCCCCCGACAAAGTTAAACGTTTTGATAACCACCATCTGAAGTTGTCTGCTTAAAGCAAACTACATTAAACTCTACTGACTCTTTGAACACAGCTTCGTTCTTGATCAATGAATGGATTAAAGCCATGACTTAAGTTTCTACAATATGTTTCTGGACTGTAGAATAGAGTCATGTAGAAAGGAACACTGCAAACAAAGCATTATAGAAGATGAATATAAATGGTGACATTGCAGAGTTTCTGCTGAGATGATGGAAACTCCTCCTGCTCTTCATCCTCTCTCCACACTGTGTTTAGAAATGCAAGCCATCCAAATCAATCTCTTTTTATACACTGTAGCACATTTCATAGATCAAAAAGCGGAAAGATTAAGGGGAATGTGAAATCCCTTTGCACATAAGTCACCTTGACTCTGGAGAAAGTGCTAGAGGAAGATATGTCAGTTTGCTGGGAGCTCAAAGATGATCGTCCCAATGATCCTCTCCACTGGGTTGAAGAAGTCTGCTCTCCAAAGTAATGTATCAACACTAGCCTCTATTTACATGTGTTTATTACAAATGTATATTGGTATATTGAATATGATATGTTGAAGGCTGTAGTATCTCATGAGTCCAGATAACATTTACTTCTTTTCTTGTCTCACTTATTTAGACTCCTGCTTAAAAAACAGCCCCTAAATGGTTCATAATTTTTTTCAAATATTGTCCCATTCCCCCACTATGTGTTGCCATGTCTCACTCCCATGTGGCATTAAGATGTTTCAATCTCTGCACTGAGGTACATGACATAAATATCTTGAGTTTCTAGGAACAAGCGGCCTCAGATCAGAGAGATGTGGTGTTACTCTGCAGGGGGAAGGCTGCTAAGAAACCTAAAACAGTGTGGCAGCTGTTCTGTAGCTGTAAAACTGTAGAGAGAGAAACCTGAGTGTGAGTGGAGCAGCTCCATCTTACTGAGAGACAGCAGCAGGACAACACTGTAGGTCAGCATCTCCTTCTGAAAAAGACCTGACGCTGTGAGTCTGCTTATGTGGGAGGAAGCTACACTGCCTCCTCGTAAACCCTTAGAGAAGTACTTAAACATTCTGGTGTAAAATGCATATTGGGACATTTTTGTCTTGGATTCCCTGATTCTTCTTCATTTATTTTCCTAGCAATTGTTGTTCTTTAGGATATGATGGTATGTTAGGAAAGATTCACTCCATATTGCATTCCTTTTTCTTCAAATACTGTAGGAAAGCTTATGGGCTGACTTGGTGTCCTTTGCTGCATGTTGTCCCCTCCCTCTCCCTCTTTCCTGTCTAGCTTCAGTCATACTATCCAATAAAAAGTCCAGACAACAATCTTATTAAATAATATATAAATACAAGTATTTGAAGAACTGAGGTGGGTTATTGACGTGTTGCTATAGAGCAGGTCTGTAGGTCAGTGGAAGAGATGTGTGACTTGTCAGGCTGAGAGAAATGTTGATCACAGAGAGCAAGTTTCTCTTTCTTTCTTTCTCTCCCTCTCTCTCTCACTCACTGGCCAACGTATTCTTACTGCAGGCTATTTCAATGATAAGCAGTGGCAGTTATTTATATGGTAATTCCCCAAAGAAACACATCACACATTAGAGTAGCACTGTGTAGAGTGTGGATGAGGTTGTGCATGTTAGTTTTTGTCTAACTTTGTCCAGATTAACCTCTCTTTTCTGCCGGGTGTAAATATTACAACTTTTAGGGGCACTTTTGCAAACTGATTCTTTCTTGGCAAGATTGTAAATCATTTATACGGATGTGTTCTTGTTTTCTGTCTGTCTCTTAAAGACCAAATCTTTAATACATTTACCAATTGTCCTTATCGACTACCTATTTAAACAGCTTGAAAGCCAAAGCACATTATGTGTATGCTAATTTACCAAATAAAACATCACATAACCTGGCTTTCCGTTGAACGGAAATGAAATGGTTCTATGAGTGTGTGTGTGTGTGTGTGTGTGTGTGTGTGTGTGTGTGTGTGTGTGTGTGTGTGTGTGTGTGTGTGTGTGTGTGTGTGTGTGTGTGTGTGTGTGTGTGTGTGTGTGTGTGTGTGTGTGTGTGTGTGTGTGTGTGTGTGTGTGTGTGTGTGTGTGTGTGTGTGTGTGTGTGTGTGTGTGTGTGTGTGTGTGTGTGTGTGTGTGTGTGTGTGAGAGTTCTGAGGATAAGGTTTCTATCGTTTGTTCTAGACGGCTTAATCCCTAACCATCCCAGCATCCATACATCATCATGTATTTTTAATGAACTGACAAAACATTTGATAAATAATTGTTTGTCATCAACACCAAACAGTCCCTTGTTCCTGCTTCACAACAATATGAGTTTACAGCTGCTTTACTTTGTCCCATGTGAGGAGCTGTCCGTGATGCTGAACCACAGAGTCTTCATCTTTTGTGTCTCTTCAGCTGTAGTACGTTTTCACTTGAGCCTCAGTTCGATGATGTTTTGCTTACACGTCATTCATATCTCCCTACTACCTGACACCACATAGTATCACTAAATGCATGACGAACTGAACAACAATTGATCTATTATATATTCATTTCAGACTGCATTGAATGCTGACAACATTCGTTTCCATTGTAAAACAATGACTAGTGATTCTGATGTAAAAAGACTGAGATAATTGCATTACTGAGGACATCAAGTCTAAATTGTGAGGAATCTGTTTGTCTATTTGTCAAACAGCAGCATGTATATGGTGTCTTATCTTAATGTCACAGCGCTGAGGGTAAGAGCTCAGTAGAAAACAACTAGAGGGCCAAATTCTTCTACACTCTGCTACATTTATGCTAATCCTGAGCCTTCTCCTTTAATCAATATGTTTTAAACTTTCTATTGATTTCAATTACCAGATACCACAAAGCTGATTAGAGCTTGTACCTCACTTGTATTCACATCATAATACAGATAATAATAGAAAACCTCCTTAACATATGAGGTGAACAGTATACAATAAACTCTATTACATATTGCCTTTGGATTTAGTGTAGTTTGTTAGCAGCATTGTAACATCAGTGTGAATCCAAAAGACACATTTGCTAACTATTGTGAACACTATCTAAGGATACTGGAGTTGATGAGCATCCTAACAGAGATAATGTCAGAGGGGTGGCCACGCTCTCTTATCTCTGCTGTTTGATGCTAATCTAAGGAAGGACACTGCGGCTGCCCTTAAGGCTCGCTACAGCCATCAGCTTCGAGCTTTGTAATTAACTGTAGCTAACGGTCGCCACTTGAATTAAAGAACAGCATCATGTGATCAAAGCTGCTGTTTCCTTATGGATTTAGAGAAGGATTGTGACTGGAGGACATTTAAATGTACGATGAAGGAAGGTGGAAGGAGATGAAACCTGTGAAACACAAACACTACGCTGTCCCTGGTTCAGTTATAGATCACTGTAGTGTGTTTGTCATTGCAATGAGGAGTGAATGGATGAACTCACATCAGCTATTCCTGCTGTTATTTTACAACATTTCTTTGTTATTGGCTGTTTCTGTGTGATAGGTGTGCATATATCCTCTCAGTCTATCAGCAGCTGTGTCCCTGCAGTGCTTTGAGACCAACATTAGGCTCAGGGACAGGTCTGTGGACACACTGACTGAAGGTTCACTCTCCACAGGTGGTATGGCATCAGCGTCTGTTGTGTTAATGTAATGTGTCGGGCTGAGATGTCAGGAGAGGCTCCGGGAGTGGATGTGACCCACAAAGAGGTGAAGAGAGACACATCTGGCAGGAGAGAGAGGAACTCTTACAATCCACTGCCATATTCACATACTGACTCACTGCCAGAGGTTACTCAGCTGGATGACATAAAAATTGTCTCTACAGATCCGACTGACTTTCATTAACAGCTTCTAGCCATGGCAAGGGACCAGGAGCAGCCTGTCACATCAGGAGAGGCCAGGGTGGGAATAGTGGGTGGGATAAAGAGCCACAATCTGTCCCACAGGTGAAGATGCATTACCGTCCAAATGTTCAGATGATACATATGTTTTATTCAGCTCCTTGCAGAGGTTTTACAGGTAATACTTGTTAACCGGATCACTGTCATCCATTTTGCTACATGCTCTGACAGCTTGTTTACAAACTACATTAGTTTCTCCAGTCATACTAATGAACTTAGACAGCAGCACAGATGCATTTCTGAAGAAGCAGATTTATATGAAACTCAACATTAAGGAGTTTGGGTTTCATATCATCATTGCATTTATTTTTGAGGAGAATTCATGAATTTGGTAAATAGATGAGATGATGTGATGAGAGAGACATAGTATAATTTGAAATTAATTTGAATAACTGATGAGAGACACAGACACAGAGAGCGATGCTGTAAAAGGGGATACATTTGAGAAATACGAGCAGTTGAAGACGGGTTTTTTTATACTTCTTTTTTTTTTATTCATTCTTGGAACAACACGACGTTCCCACAGCATCTGTTCAAACATTTTGGATAATTGGCCTTTCTATCCTCTTCAGTCTTCACTTTCAAAGCTGTGTTTTAAATCCTGATATTAACCAGACTGAGCTGAGGATATTAAAGTGAATAAAGTAAAATTAGTTTCAAATAATGCTATCTGAGCTAAGAGACATTGTTAAATATTACCAATTAAAATAAATAAGAACAAATGTGAAAAATGATTTGTTTCTAACATGACAGCGTATCTTTCATCCTTAGCATTCATGTTGGTCAAAAAAGGTCCAAATTAACCCATTGAGCCACATTTCTATAATAAGGAGAGAAGTTTGGTAGATAGTGTTATCGTGGGAAAATCACACATACTGAATTCTATAAAATAGTAATGTGACTGGATAACATTCAGACATTTCCATCTATTATAACCACTAATGAAAATTCCAGAGAAAAACGTCATCTGAATCTACCAAAGCACACAGAGCAGTTGCGTGAAGGAAGCTGTTAAGCTTTTTAAACCCAGAGACTTTTTGAAGAAGGCTCTGAAGAGTATATGTTCAACTATTCATCCCACTTAGTAATCATGTGCGTCAGTTTTTTGGAATTTGTCAGTCAGAGCAGTCTCTGTTGCTCTGCAGGAGAAGCAGCAGCAAACAGAGAGAGGTCTGGCGCTCAGCCTCTTGTTTATCCACTGCGGTGTGAAATGCTGCTCCGCTGGGCTCCATCTCTTCAGCTCTGATTGTTCTTTATAATCAGCGGCTCCTTTTTAGATATTTGCCGCTCTGTGAGCCGCATGATGAAACCCAGTAAAGGAGAAAGAGTGAAGGATAGAAGAACCCATTATTATGTGTGAACAGTGATTTCTGACGTAGTGTCTCTGATTCCCTTGTTAGAGGTGTGACTCAAATGCCTGGATAGCTTGTGAAGTTTGGTCATGCAGGATCCCTTCTTTGTTAAGGCTAAATATTGTGGGGCTGGTCATTCTGTTTGACTAGTTGGCTAAAACATGGAGGAATTCTGTTTACGGCTAACTTTAAGAATATTCTGTTTTCTTTCTTTTCTTCAGTGCACCTGTTTGATACATTACATGTGAGACTCACATAATGTGTGTGAATAGATACAACATATTTTAGAAACAACATTGTTGTGTTTCCTTCAACCATGTTACTTTAGCTTATCCCTCTTGCCCCTTTCACACCAAGGCTTTTCCCGTTCTAGCTCCGTGCTAGAGCTTTTCTGGTTCGGAAGTTCGGAACCGGTTCTTCGGTTCAGCTCCCGCTCTGTTCACACCGCTCAGAGCCCGACTGGTGCTGCGTCATTGCGTCATCGTTTGCGTCATGACGTAACCGTTTGCGTGCCTGCTTCATAAAGCCAAACCGCACGGAAACCCCTCACATCGACAACAATGGCAGATTGTATTCATTTCATTTCATTTCAAACCTTTATTTATCCAGGTTGTATCCCATTGAGATCATTGATCTCTTTTTCAAGGGAGACCTGCTCAAGTAGGTTCCACATGAAACATTAAAAACATAAACAGAACAACAAAAGGACATCATACAGTAGCATTACAGGACAGTAGCATTACAGGAAACGTATTGAAGCGCTACTCGTTTTGGTTTTGCTCTGTCGAAACGAAATGGAACAAATGGGACGACTTTACTACCAACTTTACAGTCGTTACATGCTACATTCAAAAGTTCTTTACAATCATCATCAACTTCAACGACGATTCCGTAGGAGAAAGAAGGTAAATATACGTCCTATTCGATGGCGTTACAGCTAGCTGTTGTTAGCCTCTGCATGCGCCAAGCTCAAAATACCCAGCTTTGCAGCATTAATTACTATGGTATAACATTAAAACTGATTCGCAATGTTATTTCCACAGATCATGTTGAAGCTGGCGGAAAGGCGGATGTCGCGTGTTATTTGGACACAGCCCAGATCCGACGTAAGCGTGACGTATGCGGTGCTTGCTTTCTAGACCGACAACTTTTTGGTGCTTGAAACGAACCGGATTCCGGAGCTTAGAGGCGGCTCCGCTGCGGTGTGAACAGGAAAAACCGGTGCTTTTCAAGCTCCAGCTCCGAACCGGCCCTGGAACCCGCGTTGGTGTGAAAGGGGTATTAATGTACTTCACATAACACAAACAAAAAGCAGCATTTTGATTCTGATTTGCTCAATATCTGAGTGTATCGTTTACAGTTTGAATCCTTTATACTGTAACTGCTTTCCATTAGTTGCTCTGGTTGCTGTCAGCAGAGCAGATCTGCTGCTGTGATGCTCAGCGTGACGCATTACAACTTCCTGCTGGGAGATGATGAGACATTCTTGGAGGTTACGGAGCCGAATAACAGCTGCATCAGCCAGTATGCATGGAGGATGGAGAACAACATGTAACATGCAATGAGGAGTGTAGGAATTAGTTTCATGACAAAAAAGCCAGGCAGGGACCACCACTGAATAGCAACCAAAACAAATAGGAAGTTCCTGAATGCATTGTCTTTAATAAAGAAAGTCATTTTGTTTTAGGTAAGATTTAGTCCAGAAAACAAGTTGAATCTTCTTCATACTGTAGCTCAGTAAAGGAGACTAGACGATGTGATTATTTTTCTCTACAAGATATTTTCCCATTATTTTCTTATTTATTCTAATACTCTATTGTCTTATAGCAAGGTTTTTTTTTATTAATTTCTATATTTGCCTACTTTCAAAGCTGTGTTTTAAATCCTGATATTAACCAGACTGAGCTGAGGATATTAAAGTGAATGAAGTCAAATTAGTTTCAAATAATGCTATCTGAGCTAAGAGACATTGTTAAATATTACCAATTAAAATAAATAAGAGCAAATGAAAAATGATTTGTTTCTAACATGACAGCGTATCTTTCATCCTTAGCTTTCATGTTGGTCAAAAAAGGTCCAAATGAACCCATTGAGCCACATTTCTATAATAAGGAGAGAAGTTTGGTAGATAGTGTTATCGTGGGAAAATCACACATATTGAATTCTATAAAATAGTAATGTGACTGGATAACATTCAGACATTGCCATCTATTATAACCACTAATGAAAATCCCAGAGAAAAACGTCATCTGAATCTACCAAAGCACACAGAGCAGTTGCGTGAAGGAAGCTGTTAAGCTTTTTAAACCCAGAGACTTTTTGAAAAAGGCTCTGAAGAGTATATGTTCAACTATTCATCCCACTCAGTAATCATGCACGTCAGTTTTCCATTTATGTATAGATGTATTTAAAAGACAATATAATGAGGAGAACCCCCTTGTAGGGTGATGGAACATATGTCAAATCACAAAAAGTGTTTTCTTCATGTTACTGTTCAAGACAGCATGACAGCATATGGTTAACATTCATGCTGTAATGACATGGTTTCCTTAAAACAAATCATGTGAGTCAGTCATGAGTATGGCAAGTGCTAAAAGAGCTGCTGGGAATAATGAGGTAACTTTAATGATGCCTGTGGAAAATATCATGAATGTTCAATTCCATTTTCACAAGGAGCTGAAGTGAGTGTAAATACATATTTTAATGAGAGAAGATGGTGAAAGGAAATATAATTACAAGCTGGCAGTATCTCTAAGAGCCTTTCAACTAATTAGAAAAACAGAAGTTTGTCTCTGCTGCCTGATGTGCAAGAGGAACTTCCTGTTGTACTTTACTTATTTACACATCATATACTCTATCACTATGTACTTGCTTTATGGATTTCATCTATACAGTTTGTTGAATATAGCAAGCTGTTATCCATACTTGTCATATTGAGTTAAATTCACCAATTACAAATGTCTGGTGTATATCCTCCTCCTCACAAACAATGTATTGGATACGTCTCCATAATCAACCCTGTCTCCTAGAAATTACGTTCCCACAAAACTAAACTGCATTCTCAAATACGTTTCGCAAGAAACGTATTTCCTTCCACGTTACGTTTGTTATGAACATATCTTAAATACGTTTATTTTCTACATATCTTCTAGAAACCTATTTTCTCTCATATGACGTTTGTTATGAACGTATCTTAAATACGTTTGCTTTCTACCTATATTTGCCATTTCTTTTCTAGCTTATAATAATGATAATAGTCATTTATTAATATCATTTTAGAGCAAACTTATTTTCGCGCTGGCTGGCGGCTGACTTTTCAGTTGACCAAATCCGTTATTATGCTGGTTAATGCTTAATAATCACAATATTGTTTGTAGTCGTTTCATACAGCATTCTCAATTACGTTTAACAAGAAACGTCTTTTGTCCCACGTTATGTTTGTTCTGAACATATCTTAAATACGTTTGCTTTCTACCTATCTTTGACATTTCTTTTCTAGCTTATAATAATGATAATAGTCATTTATAAATATCATTTCAGAGCACACATTTGAAATCGACGATCTGGCTTGATATCCTATGGTTAAATTAAAATCAGTAGGCGAGGCTGTAATTTCGCCAGCTGCGAGGCAGAAAATAATAGTTTTAACATGCCAAAAAGCTGCTGTGTCGTTTATTGCACCTCAAACATTAAAACAAATCCAGAGTTACGTGTTTCTGTACTTCCTCTAAGAAGAAAGGACAGTATACAACAGAAGAGCTCTGTGGCTTCAGGCTGATCGCCGTTCAAATGACAGCTGGTTTCCCCAAAAGTGGGCAGGGCTGTAAAGTGACGTAGGAAAGATCCTCAGCTCGCTGATTGGATGTTTTAGCCGCAATGCACGTCGGGATATGGTGTTAATGCGATATGAAATCCGAAAAAAAATCAGAATTTAGGATGGCCGAAGACACTACACTACCCATAATCCCCAGCTATCGTTTGGGACTACAGTCCCATTGACAAACCCCGTGATTAATCTTCAAGCTCTGGGATTGGATGTTGGAGTGGCAGTGCGCCAAGGTTACGCCGAGCGCCAAACAGCTCTTTGAAATGGAACGAAACCACGGCAGACTTTCCAAAACTGGACTCGAACGCCCCCCCAGAACTACAGATGCTGGCTATTGTGTTTTGCAACATGTTCTATGGCACGTCTCTACTGGGAATTGTAGTTTTAAAAGACGTTTTCGTTTTTCCCAAAATTAGAAGTTGATTGTATTAAACTGTGTACAGCCCTGGAGGTTTAGGGGATAGAAAACAAATTGGTGTGTACAAATGTAAAACATGTAATTAATAAATGGGTGAAAATCGCTTGTGTCCATAATGGGAAGCATTAATATATACCCACATGCCAGCTCATTGTTACTTTGGAATTCTACTCCACTACAATTCAGAGGTTAACCTGGTATTTTTACTCCACTACATTTATTTTAGTTACTTTGCAGATTCTGATTAATGATGTGAAATATAAACAACCCTTAAAGCAGACTTTAGTTACACCTGAGTAAAATTCAGGGAAAGGTGATTGTCAAGTGCCAACAATCAGGAGAGATATTAGTTGGTGCTTGAGAAGACTAAACATTTATCTGCAGATCTCTATAAAGTATATTCATTACTCGTTATTCTCTACTAATAGTTAATTAAAGACTGTATATAATAGCTATTTTGCACATCCCTTTCAAGATTTTCTAAGGTTTATTGACATATCATATACACAACTATGTTGAAGTTATGCAATTAATGAAAAACTTGGGTCACAGGTTCCTCAACAGTGCATTACAAGACATCTATCAATATGTGTGTATTCCTCCACCATTAAACTCAAATTCTGCACATGTCTTATACTATCTACATACATAAGAGTATAATTAATATATATATAATATCAGTTAAAATAAGTGCTTCAACACAGTTAACATTGCAGGAAAGCAATATATTAGACGTTAAGTACTTTGTCAGGCTTAATATTTATCTGTAGATAGATACCCCCAAAGCTTTTTTCTTATTTGAAAGAAAACCTAAAGTATTCTTTAATGTGTTAATAAAGGTTAATTAGTTTGTCTGTTTTGCACATCCTCATATTAATATCAGGCACTAAACTGTTTTATTGTAGAGATCACTTACAGTATCTTCTTGATTTTTTATATTCTATATTTCTATCATTGACCTTCTACTTTCCCCCTATGAAAGTATGTACTCTTAATATTTTATTCATCAAATAACATTATTCAACAAAAATAACATTATTCAACAAAAATAATTAAATAACGTGCTTTAACCACTAGGCGGTGCACACAAGGTACACACAGCATACTAATAATAACTTTGTTAGTGTAGGACACTTATGTATGTATAACATCTGAAGATGTGTAGTTTTATTCATGTTTTTACATAATTGTACAGGATATTGCTATATTATTTCTCATGTTTTACTTCTACACATTAATATCTGATTTGTAAAACATCACAGACAGAAAGGTATATCCGTCATTTAATGGTAAGCTATTGAAATTCTGAATCCATAGATGTGTCTCCCATCACCCAAATCCCCTGACTATTCTCTCAACTCAGTATTTACATTCTTATATTCAAAGAAAATCAGTAATATCTTTAAAAACTACAAGTCCTTTTCTATCAGCTGTGCACCGTTATGGTGTAAATATAAGCTATCTACCAATTGGATCAAATATAAAAGTCAGCCGTATTAGTATTGATACTGCAAGGAGACGTATTTTGTGAAAAGAAATGTAAGATGTTGTTTAATTGTTGATATATTTATGATCCACGTCACGTATTCAGTTTCGGCGGCAGTTCTTCCTGTTTGTCCAGAAGTCTTCTCATCAGGGCTCTATAAATAAAGAACTATGGCAGATGTGTAATATTTAATGCAGCCGAACCGTGTATTACAATGCCGTTATGTGATGACTTTCAAAGAGAAAAGCAAGAACACTCGGAATAAAGTATTATTATTATTTTTTTTAATGTTTTCGGATTTCACATCGCATAAACACCATATCCCAACGTGCATTGCGGCTAAAACATCCAATCAGCGAGCTGAGGATCTTTCCTACGTCTGTTTCCGGTATTGTTCCTGTAATGAAAGTTCACATTTATGCTACATTGAAGGGTGGAATTGACTACACATCTTCAGAAACATAATTTGCTTCAGATATATACTGTAACTCATAGCAATGTTGTAACCATTAAGAAAAGCCAACTGCATTAAAAACCCAGTTAACAAACACAAGGTAAAGTATTTTTCCTTCAGTAATGAAGATGTAATTCCAATGTAGACACACCTGGGGTCGCTGTTCAGTCTGTTACGCTGAGCCATGCATTGTCTGGAACGTAAAAGGGACGAAGAAGACAAAGTGAAGTGAAGTACTTCCGGTTCAATGTGAAAACATTCCCAGTTAAACCATAGATATATATAAAAACATATGTTTATATATATCTATGAGTTAAATAACATAAACAAATCGCTTAATAAAAAGATAAAACACTGGCATGTAATTTACGTTTGGATTAAATAGAATGGTTTTGAATAATAGATGAGAGTAAAATCTACGTCACAGCCCCACCCACTTTTGGGGAAACCAACGCTGTCATTTGAACGGTGATCAAGCCTGAAGCCACAGAGCTCTTCTGCTGTCCTTAGAGGAAGTTTGAGGTGTTTGAGGTGCAATAAACGACACAGCAGCTTTTTGGCATGTTAAAACTCTGCCTCGCAGCTGGCGAAATTACAGCCTCGCCTACTGATTTTAATTTAACCATAGGATATCAAGCCCGATCGTCGATTTCAAATGTGTGCTCTAAAATGATATTAATAAATTACTATTATCATTATTATAAGCTAGAAAAGAAATGTCAAAGATAGGTAGAAAGCAAACGTATTTAAGATATGTTCAGAACAAACGTAACGTGGGACAAAAGACGTTTCTTGTTAAACGTAATTGAGAATGCTGTATGAAACGACTACAAACAATATTGTGATTATTAAGCATTAACCAGCATAATAACGGATTTGGTCAACTGAAAAGTCAGCCGCCAGCCAGCGCGAAAATAAGTTTGCTCTAAAATGATATTAATAAATGACTATTATCATTATTATAAGCTAGAAAAGAAATGGCAAATATAGGTAGAAAGCAAACGTATTTAAGATATGTTCAGAACAAACGTAACGTGGGACAAAAGACGTTTCTTGTTAAACGTAATTGAGAATGCTGTATGAAACGACTACAAACAATATTGTGATTATTAAGCATTAACCAGCATAATAACGGATTTGGTCAACTGAAAAGTCAGCCGCCAGCCAGCGCGAAAATAAGTTTGCTCTAAAATGATATTAATAAATGACTATTATCATTATTATAAGCTAGAAAAGAAATGGCAAATATAGGTAGAAAGCAAACGTATTTGAGATACGTTCATAACAAACGTCATGTGGGAGAAAATAGGTTTCTAGAAGATATGTAGAAAATAAACGTATTTAAGATATGTTCATAACAAACGTAACGTGGAAGGAAATACGTTTCTTGCGAAACGTATTTGAGAATGCAGTTTAGTTTTGTGGGAACGTAATTTCTAGGAGACAGGGTTGCCATAATAAGCTCAGCTTGTTGGCCTTCTGACTGCTTCAGCTAAACAATTAAAGCTTTTCATATTTAAAACAATTATTAGTGAAGACAAAAGTAGTGTCTGCAGAGAACCTTCCTGCTGCAGGACGTGTCTGGGTATTGTGTAAGCAGGTGTTTGTCTTGCTTTGAGGTTGCTTTTATATTATGAATCCTTTGATGATGAAGTCCCGTGTTCGAAGGAACTGCAATGAGATGGTCTCCAACCTTTTTTCTGCATTTCTGTGATGAGATCTTTCTCCTTCCACAATTCGCAGCTGCAGCTCGATTATCCAACTGATTCTTATCCACTTTGTTTGGAATGATATGGATTCTGTAATGTACTGTAGCAAAGCAGTTCTATTCAGAAGTTCTAGCTCTATGTTCAGTTCTACGTATTATGTTCAGGGGAAGGACAGTGAGCCAGCTAACAAGTGTGCATGGATTCAACAGGTGGATCCTCCAGTGTACAATGACGGACACATTTAATAACTGACAAATTAATGTGTCAATTGTCAAATATTCACTCGAGAGCGTTGGCAGTTTTGAGAGGCTGTAGTGATTCTATGACTCAGGTACCTGTGTGTTTGTTGTGTGCTCCAGAGAACGAGGAGCAATACATGTTTGGTATCTCAGGGACTCTATGGCATGAAGAGCAGCCTTAGCAAAGGATTGTATTGATACTGACACACACACACACACACACACACACACACACACACACACACACACACACACACACACACACACACACACACACACACTCTTCCAAGACAGAAACCTCTCCCTTGTATTAAGTCAGATAATTTGTTATTATAGTGCTGAATGATTTTAAAATGTATGTCAAATAATCAATCATTGAGCTCTAACAGGTGATGATTTAGTATCCTGATGTGTACATTATACATGTTTTTGATAAAGTAGCATATCTTAAGTATGTTACACTGGCACTTCAGAAGAGTGCAGTTGGGTTTATGTTATCTGTACACACATTACATTAGATTGCATGTCATTTGTTAGACGCTTTTATCCAAAGCGACTTCAGTACTGTGGACAATCCCCACAGGAGCAATTTGGGGTGAAGTGTCTTGCCCAGGGACACAACGACATGCTGACTGCAGTGGGGTTTGAACTTGCTATCCGCTGATTCGAAGTCCCGCACACAAGCCACTGAGCCACAGCCTCCCTAAACACTTAATTGGTTGTTTATATGAGTGTTTGCATTTGTGTGCAATGTCAAAATATGACCTTTGTTCAGTATTATTAACCTTGACATAACAACAGCACGCCAACTGGCCTCCTCAGCTGGTATGATCTACTAAATGAACGTTCCTCTATACTCACAAAACAGAGGAGGTCACTTTTAAAGTTCATCAGCCGGACAATTAGATGATGCATGAACTCTGAATGCTACAGGAAGTTGTTAAAAAATATTCAGCTCATTGGATCAGTGTCCTTCCCTTTTGACCCCCTGCTTGGCCTGCTCAGTGTGGTCAAACAGATGAAATGAAACTTTAATGATCCTCCAGGGGGAAGCAATGTATAAGGTCATGTGTCATGAGATTGATTGCCTCTATCGTGTCTTATTAGTCAGGACTATAAGCAGGGGTAGACTAAATGTCCAATTGTGGACCAAATTGACCTCTGAATAAGACGCCCACTGTCTGGCTTCTGTTTTTGCTACTTCTTTTGTTATTTTTAGTTAATTTGCCAAGTTGCATGCTGGGATTTTCTCATTTGGCCTAAATGTTCTGCTTAAGGTATGCTTCTTTAAAAATACCAGATAGAACTGTTTTGATTCACCTAAACCTAGATTTCTACATGATGTTTGGAAATTGTTTTCATGTCTTCTTGTATAAAGTTTGTCACTTACATTACGTACTGTATGACATGTCTGTATATTTTAAAACACTGGTCCTTTAGATAAAGGAGCTCCTTATTCAGAACAGAGAGTAACAGCAGAGGAAGCTCGAGCTCTAAGAGTTACGAGCAACAGATGAAACTAAGACAAACCTCTCTTTAAATTATCTTCTGGAGGTCACAGCTGGTGGAGATGTGTGAAATGTGCTGTCATATTTCCAGGGATTTATTACACTATACTGAAGATCCACTCTATAAAATATCAAAATACAAAATACCCTGCCAACTGGCTACAGTTCATATTTTTTGCATCATATTTCTTGATATTATTTAAGCCTACATTAAACAAAAGAGAACAAAAAAAACATACTCTTAAAGTTCTCCTTATTTTCTCCTGCTTCTCACCACAGTGCATGGTTAACTGTGAATGTGTACAGTCAGTGATGGTTCTCTACATGCCCTTGATAGCACCATTTATCTTGAAATTAAGTGGTTGTCTAGTTTTATAAACTTCCCTTAGGGACCTAGGAGCTTAATGGATTCCCAAACCATCTGAGGCAGCAGAAAGAACAATTCTGTGATTATTCCATTGTCGCTGACTCAGCTCGTGAGTTTAAAGAAGATCCAGCGTACATTGAAAAAAACAGTAGGCAATTGCATATTTCCTTAAATAGTGACCTCTCTACCTACAGTAGATGCTTTACACACAAAGAAACCTCACGTTTGTTTGACAGTAGTGGCTGGTTAGAGCTTCTGTAAGAGGGCAAGTGCAGCCTGCTTGTTTTTATGGTGACTGGTTTCTGGCAGATTGTTTTGAGAGATTGATTTTTAGAGGCTTGGGTTTCTTTATAAGGCCAAAGGTTACTATGAACACAGATTGATGTTCTCTGTTATCTGTTTGAGTGGTGGGATGTGGATGGGTTTCTTGTTTCTATGTCAGTAATACTCACAGAGACATGTACACATGTTTGGCTTTGAGCAAAACTCTGCAGAAAGAAAGCAAAGTGTGTTTTGATGTTCATAGGAACAGCAGAGTGAATTCAGTTTCTCTACAAGACGCAAATAAATGATATTATTTGCTCTACTGAGGGCATTTTGTTACTACTGCCTGTCCTGTTTATATGTTCTTCTAAGTGGTGTGAGTCCCCTACTTTCTTTAAGTTTTGCTGATACAGTGTTATAATGTGGGATGTGTGTTGGACTCAAGGGTACATGATACTGTACGTCCCCTAACCCTAACCCAAGCGAGTTGAATAATTGGTCCCACAGAAATAAGTGCATTATGAACCAAGCAGTCGCTCTATGAAGCCTTTGTTTTTTTTCACGTGCATACTAGTTTATTAATTGAAAGGCTGCTGTGCCAAAGTGAAAAACTGCCATTTAATCAGTTTATAAAGTAGGTTAGTCTAGAGAGAGATCCAAGACTGAGCTTCTCTGTCCATTAGACAGCGACAGTGGGTGACTGTTTCTCTACCTTTTATCTGGATAAAGCATCAGCGCTTGTAACATTTGAATACTGTGCTCAGAGTGGGTGTCAATATGTGGGCCTCAAAGTGTTTTTTCTTTCTGTATAAGTGCTAGTGTACGGTATTGATCAATATGAAAGTGTGTGTCTGTGTGTGTGTCTATATCTACATTCAACTAATGAATCACTGTCAGCTAATCTAGAGCATACCAAATGAGTCACTTTTCTCTCTTTCTAAAGTGCATCCCATGCCAAGCTAACACTGTAGATGTTATGCAATGTATTGACCAAAAATAAGATGTCATCATCCTTTCAGAGAAATGCTGCCCGGCTGAAAACCAGGATTCCCGACCACCAGATGAATCACCTGTGTAACGATGAATCTTATTGTTTTTGTGTCCAAATATGGAAATCATGTTTGGAAACCACAAACTTCTCTCATTGTGTTTTGCCTCCTGTTACATTGGCATTCATGGCCATACATCCTAACTCTAATGAAACAGATACATGGTTAACAGAGAAATAGAGCCAACTGGGAACTCCCTGTAGGTAACACATAATAACTAATCTACCCACAAAGACAGTGAGTTGTTAAGCATATGTTACAAGATTTCAAGTCTGTGCTAAACATGTTAGATTAATAATGCATTATTTCTAGTTAATGACAAATACATTTACATAATCACATGTTTTCATATTGATAGTTGAAGCCATGCCTCTATATTATTTACACCTACAGTAATGGTTTTATTTCCTCTTTTTGGGACCATGTTAAATACCAATAAGTTTAAGTCAAAGAAGATGATGCCTCATCTCCTGTCAGATAAGGATACAATGCATGACTGAGGGGCTGTCGTCACATGACCGAGATGACTTCACAGATACATAACACCTTAATGTCCTGCATTGTCCTTTTACTTTAGAATAACTTTCCATTTGACTTTGAATTGTCTTTGAAAAGACAGAGATTGTATTGTTGACATTTGTATTGTAATTTACAATAAGCTATTTTCTCTGGTTGCCCTGAATGACTCCAGTATTCCCATCAAATATGTCCTTACCAGTTTGAATAAGCCAATTCAAAATTCTCCTCAGCAGGAGACCTTTGTTTGCTGCAGTTTGAAATGAGGTTAATGAGAGCAATGAGACATTATCAAACAGGTCATTTCAGGGAAACGAACAATGCGATGAAAGGAACAGATGATGCATTTTTAATGTTGCCTCTTTTACTTTTCTATCTGCCCCAAGAGGAGGCCCTTCCAGCTGCATTCATGACTCAAAGAAAGCATTTCCTTTGAATAAATTCCTCTTTTTTTTTTTTTCGGAATCTCGGAAAAAGGCAAATAGGACCTAGATACTGATAGAGATTCATTTCTGAAGCCACTGTTTATTTAATTTCTGTTGATGCTTCTGATAAAGTTGGACCTATTTCATAAAACAGATCAAATAAAGATTAAATAAAAATAAAAATATGACTATGACTTTTAAATTGAAATAATAATACTGTAAACAGCTGCGTGTTCCATATTCACATACACACACAACATTAGTTTTCATTAGTAACACTTGCTGTTCCTACTGTGACAAGCCAAACCGTCTGCTGTACAAAGGTGGTTCTTTATGAGGTTGACACTGATGTTAGCCCCTCCCCTGTGATTCAAGTCTTCAAGGTCTAAAGCTCAATAGATAAACTCCTGGACTGCTTTTTGCTCTACATGTTCTCAATAATATCCGTGGACCAATTTAGTGTACTTTTGTCTCTGCCTTCTGTTCAATGTTTGTGTTTTGGGGCATTACGATGAGATAAAAGCCAGTTTGCCTCCCTGTTCTTGTAAGTGTCTGACTGGTTTATTTAATAGAGAAAAATGTTTTGAAATCCAATGAGAACACTTTGGTTTTCCACATTTGCAAAATTGAGTTTCTGTGAGAGTTGTGTCTGGCAACTGACATTAAAACAGATTGTCCTTTGTTCTCATTAGAGACAGGAGTGATGTACCAATGTAATGTTTGTCAGGAAAGTATAACACAGAGATACAATCAGGCAGTCTAAATATCACACATTTTCCAAAATGCCTCAGGCCAAAAACTCCGTTTATTGTCCCATATCTAATATCCTCTAAATGCATATGACTCACTTCTTTTGCATGCTTGGGGTAATTCCAGTTTTCTGATTACCAAAAATGATCATTATTGGAACTGTAATTTGAGCCTTCTGTTCAGTAAACACTAGACTGGCGAAACGGTATAGCCCAGCAGCTTGCTTGCTTTATTTTCACAATAATGTCCTAAAGCTTGGCAAGAAAACATTTATATTTGGGACAACACCAGTACTACCTCACCTACAGACCACGATGGAGAGATAGGCACCATTACTTGTGTTTTTCAGTTATGTATGTCAATTTGATATATGTGTTAAACATTATTGATTTTGGGCTCTCACCTGCAAAGTGCACTCTGGCCTCTTTCCTAAAACATATAAGTCTCCAGCAAAATACAACATCACCTGGTCAGAGCTGTCAGCGCCCCAAGTGTTACTGAGGGTGTAGATTTATTACGGGAGAGAGAAGATAGGATACGGGAGGAGATGAAACTGCATAAATACAAACAAACAGTGACAGAAACTAACGATATGTTGTTTGTGTGATTTAGCTACAGTCCCTCGGATCCAATGGTCTTCAATATGCTATTGTTTCAGCAACAAGCAGTCTGTTACAGGAAACTGAAGATGATTCAACCCCAGCTATCTCAGCTGTGAGTTTAAATTGACACATTTAATCTGTCAAGTCAAATATAGTAGCAGATTTTCATAATGTCTTTAATTATGTTGCTCTCTCTGTGTGCACCCCCCAAGGCTCAGTTGCCACAGGTTGTATAGCATAATGTTGTGAGTGTCAGGAGTGGATGTGAACCTCTGTGACGTTAATAGTCACAACAGGGATGACACCAGAGGCCTGTACTACGAAGCCGGATCTTCCTAACCTGGATATGTTTGAGTTAGCCGGTTGGCCCAATCCAAAACATACGCGCTCTCGCTAAACTGTACTACGACGCTGGATATCAAGTGGATCGCTCAAGCCAGCCGTGTCCTATCTAGTTAGGTGCGCGTTCACATGAAAGGGGTGGTATTTGGAGCATTCGACCAATCTCAAACATGGACAAGCGTACTGACAGCGCAGCGTCATACTTCCTGAATGAAAAGTGAACTTTAATATTAGTCAAATATGAAGAAGTTAAACTTTAAATATCCATGACTTAAACACTTTATCCAGGATAAAAGCCACATAGCTGCACCTGCAAGGTGAATACAGCTGGTAAAAGAAAAAGTGTTTGAATGCGTACATTAACAGGTTTATGAAATCACTGCCCCGTCCAAGACACGAGTGGATCTGACTATAATTACATTTGACTCGAGTGTTTCATCAACTTAATGTGTTGCTTAAAATAATACTTCTGCATACAGTATGTGACACTGTGAGTGTTGCACGGCCAGATACGGCTCAAGAAGCTGACTCAGATAAGGAAATATATGATACATTATGATGTGATATGATATCATGTGATATGAATGATAATGGGACACATCGACGTCTGCACTCACAGTGCCGCAGACTGTACGTAATGTTACTTTGATCCGGTTACTTATGTTGTGGCAGATATTTAAGTAAGCTTTCTTAACGCTAATATTATAATAATCAGATTGCTCTGAAGGTGGGAGGGGATATTCTATTAATTTTCACGTTCACACAGTCAGTTGATTTTTGCCAGCCGTCTTTCCTGCAACGGCAGTTTTTCTGTATTTCCTCTATCCTGTAATATGACTTGATCGCTTTAAACTCCGCACACGGAGCTCTGATTGGTCAGCAGGCGGTGCTTTCACTGAGTTGATCTCTTAGCCTGCAACCTAACCTCCTCCCGAGGAGGTTAGCCGCTCAGCATAAGTTACCATGGAGATCTAGCCCGCTAAAAAGAGAACCAGCGTCGTAGGACCGGAAAGCCCGAGTTTTCCCTGAAGTCAGCTGGCTAAGCGAAAATCCGGCTTCGTAGTACAGGCCTCTGGAGAGGGAAACACAATCCACTGCCAAGTTTACACACCTACACAGCTTGCACACTGTGGATCAGCAGAGGTTAGTAAATTGGCTAGTAGAAAGAGTATTTCCTATCAAACCAAAATGCTAGCATGAAAAGCCTCTTGCAAAGGCCATGGAATAGCCTGTCATAGCAGGAGAAGCCAGGATAGGAAGCGTGAGGAAGCAAATAACCATAATATGTCCCAAATGTGAAGATACAAGACTGACAGAGGCAGTGATGGAGGTTTAAAATGACAGATTAAGATGAGTGATGATCTAAGAAGGAGTCTGATGAGATATATGCACCTGGGTTGTGCTCTCAGTGGTCTAACAGATATCCCCTGGCTGTGCTGTGATCACTGTCATCTATTTTGCTGTCTTACTCTGATATCACTCTGGCTTCCTGTCTTGGGGTTGAACACACTTTACCCAGTCAGCCGTTGGAGGATTTTTTCTCTCCTCAGTGGCCTCTTCTCTGAGATTTGTACACGCCTTTGAAGAGAATACTTTAAATTCTGTTTGTTCGGAAGTTAAAAGTAATTAGGGCAGATTCACAGTTGAAGTTTTCTGTTGAGAATACATATCAAGGAGAAAGCAGGAAGAATCAAATAATATGCAGGGTTAGTGCAAAGGTGTTGGAGGAAAGCAGTGTTTCAATTACATTTTCTCCTAAAGTGTTAACGTTTAATTATGTATCTACTCCATGATCACACCAGTCATGAAGATAATCATCCAGCATGCATTAGGCTTTGCACAACACATTTTGTTTAAAAGAAATGTGGCAGTAAATAACTCACCTCTCAAAACACACTTTATCATAATAACTGACCGACTGAAGTTAGCTACAACGCAATGCCATTTATTTATGATTAATGTTATATCATAAATGTATAGCATTTTCTTAGTCATACTAGTGGAAGTTATGGCGCATTTCCACTACACAGCCTCGCTCGGCCTCGCTCGGTATGGCTAGGCCTCGTTAGGACTGGCTCACTTTATGGCGCATTTCCATTACAGTTTAGGAACTGGGGTAGTATCTATAGTAACGCAGTGTAGGCGGAGCCGTGACGTCATCTTCAATGAGAACCCCAGAAAAACAACACAGCCGTTAGCTGTTAGCACTCAGAGCTCACAGCTCCTCATATATGTTCAGAAACTAGACAAAAGTTAAACAAGTACAAACCACAGACTGCCTGTGTCATGGCGAATACAGTCGCTGGTTTGTTTATGTCTGTATAGGCCGTTGTTGTGAGTGTGGACGGTCGGAGCATATACTGCGTTAGCTTAGCCAATCTCCATTTAGAAAACACGCATTTTAAAAGGTTTTTCGCCTGCCGTCTGTCTGCAGACTTGTCAAAGCATTAATTCATGGTTTTTACTAACCGGTATCAGTATGTTGTTACTTCGGCATCATTTTGAAACGTGTATTACAATTAAATCACGGTCAAATATGTCCATCTTGTTGTAGTTGTTGCCCCCTTGCCAGCGATGCTCTCTCTAGTTTAGCATACTCAGCCCGACTCAGCCTCGTTGTCTCTGGCCCTAGACCCACGATTTTATGAGGCCAGAAAAACTGTGAATTAGGACCCGCCGGCCGGTACTAGGCCAAGTGGAAACGCAACCAAAGACGGGCCGCTGACGTCACAGCCCTCTTAAACCGTGCTCCGCGCTGTAGTGGAAACGCGCCATTAGTATTCTAGACAGAAAGAGAGATGACATTAAACATTTATAAAATGTGTCCCTAGGAAGAGAAATTAGCTTTTCTCAGAAGACAAAATGAGGCTCTGAGGGAGCAGCAGGAAGAGGGGAGGAGTGAGAGAGGAGTGTTGTCTGCTGTCTCTGCCAGATGATATGAGTCTGCTCTCTGGATGGGTGACATGTGTCTGTGTCACCCAGAGGGAGATGCAGCTAAACTACCAGGAAGAAGACATACAATATTTTTGGTGGGACATGTTTCAAAACAAATGATACTCTTTGTTTACCCAGTCACTTCTCTAACTCCTCTACCTCTGTTATCCAAAAGGTGTAACTTTTTTTTTGTTATTCTCAGTTTAAATTGTTCTATGCTAGACCAGCAACAAGCCATTTTAACCAATCAATACTAACCGCTGCTGATTGACAGGGGAAATTAAACTGTCAGAATGGGGTTGTAGATTGGACTTGGCAGAGGCTTAACTCAGTGGACCATGTAATGAGAAAAGGTAAAATAAATGAATATATTGTCAAGTCTACATTTTTTTTCTGTGTCTACTTATTCAGTTTTTGTGTAAACTCATGATACAACATACGCTATTTCTTTTTCAAGAGTTGTTAACACTAGTTGTAAACTTGGAGTATAAAAAACATGTACGGTAACTTAACACACAGAAGGTTGAGTCATCGGTGAAATTGAGACTTGGAGCCCTCAGACACTTCGATTTTTTGTCTGAAACTGCAATACAAATAGGAATTTGGGCCAATGTGCTCAACTTGATTTGTGTGCAATGTATCAGAAAAGCTGCTTTTGATGTTGGATTTTTTATTTTATCTAGCTTCCTTTTTTGTTTACATAATGTTCATGAATTTGCAAATGACATCAACTAACTGTTGAATCACAGTCAACAACATTTGAAACATTGTCTGTAAAAGTTGTTAGAAAAGCGAGACCCATTCCGTCATTTACAATATTTTTATTCAACAGGAGTATCTTTTACATTATTTCCCCTTAACTGTTTTCATATTGGATGACAACCTATTTTACTGGCATGTCCTTTGTCAGGTCAGTGGTTCCCTCTTACCATTAAGCTAGTGTTGGCCCGTCTACTTTGAAATAAAAATGAAATGTTGTATTAAAGATGTGTAGAGTGATGCAGAACGGGAGCTTCAGGTTAATTCGTCTTTCATGAGCGAATATGGGACTCGGCACTCGGATATTTTAAAGACCTTGTAACTCATCACTTTTACTTGTCATCTTTTATTTTGCTCTGACCTTGGTAGACTGCCAATTACTTCTAAAATATATAGTATATGATATAGAAACACAAACCAAATTTGTATTATTACAATGCCATATGTTGCTCCTGATTGCATCCTGAACTAGTGTGAGTCAAAATGAGCCTTTCTCTTGTGCAATAGAATAGATGTTCCATACTTAAAGTGGACCTATCATGCTATATTTGAATAATATAGTGTAGGACTATACCTATATAAGGCATATTTATACTTTTTTTTTTTTTCAAAAATACCAAACAGATCATGCATTTTAGCCATGCCTCATTTCCCTCAATTTGCATTTTTTTAGCTCTGTTTTTGCAAGGGCTGATTATGTGAGAACAGCACCATCTACTGGCCTGGCATATGTACTACAGCATCTCCAGCGCTTTCGAACGGCAATGGCCGTGGCTGACTCCTCCTGATTGGTGGAGTTGGCCCAATAGCCGTAGCGCCATCGTCCTGACGTCAGGACAGTGTTCAAATCTGGATCAGTTTTTATCAGATCCGTTGCAGCCCCTTTTTTAGAGATTTGGGTATGGAGGAAAATAGAGAGGGTTGTGTTTTCTGACACTTGGTGAGTTCCCTGGAACACCGGGGACACATATTCATGTATAAAAGACGTACAAAAGTGCATTTTGCATGATAGGTCCCCTTTAAGTTAAGGTCAAAATAATCTATAAAAACGAAATAAAGGTTTGTGTATATGCCTGTAATTTAAATATAAACACGTATTTGTCGATGAAAAGTTAGACTGCATTACTTTATATATAACGTATGAGTAGTTTGTTAAGTCATTTCTTTAACATTGTGGAGCTTTTATTCTAAGTGGTTGGTCTATTTCACATTCTGCTTTTTTGTGTTGCTCATATTCAAATTACAAATGTAAAGTGCTTCAGTCTATTTCAAGTCTGGCTGCTATAATGACCTGCATACACAGAAGAGGCTTTTTAGATAAGAATGCCTCCATCAGTCTAATGGCTCTGGCTCGGTCTGATGTGGTTTGCCTCGAAGCAAAAAAAAGAAATTATATCAGGAGTCTAAACTGAAAAATGAATCCAGTCTCTGTCATTTCCTCTGTGCACTGGGATGAAATATTGTCTGTAATGACTCAACTACCTGAGTTCAGATCACTGCAGAGCTTTTATGTACTTTAATAAAAATAAATGATGTCTTGAAGGTCTGATAAAATCTTCCTCCCATCCATTTTCTTTGCTCTTATGAAAAACAATGACAGTTGATACTAATGGAAGGACACAGGCTTTAATGATTTCCCTCTGTTGTTCTCCACAAACGCTCAAGGTATGGTCTTTTTTTTATAGTTGTCGTGTTGATAATTAAAACAAATATGTAGAAATTCAAAGAAGGAACAAGAAAGCTACACAAAGACCTTTATTAAGCTGTTTCTTGCTCAATGTTAGGTGTGTTAATTTTGTTGTGGTTCTCCGTTCCCCATAGAGCAAAACCCAGCTGTCTTATTCTTCTGCATGGTTCGATCACAGTGTTACCCTTATGTTGTAGCTGACAGGTGAGGCTTTTTGTCAGCTGGCTAAATCGTCTTCAAGAACGTCATATTTTACACAAAAACCCTGAGGCTGAATTACGTTGGACTTGAGAAGAACATACATTTCTTTGTTGAGAGCGTGACGTGTATTGCACTTTGTGTATATTGGGAAAAGGGAAGTGTCATGGCTGACTTACAGAGATCCGATATCAGCCTTTTCTACCCCCATAGGATTCCTTTCATCTTGTGTTTGAAACGTGTGGTTTGTTATTCCACCACTTTCATCTCCTTTGAGTAAAACACTACAAAACACCTCTTACATATTGATGAAGATTGACTGTTTTCAGAGGAACTTTTATTTTGCTTGGGGTATTACAAATGGAATTCAGTCACAATTGGGAAACAGTTCAAACTAAACTCACAAAGGATATTATTTCCATACGGTTGATGTGTGTGTTTTTACACAAAAACAAAGGATTTAACGTATCCTTGAAAATATAATTTTTGTTTTCACCTCAGTGAGAAGAGTGAGATTGGCCTATCAAATCAGTCCAGCAGCCACATAAACAGGTGCAACTAATTGACTCTAACAACCCACCTGAAATGGTAAATGGACTGCACTTACAGTATAGCGCTTTATCCTTTTTGACCCCTCAAAGCGCTTTACAGTACATACACGTCATTCAAGTAAAAAAAAATGTATTTTTGATACTTTTTTTATAATCTTGGGGACCTGTTATATTCTGTTATGCTCCTCACATCTAAATATGCATATTGATATGTAATGATGAAATGGAAGTATTTTAATTTCTGACAGCAGAAGTTAAGAAGTTAAGAAGTTTAATCGTCGTCTTGTGATTTTATTCACAGTGACATTGAGTCTGTTTTAATTTCAATCCGTGTTTATCTGAAAGATGATGAGCAACCACCTTCAGCAGTGACTATTAATATCCATCTGACGCACACAGCTTGTTGGTATTGAAAGCAGCCGGTCAGTTCTTATTTATGTGAGTCATGAATTATGTTCAAGAGATGACATGTGTTGCCAATTACTGTGTCAACTATGCTGATACAGTAAAAACACTGTTTTCAGTTGTAACCCCTTCGTTCCTTCTACATCCTTTCAAAACCACCTATACGTTATTGTTAAGTCCCCTGATCATAACCTTGGTAAACAGAGATAGTGATGGTGTCATGGTCATATTTTGATATACATACTGAGAACATACTAAAGTTGAATGTCTTTAAACTTTCACCAACTCATTCCCTTCTCCTCTCTATGTGCAAAGACTCATAATCCTACTGCTTACCATTGCTGCTATTGTACTTGCTGCAACCCTAGTTTGGAGACGTGATAAATGCTGCAAACCGAGGCTTTATATTCCACTGTTCATTGGTGAACATTCAGGATGTGCTGTGGTCTTTTAGAGAAAGATGTCTTGAAGCTATTTTAAGGCTTGGTTAAAAACATGACATACTTTCATATCAGCCTCAGCCCTTTATTGCTGACCACAATTGATGATCTGAGACCTCCGGTGTTGGTTATTACAAAAGTGCAATGGTCCATGAGGAAGCTATAATGTAGTGAGGAAATGGGAAGAACAAGTGCCTCAGAATACAATATTCTTCACAAGAATATGTTCATGTACCCTTTATTAAATATCCACATGAAAAAGCACTGACAGTGGCTGGCAGTTGTTTCGTCTATCAATGTCTACGATTTAATACAAAATATAGTTTTTATTTTACCATTTAAAATAGGTATAACAATGATGTAGTATAATCTAAATAGTGTATTTGGTTGTGGATTTACTACATGCGATCTAGTTCCTCCTAAATTGGCTGTTGATTGTTGAATAATTTAATTCAGCCAACATCTCAGTCCCATATCCGTCTTGCACCATCAGGTGTGTAAGTTGTCAGAAATGCTCGGCTGCACGTGTTTAAACACTGGAGCCTGTTTCCTGATGCAGAACATTATAAACAAGTGAACCACAGAGCAGCTGTTTCAAAGACGTTTGCAAACAGACTTCAAGCCTCAGTGATGGAAGTCAGCAGAGACATTTTAGATAAAGAGCGTTGACTTGTGAATCTCAACTAAAATGTGAAGATTTACCTATAATATAAAATATGTATATACTGACTCAGCATGGGTGTCATGTTATTGAGTCAGAGCTACTGTATTGGTGTTGCCTTGCCTGTTGTATTCCACCTTGGTTTGAGCAGAGCTGTTTTATCCTCTGTGTCATAACACCGCTTTCATTGCATAAGATTACAAAGGTGATACACTTTGAGCACATTGTCAGCTGACACATGTTAATAATGGAGAAAAATACAATGAAATTAACTGATTATAGAGATCAGAGAGACTTATTATACAGACCGTGTGTCTCTGTAAAATACACTATTACAAGTTTGGCCTTAAATCAATATGTTGTTAGCAGAGTAGTTGAGTTACACTGTATCAACTATAGTTCTCCTCACATGACATGTGACATGTGTTTGTTCTCTTCTCAGTCAGATGGATGAAGTTTGTCCCCTCAGTGTCCTGTAGTGTCCTCTCCTATCTGCCCACGTTCTAGCTCCTCCTAAAAAAAGCTGGACAGCTGTCCTCCCTCCAGTCTGTCTCCTGTCAGAGCCAGAGGCCTTTCTTTGTCGTCCAACAAACACATTTTCTGTTCCTATAGTTAAACAATCAACCATATGTCAAATTCAGTTAGTTGTTTTTATTTGGAAAGTAAAGGCTTTTTTAAAAGATAATTTGGGTTAAAAAAAAAAACGTAGCTTAACTGTTGTTTTGATCATTAAATGAAAGTGCCAGCTGTGTGGTTTCTATATAAGGTTGCCTGCCAATCGTGTGTTTTCATTTAACACACTCTCCAATTAAATGGGGAATTGACATCAGGCTGTTCTTTCCAGCATCTTTATACATTTTCCTGACGGGAAACCCTCACACTCTAACTGCACTTCAAAACATATTACCATCTCAGAAGCAGCTACTCTCAATTGTTGAGCTGTTATTGTTGTTCCAGACCGCTGAATATTGAGACCAGTCAGTCTTGAAAATTACCCACTATTCTCCTATAATTGACTATTGATTATCATTTTTCAGTCTTCTTGCTCTTGTCCATGAATACATATTACAGCTGTTGCCTCCCTGTTCACACCAGGTGTGTATTGATGCTGTATTGGAAGGAGCTAAAAATAACATTCTCATAAAGTCATCTTAATAATTATTTTCATTTGTAGATATATAGTTAAAACAAACTTTTCTCGTAATATGTGGCATTGGTAGATTCAGCCAGGTTCAGTGAATCAGAAATCTTTCAGCTCCTGTGTGCTCAGCCTCAGTCAGTCTGAGGTGAAGAACATACAGATATAAACAAGTATTTGGGAAGCTACAGGCTATAAAATGCAGGTTTTGATATCAGAACTGAGAGTAAATTATGTAAATGTCATCTTTGTTTCTGTAGAATGGCTGTTGGAGTGAAGAATGTGCTCTCTGTTTCTGACTCGCTTTAGGTTTTTGACTTCCTGAGATTTGACTCCTGAGAGCGTGTTTAGGGAAAAATCATTTCAGGGGAACACTCTGTTTTCTTGAAAACAGTTTTCTGCTAAATGTAACTCTAATAAAACACACAGCCATGAAAAACAAAAAATTATTTGATCGCTGCGTTTGAGTAGTGAGACACACATTGCTTGTTTAGTTGTTTTCGAGCTCTCAGCCATTCTAAATAATGAGACAATCAGAAAGTGCATTTGGCCTGATGAATGTAATTGTGTGTCTGCCTCCAGATCTGTGAGGAGCAGCTGGTGTAATGCATTATGTTTATGGTTTGAGCAGACTGGAAGAATTTAACACAAACTTCGTTTTATTTGTGCAGATAGATTAGACTGAATGTGTCTTCCAACACTCATACTTTAAGATATACACACTAACTTCTCTTTAATAGTGTGTGTTATGTGAGATCAGCATCAGGTCTTAAAGCATGTGAATAAAGTATTGATTTGGTTGGAAACTATATTTGTATGTGTTTTATTATTGACCTTTAAATTCTGCATCGGTTTGATTTTGATTGTACATGTATGTATATGCATGTATATGTGTGTACATTGATTTTGAAGTTTCTTTAATATGTACATGAAAAGTGGTGATTGTGATACATACAGACTCACAAGGAGAAAACAATACCAGGGTCGCTGTTACTGCTTGTAATAAATACACGTCTTATTTAAATTCATGAAGAATGTGGCACCATCTGTGTCCGGACATTCATTTCCCAGCTCATTTCATACAGAACTCCCTGTGCCTCTTGGAGAATAAAAGCCAACATTTGTCATGGGGTACTGCAGCCCTTCCCTGACTGCTGGGTAGAGAGCAGCGGCCCACATCGATTCATAATAAAGATCGGGTACTTATCTTCAATATGGCACTTTTCTATGTTCAGAGTGATTAGTTTCTGCCATGAATGACACCTTGGATAGTAGTCAATGCCATAATGACAAAATGGCAGGCAGCATCATTCAAATACTCTCTCCCCGCTTAAAACCTTTGTTGCTAAAAATAGATTGTTGACGTTCTGCATCTTTCCCGCTCGTGCTTCTCACTGTCCTGAATCAGCTTACTATTAAAAATAAGGGCCTTTATCGGACTGGATCCTCGAGCAGATGGAAATTGAGACCGGAAACGCAGGACCAATTTGTTTGTTATAGATAAGTGTTTTCACAACGATTGTGGATTTATTTAGTTAATTAAAGGTTTCAATTATTTCTGGTTACATTCAATATAGTTTATTTCTTCTGTTTGGATAGTCTGATGCTTCTGTTTAATATATATACCCTTAACTCAGATACTTCTTATTCAAAGCTGCAGACTTGAAAATCCCATTAGATGATTCAGTAGGAGAGCAACTGTGCCTCTTCAGTGGGGTGTCCTCACTCTCTGCAGGGATATCTCGGTCTCAGAAGACGCCTGCGGAGCTCCATCTGTACAGATCTTGACATCACATTGAACTGAGAGATGTGAGCCGCGCTCTCCACATCCCCTTCAAACCCTTTACTTCATCACAGAAGCTGCACTGGATTCATTTGAATGGAATTTGAACGATGTTGATGCTTTTTGATATTTAAATAAACTGAAACCAACTGTACCTTTGCCGTTTCAAATCTTCTTGGTTAACACATACTGTAGATTGAGTCACACGTAGCCCTCTGTGAGGAAAACGATCCTGTCAATCAAAAATATTTCAAAACACTTTTCTACGTTTTAAATGGTTGCACATGGATTCCTGCATTGAAGCAATATCTTCAGCACTTAAATGTCCAAATGAAGTATGCAATGCATGCTTTTCTCGTCTTTTGTAGTCTAGACGCTCAGCATTGTGAACCCTCTGGAAATCTCACATTGCAGATTCCCTGCAATGTGAGATACTGTATGAGCCATTAGGAAACACATCAATGTTCCTTAAAGGATGACACTATACTGAGATTTGATAGAGAGGATATAACTTCCGGCTAAATGTCAACCTATCTGGCTTTGGAGACAGATTTCCATCTCAGCACAGAGCCTCCTTATATCCCTGCTTTCTTCTTTCAACAAGAAGCAGACCGATCTAAGAGATGAGGCATAGCTCCTGCTGCTGCAGCTGAAGAGGATAAGGCTGATAAGAACCAATGAAACTCAACAGTGCCTTCTCTGTTGCTCTAAATCTGTAAAAGGAATTGAGTCCTGTCCAGCCCCCTTATGGACAAATGGAGGGAGACAGCAAGACAGACTGTTCTTTTTGAAAAAGGCTAATTTGAGAAAGATCTTTGGAAAATGTCAAATGAACATTCAACAGCCTATCAGACAGCATGGTCTGTGTCTTGTTCGAAGGCCCCTCTGACAAACCCTCTACACATAGCCTGCTCACAAGGGTCCAAGTAGCAACAGAGATAATAACCCATTGAACACTAACACAGAGACAGTGATTTCCACTGTCTGGTCGTTTACAAGGATGACAGATTACAAAATATGAATATAAAATGAAGGACAGAGGAAGAGTGATTAGAGGACAAAGCCAAAAGACAAACAGAGAACAAGAGAAGGCAGTCAAAAGGAAATTAAATGGGAAAAAATGTACTGTGAACACTTTGCTGTATCATATTTTTAGTGCACTTTGGTGCTCAGCATGAAGAAGTGTTATAGTCACAATGTTTCCACTTGAGAATTATGACATATTCAATATGAAGTCCTTTCAACAATTACTAAGTGCGTGATCTGTCCAATCTTGCTTCCAACACAGCAGGATATTGGGTTAGAATCAGCTTATTTTTGTTGGCTGAAAGAACATACTTTGAAGGCAATCAAACATTGTTAAAGCCTGTGGTTTGGTTGTTTTGTGTGGTAAAGCCGGATGCGTTACCATGGCTCCTACTCTATGTAAGAAGTCCTTTTATCTTACCAAGACATGATTTGGTTTAGTTTAACTTGAGCAACCGGTATCTTGCATTCAGAATATTATCACATAGGGTGCATGCAATCCCAATGTCATATCTGCTGTCCAAGAGATATATCAGAATAACTCTGAACATAGCCCTTTTTTTCAAATAGCAACGTTTAATTCATAAATAGGACACCTTTAAAAAATAAAGCCCCACCTTGTGAGATTTAAGCTCCGCAGCCTTAGCTTGTTTTCAAGTGATTGAGGATTGATTTATTTTTGAAGTGGAATAGAATAAACATTAAAGCAGTGATAGATGTAATCAGTGTGGGTAATAAGAGGCCTGTTTGTGCAGATTGAGGTTTTTGATCTTTTAAATCACACTATCTACCGGGATAACAATTTGTGAAGTACAACATGATGAGCATTCAACAGTAAATAATCCTTCTTGAGCCACTTGAATAACTCTCTCTAGTTTTAAGCCTCATCAAGGCAGCTCTTTTATACTGAGATATGTCTGCTGAACAAAGTACTTCTCAAAACGTATTATGTGGGAAGAGTACTCTTCTAGACATTGAATGGCAGGGGTTTAATAAATGAATCCATGATTATCTTTGTTTCAACTGGCTCATATGAAAGGTGTTTCTTTTCTTTGTTCTGAATGAAGTTTGAAATACCTGTCGCAATTTAAATGTTCCATATACTAATTCACACGTACCTGGATCAACCTCACATGTAATGAAGAATGGGTAAACAATGTTTTTTCTTTATTCTTGAATAGCTTTTTAGAAAGGTATACTAGGAAAATGTCAAAAAGGAAGAATCAGTCATAGCTTCCAAATATTCATTAAAGAATAGCTGGTGGATTTGCTTAGTTCCTCTATTTCTATGTCCCTATTTTAACAAAGTGAATGGTTACCAATAGCAGCAATTATGTTTGCGTAGTTTAGTTTTAAGTGGGCCAAGAGGATATCTTTTTAGATAACTATGTGGCTGCTGAGGAAGATTTAATGGTTTTAAAGAGACTTCAATTAAGGGAATTGTCAAGAGTGTTGCATAACTGAAATACTATAAGGAGCCATTTAGCTATAACTGCTGTGGAAAGGAAACACTGGATCATGACCAGAGGAATCCATGGTTAATGACTTTACTGAACCATTCACAGTGACTCACTATACCTAGTGGAGAAACAAAACTCAAGTCAAAAAAATATATGGAATTTATCTCTCACTTCTCAGAGTAAATGTTATGGCCCATTGGTGTTATGGGGCAAAGTGTGGCTGACTCACTGGCAGGCCAACGAGGTTCCCAGTGACCAGCTCACAGGGAGCGAGGTGTTGATCTGATCGAGTCGGCCAAGCTGGTTTAATGTGTAGATGTTAGGGTCTAAGGCTGTACGTATTGTTCATGGTTCATGATTCAAAATGTCTTGTCTCTCACAATGTCCTCATGGCAGGTTGTTCAGACTGTTGAGTGTCAATATTGGAGTCAGGACTTTGAATGAGTATATCTGATGTGGGAAACATTACATTTCATTACATGTCACTTGTTAGAGTCTAACAAGTGACATGTAATGTAATGTAACAGTTAGACGCTTTTATCCAAAGCGACTTACATACTCAATACTGTGGGCAAACATCAAACAGCAAACCATATTAAGTTGTATTACATTTTCTGCCCGACTACCCAACATCTTTTTTATACACATTTTGTATCACTCTCCCTGTATAGTTGGCTTTGATCTGAAACTCAACTGATATATAGAGCAAGATGAAGAGAGATATCTGCTGAACTGAAGTGTGTGTGTATATTTGTGCGTGCGTGTGTGTAATCATTGGTTTAGTTAGTGTGAGGAGAGTGCCACGGATTGGTGTTTGATCTTAGTGTCTTATCTTCCTCTACCGGGCTGGTCTGCATATCAAAGTGCCCAATGAGACTTCACATTCTGTGCCATTCTCCATATTGTATTTATTTCTTAAGGTTGTGTGAACACATACATACATTTTTTGTTTAAATTATTTCAGATTTTTATCTCAGATATTTCCTCACATCTTTATTTGTATTATTTATTTGTGTCTCTCTTATAGTCTATTTATGTTAAAGAGAGACATTGATGACAGGATTACTACACATGATGAATATGCAAGTTTCATAGGTCAAAATAACTTGGCTTTACACAACATTTGCTCCGTTGTGGCTCATTGTTCATGTTTTACAGCTGTATTGTTTGGTCAAGTCTGAATGCTCTCAATGATCCCCCTCGATATACATCTGTAGGTAGCTGTTTACATCAGAGAGCTTAGTGTAGCTATGTACGGTGCTGAAATGATGGTGACTTATAACCAAGCAAGTAATTTGAGTCCAAGAAAAAACATTAAAGGGGACCTATCATGCAAAATGCACTTTTGTACGTCTTTTATACATGAATATGTGCCCCCGGTGTGTCAGGGAACTCACCAAGTGTCAGAAAACACAACCCTCTCTCTTTTCCTCCATACCCAAATCTCTAAAAACGGGGCTGCAACGGAGCTGATACAGATTTGAATTTTTCAGACGTCAGAAAAGGGGTGCTCCGCCTATATGGCCAACTCTCCACCTATCAGGGGAATGGGGGGTTGGGCACGGCCACGGCCATTGCCGCTCGAAAGCGCTGGAGACGCTGTAGTACATATGCCAGGCTTGTAAGTGGCGCTGTAGTCTGCCACAAAAGCAGCGAAGAAGACTTCCCGCGCATGGTTGCCATGGTTGCCCTTCTGTTTATTCTCCGCTGTGGACGCTCTGGCTCTTTTTCTCCCTCCCCGAGGCAAGCGTTTGCTCCTGCTGCTGTAATTCTCTCCGGTTTGCCACCAGCAGATGACAAACACCCACCTCTCCGCCTCTTCAGCTGCAGCTCATTTGCATTAAAGCTACGTCACAGAATCAGCCCTTGCAAAAACAGGGCTGCAAAAGAGCAAATAGCGCGAAATGAGGCATGGCTAAAATGCATAATCTGTTTGGTATTTTGAAAAAAAAACTTCACAGACATGTTTTATATAGGTATGGCCCTACAATATATTTTTCAAATATAGCATGATAGGTCCACTTTAAGAAAGGATTCAAGTTTCCAAAGCAAAACACATGTGATGTCGTCAGGCTGATAATAATAAAGCTCTGACCGTACAAGTTTGACAGATCCCATGTATTGCAAATGTGCATTTTCTCCAACACAACAATTAGGTTCAACAATGAAATTAGTGCACCCAGTACTGATACATGAGCTGACCTTATACACTGCTGAAAGAATGGTGCAATGTTCGCTAGGAGGACAGACAATCACTGTGAGTTGATCTCTTCTCTGAAGCATATATTCTGGACATTTTGGTTCATCATATTTTACAACCACAAAGAACACTACACATCATCTTTCACACAGACAATGGATCAAAACTCTGAGCAGAGGAGATTATACCATCAAGACCCTCACCTGATCTTTTCTTTCTGTTCAGACACGTGTGTAACATGCAAACAGAGGGGACTGAGGTTTGATGTTCAGGGATGACTTTTGGAGGGACAGTATTGAGAAATTAGTGGGCTGTCAATTGAGCTTTTATATATTTGTCATTGTTCTATTGATCTTTATTTTGGTCTCATCTCTGAACCTTAAACATACATTTATTTAGACGTTATCTTCTAACTAGACTGAGTCCTTTTCACCTCATCTCAGGCAGAGCTTGCAGACACACTGTGTTCCTACAGCACACTTCAGCTAATGACGCAAAGACTTGGAAAGACAAATAAATTAGTTTTAAATGGCACGATCAAATGTGATGAAAGAATAGCTTCATTTGATAGATAGCTTTGTTTACTGCAATGTCTTATCACGTTTGTTTTGTAATTGTATTTTCTCTTTCTCCCTCTTCTCTTTTATGTCTCCTGAACTCCGTCATCCTGAACATTCTTCTATGGATCCTGAAATGCAGGTAAACCAGGACTCGTTCTTGTACTTATGAGTTGTTTATACACACGTATTTGTTGAATGCTGTGTGTCACAGTATGGTTAGTGACATGACGATGAACTGTGTGTCTGGGGGATTGTTTACATCTGTGTGTGGATCAGCGACGTGCAGTCAGTGGAGGCAGGGGAGGCAGAGCCTCACCTGTCATACTCCAATGTAACGGAAAAACAATTAAAGAAAAACTAAATAATAATAATAATAAAATGTCTCCACTGATCTTGTGTAAATGTGATTTCTGTATGATTCCAATCGCATTTTATAGTCAAAATCAGCAAATTTGCCGAGCTCCGCTACGGGAGCGATGAGAAGTGAGGCAGGCACGAGCTCTGCCTCTCGTAAGCCCACAGTAACTTGCTGGAGCGCGGGCACTAATTTAGCGCGGCCACTTATTTTGTGAGCGCGCTCAAGCCAGTTACTGTGGGGTGAGTTGAGGCACAGATGAGATCTGCCTCACTTCAGAATGCGTCACCCCACAGAAACTGGCTGGAAAGCGAACCCTAAGCGCATGCCTGTTCCCATCTCACTGTAGGTCACCAATGTAATGTTTGTAGATCCCTTTATTACATTTATCCTCGCCATCCATAGTCTCTAAATAACTTATTTCACATATATATGATATTTAGGCTCGCTACACATATACAACGGCAATGAAAAAATCACGAGGGGAGGCAGCCATAACCTCTGCCGCACTGAAGGGGGCGCACGTGAGCCCACAGGTTCTTGTTGCTACTGTTATTCTACCGCAAACAACAAACTCGACTTTTGAAACTACAGGAAGATAAGGACGACTTTTACAAAACAGTAATAGAGATTGTTGTCCAGAAGGATAGCATGGACTTCTATTCATCTTCAAGTCAAGGTAAGACCACAACTGTAATGAAAATGGGATCTTACTTAGAAAGAACAATCCAATATTTAGATTTTGGGTATCCTTTTGTTGATCGGTCTGTTTAAAATTAATCATAGCATCAGACTAAAAAAGCTTTTGAAAATAACAGAATATTTCGATTAAGGTCAAAATAGGCTATAATATTTGTAAATCTGACTCTGAAAGAGTCAGTGCCTCACCAGCCATGAACCTCACCGCACGTCACTGGTGTGGATACATATCGAGAGTACTAGGCTGTTTTTAAATGATGTTCTCTTCCCATAGTCAAAGCTTTTATAACACCTAAAGAAGGTTTTACAGTATGTGCGCATGTTGGTGTTGTCGAGTATGTTTTTTTGTCTGAACGTTATAACAAAGGCTGTTCATTAAGCGATGATCTGCATTTCATCTTTCTCCTGTTCTTCAGAAAATAATTGTTGGTTTGTAATGCAAAGTGAAGGACTGCAATTATACCACATATTGACACCAGTCACAGATGCCAGTACAGGAAGCAAGCTGTTGTTAATAGTGCTAAACATGGGATGTGTGTATGTCTATAATCATCTCTGTATTTGTCTCTGTCAGGGATTCATTCAGTGTCTTTCCCCAACTTCCAGCACCTGCTGTCATTGGATGACAGTTACACTCTCTGATTACTGTGTGGTGAACTAATGAAGAGCCAGTCATAACACTGACCACAATAGTGTCCTTTGTGTCCCACTCATAAAACCCAATTCCTGAGGGAGCTTCTCATAGTATCGCCTCAGACAGTTTTAAAGCTTTTGCAGTCAGACAGCAAGTGTTACAAATCCAACGTTTAGCTGGAGGATAGAAATACTTTGAGATGGACACTAATTACAATTCAAGACACCTGGTGGTCAGGAGCTTTCAACTAAATATTCAGTAGAAGGCATGAGTGTCCTGCACTCTGTAAAATGAATGAGAACTGTCTCTTTAATGAGGGAATGTGATGAATAGGACTTGTATTTCACTGCAGTGACACAACTCTGAATGCACGACTTTAATCCCTGCGGAATTGTCTTGAATTAGAAATTAAATAAAAAACTGCGTCTTGTAATGTTGAATAATGTACAAATTCTTCTCACACTGAGTAATTTAAAAACTTTCTTGTGCTAAAAGTGTTAAAATATTCATCCGGGCACAGTGGGATCTTTTTGCTTCTCAGCTTGTTCTCACTTGTCCTAAATGACATTTTAAAACAAAACACTTGTATTCAGATGATGAAAGCCAAGCCAACCCTCTAAGACTTCATTCTCTGATGGATTATATAATCTTTCACAGTCCCTTTAAGTGCCTCAATGTTTCTTACATCAGTGTGTACAATGTATTCTGTTTAGCTCCAGCTGTGCTCAGTGTCTTGTGAGAGCTTAATGCATCGAGTATAGACCCAGAGGTCAGTCGTTGGTTTTAATTGTTCAGTAGTACAGTTTTCCTTGCTGCCTGGCTCTTTTCTGTCTGATTGCAGTGAAGTCAGGTGGAGTGTGCTGCTTCACAGATTCTTGTTATAGTGTTACCGGAGTAAGGTGATGTTTAAGGTGCAATGGGATGTCTCTGGGTCAAGTAGCTTTAGCTGGTTGAGGTTCTTGTACAGTGCAAGATGAAATCATGCATCTGGTTGTATTTAGATACGACAGAGGAAAGGGTAGAGAGTAGCTTTCCTTAACTGCAGTTATGCCCGCCACTGATGCCCACTTGAAGTTGAATACAATTTGTATTTGCCATACAATGCTCCAAATTAATCCTAAAACGTAAAGACATGAAGTGACTGCAATGCTTGTTTGCATGCGACCAATGTTCTACATTTTATTTGGCTGTACATGAAGACTAGCATGTGATGCTTAGGGTGAAATGCAAAACCTCTGTTTGTTTATTTAATTATTTGTATTCATTTAATTATTTATCTTCAATATGTATTGGGGTTGTCTTTAAAGTGCCATCAGTTTATTTCCTAAGTGTACTTTAATACAGGTCTATTGAAGTTCTTAATCTGGTTATTTGCAATCAGGTGATGAATAATTAACACATTTGATATGTTTTGAAATTATTCTCTTGGGTTGAATGTTTAACATCTTCAACTCTTTTATTATTCATAATTCCATTTTAGAGGCCCTGTGGCTACAATAGATCTATAAATCATGTCCTTTATAAGCAGTTTCTGATAGGGGAGGATTTAAAGTCTCTTTACAGCACCACAGCTGTCAGATGTAATGTTAGTTTAATCACTTAATCACAATCTGACCATCACCTCTTTACCCTCTGCTGCCTCCCGGATGTAATCCTAATCAATATCTATTTAGCTGCTTTGTCATTAAACAAATAATGGAAAGCATCTTTACCACAGTAATTCATTCAGTTCTCATTGTAAGTCACTGTTATATCTGAAATAATTAAATCGGACTTACTAATCAGAGGCTGGTATGATCTTCTCATCAGTGTGTGTGCCCTTGAGCTGCATTGAATTGCTCTTCTTCAGTTGTAAATATTCCTCCTACGGCAGAGAAGCTTGAAAATAGGAAGACTTAGAAGCCACGACGCCACAGGGAGGATTTCTGCAAAAGTTCACGACATAACCAATGCATCAACATGAACATAATTTAAATATATGGAACTTGTTCATATATAGACGTTTATACTTACAAAGGTCAACAGTTCAGGGAACGCAGTGCAGTCACAAGGGGTTCAGGAATTGGAATAAGAATCAGTTGTATTGGCTGTAATGTGTACAAAGCAAGGAATTTCACTCCAGTTTTATTTTGTTTTCTATGTACTTAAATAGGAAGAGCAAATAACAAGGACAATAAAGCTGAACAGGGTATACTGTACATTAACATTTAAGGTATATATCATATTCAACAATAAACAGTAATGTGTATATAATAAGTGTGCAATGAAGCAGGGTGCAATAAGCCCTCGCCCGTTGGCTCGAGGTGTTTTCTAATACGCAAATATGTAAGTATTACAGCTTTATGAAAATGGTTTGTTGATGAGTCATTTAAAAAAACTAAAAGTGCCTGATATAAATTAATGTTACTTAAAGGGGACCTATCATGCAAAATGCACTTTTGTACGTCTTTTATACATGAATATGTGTCCCCGGTGTTCCAGGGAACTCACCAAGTGTCAGAAAACACAACCCTCTCTATTTTCCTCCATACCCAAATCTCTAAAAAAGGGGCTGCAACGGATCTGATAAAAACTGATCCAGATTTGAACACTGTCCTGACGTCAGGACGGTGGCGCTACGGCTATTGGGCCAACTCTCCGCCAACTCTCCACCTATCAAGGGAATGTGGGGTTGGGCCACGGCCGGCCATTGCCGCTCGAAAGCGCTGGAGATGCTGTAGTACAAATGCCAGGCCTGTAAGTGGCGCTGTAGTCTGCCACAAAAGCAGCGAAGAAGACTTCTCGCGCATGGTTGCCATGGTTACCCTTCTGTTTATTCTCCGCTGTGGCTTTTTTTCTCCCTCCCCGAGGCAAGCGTTTGCTCCTGCTGCTGTAATTCAATGCAATCCCTCCCCGTCGAGGCAAGCACTGTAATTCTCTCCGGTTAGTCCACCAGCAGATGACAAACACCCACCTCTCCGCCTCTTCCAAGGAACGAGGGGACTGTGCGGCAGAGTTTCAGTTAGGTTTTCTTTCGCCGGTCAAGATGTCCGTTAAAGTTTAAATCTTCCGGACAAAATTAGAAAAGTGCCGGTCAAAGGTCTTCTTTGTTATTTATTGAGCTTTAAAACAAATGAATAATGACTCTATATAATAATATAATAAAACACGGAGGACGGAGATCTCTTTTTCTCCCCCTCTTCTGACTTGATCAGAGCACGCTCCCCTCTCCTGCAGGGGGGCGTGGTCAGCTGCAGCTCACAGAATCAGCCCCCTGCAAAAACAGGGCTGGAGAACAGCAAATAATTAAAAAGTATTAACTCGTTCGCTCGATGCTAGGCGATCCCACGATGATGTCATAACTCCAACTGACATACTCCGAACGCCGCCAAACATCACATCACCTATTGGTTGAAGGTCTATCCTTATCCCAATTACCGTCACGCCTACACACAGGTGCAGGTGCTTTCACTTTCCACTTCCGGTTACGCACCCGGAAGATTCGGATGCAAGTTTTCAGCGCTTGTCCGTGCATCCATATGCTCGTTACTTTAAAACGTTTTTGATGTGATTTAGGTGCCTTTTTCTGTACAGTAGTATTTGCCACGACGTTGTCCTTAGACTTTCTCGACGATGTTCGTCGCATGAATAAGCGGCAGAATTAGGGCAATATCTGTGAATTACTCTCACACCCTACACACTACTGAAACCACAATCAGGTCATCTACGATCTACGGAGACCTGCTCCTGCCTGTAGAGTGGCTCCACGCTTCGGGCTGGGGCCTGCTTTCACCGGGCGTGTGCTGCTGTGCGGAGGAGGATCTGCCGCGGCTGGGGCCTGCTCTCCACCTGTTCTGGTTCTGCTGTTACGGAGGCCTGCTCCCACCTGTCGTGTGTTCCAGTGTCGTGTGCTGCTTGCTGAGGAGACCTCTTATCCCGGGGATACCACGGAGGGACCGGTGCGCTTTCTCGCTGCTGCTTTCGCCTGTCCTTTGCTGCTGTTGAGGAGGAGGATTTTTTTTGCCCCGGGAACATCGCGGATATTGTGTGCTGGTCTGGGAGGATGGCCCATATCGTGATTCTGCTGTGCCTGTTAACTGTTCTGGACTATGAGAAGATCTCTAGTCATCCTGAGAAGCCTACTGGATTCAGGTCTGTTCTGCCACCCGCAGTAGGCATCCCCTGCAAAGGGTCGGATGTGTTACACAAACAGTTACCGGTCACCTTGTCACAGACAATCTGCTCGACAAAATATGTTTGTCTTTTTTGTTTGCCTGCGATGATTGTACTTCAGGACTGCTTCTTAAGCTCAAATCACACTCTCGCAGACTTTTCCGGTGATTCTAAAATAGATGACAATGTGTGTGTGTCGATTAAGAGGAAAAGATGCCTGGTTTTTTTGTTATTATTACTGTCAGGAAATGTTCAACCTAACCCTGGTCCGCCCAGTAGTAGTAGTCAGATCGCTACTCCTGCTGATTTTAAAGCTAGGTCTGGGTTGGGTTTCATCCACTTGAATGTGCGCAGTCTGTTAGGTACATGTAAGCTAGATTTTGTCCGCATTTGGGCAAGCTCGACTGACGCTGACGTCATTGTGTTATCAGAAACATGGCTAAATAAAACTATTTTGGCCTCTGACATATCCTTAAATGGCTATAATGTGTATCGTACCGACCGGCCTAATAAAGGTGGTGGAGTTGCCATTTATGTTAAGAATAAGTTCAGTGTAACCACATTGATCTCCAAATCTGTCAGTAAGCAATTCGAATTTTTAGCCTTAAATATAGAAGTGGCAAAGGGGCAACAAGTCATGGTGGTAGGGTGTTACAGACCCCCCTCAGCTGTCAAGGACTCCTTGTCTTCACTAGCAACACTTTTATCACAACTAGACTACAAGGAAATAGTGCTACTTGGAGATTTTAACTGGGACTGGTTAACTGCATTATCAGAGGATTTTAAAAACCTTTGTATCTCTTTGAATGTTACTCAGATTGTTGACAGTCCTACTCGCCCTAACGTTAAGTCCCCTAATAAATCATCCCTAATTGATCTCATTCTAACTAATGTTCCCTATAAATACCTATCTGTGGGAGTATTTGCAAATGATGTGAGTGACCACTGTGTTGTAGCCACAATTAGGGACACTAAGGTCCAAAAGGTTAAACCCCGTATTATTATTAAGAGACACATAAAACATTTTGTGGAGCAGGGTTTTGTTCATGATCTGTTTGGGTTTGATTGGGGAAAAATCGATCTGTGTGCTGATGTTGAAACTGCATGGTCTTATTTTTATCTTGGTTTTATGGAAATTATAGATAGACATGCACCCCTACGTACTTTTAGAGTAAAGGGACGAGACAATCCTTGGTTTTCTGCTGAACTGTCCAGTCTCCTACATGAGAGAAACAAGGCCTGGGCAAAGGCTAGGAAATCAGGCTCAGAGGTTGAATGGCTGCGTTTTAGGCAACTAAGAAATAGCTTCACTTCACAGGTCAAAAATGCTAAGTCGAAGTACTATTTGTCAGTTACTACAGAAAACCTAAATAATCCTAGGAAATTTTGGAAAGCCATAAAATCGCTATCCACCGGTGAGATCCGAAATGAGCTACCTCCGTGCATTACCACAGCATCTGGCTCTATATCGGACAGGGCTACTATGTTAAATTGTTTTAATGAGCATTTTGTGTCCTGCGGTTCTATGTTTGATTCTGTGACTAACTCTGCTTTTGTGAACACCACAGTCGGTGACTCTGAACAATGTGGTCTGGAAAACCCTTTCCGTTTTACTCCTTTTACTGTTGATGTTGTTCGTGAAGCTTTAACCAAGTTAGATCCTAAGAAACCGGCCGGCCCGGACAACGTAGAACCTTTCTTTTTAAAGATAGCTGCAGATTTTATTGCTCCACCTCTCACTACTCTTTTTAACCTCTCCCTCAGCACAAACACAATTCCAAAACTGTGGAAGTCAGCGTATGTCCTGCCTTTGCTGAAAGGAGGGGAGGCAACTGTTTTAAATAACTATAGGCCCATCTCTAAATTGTCAGTTCTGGCTAAGGTTCTTGAACGCCTAGTGAGTGAACAGGTAAAGGTGTTTTTATGTACAAATGACATCCTGTCAAAACATCAGTCAGGCTTCAGAAAGCAACATAGCACCATCACTGCCACAATGAAAGTGGTGAATGACATTACAAGTATTTTAGATAAAAAGCAGAGTTGTGCAGCTCTATTTATTGACCTTTCCAAAGCGTTTGATACCGTCGATCATCGCATCTTAAAGCAGAGGCTACTCAGTATTGGCATATCCAGCCATGCAGTGGGGTGGTTTGTGAACTACCTCTCTGAAAGGTCCCAATGTGTTCACTTTGATGGGCTGTCTTCTGAGTGGTTGAACATTGCTAATGGTGTTCCTCAAGGTTCTGTTTTAGGTCCACTTTTATTCTCCATCTACATCAATAGTTTAGGTGAAAATGTGGATGAAGCTACTTTGCATTTTTATGCGGATGACACCGTGATGTACTGTGCAGGTCCCTCCATTAAGGAGGCGGTTGTTAAATTACAGGCTGTTTTTAACATTATTCAGACTCAGCTCTCTGAACTAAAGCTTCTTTTAAATGTTGAGAAAACCAAGGTAATGCTCTTTTCTAAAGCTAAAAAGACTCCAGAGACTGCTTTGGATATTGTGACTATGCAAGGACAAGTACTCCAAGTGGTTAGCTATTATAAATACCTTGGTATCTGGCTTGATGATTGTCTTACTTTTAAACTTCACGTCACTAATCTGCTTAAAAAGCTGAGGGTTAGATTAGGTTTCTTTTTCAGAAACAAGTCCTGTTTCTCTTTTGAAGCCAGGAAAAGGCTAGTCATTGTGACCTTTTTACCTGTGCTAGACTATGGTGATTTGATCTACATGAATGCACCTGCCCATTGCCTGGAAAGGTTAGATGCCGCCTATCACAGTGCTCTGAGATGTGTTACTAACTGTAAAGCACTTACTCATCACTGTACCCTGTATGCCAAGGCAGGTCTGCCTTCACTTACTGTTCGGAGGCTCAGTCATTGGTACATGTTCATCTACAAAGCCATGCTGGGTAAACTACCTTCTTATATCTGCTCCTTGATCTCACGGAGAGTGGCAAGTAGCTATTGCCTGAGATCACAGGATGTGTTTTTATTACATGTGCAAAGTGCTAGGACTGTTTTAGGTGCTAAAGCTTTTATGTGCGCTGCTCCTCTAGCTTGGAACACTATGCAAAAAATATTGAAACTCAGCATTTTGATTCCCTTGCATCATTTTAAAGCACGACTGGATGAAATATTATTGGATACCTGTAAATGTAAATAGATGCTAATGTATACCCCTGTAATTATGTTGTGATGTCCTTTTTGTTTTCTGTTTGTTTTTATATGTGTAACTCAATGTACCGCAGGTCTCCCTTGTAAAAGAGATCGTTGATCTCAATGGGATTTTTAACCTGGATAAATAAAGGCTACAAACAAATAGAGCGAAATGAGGCATGGCTAAAATGCATGATCTGTTTGGTATTTTGAAAACAGAAACGTATAAATATACCTTATATAGGTATGGCCCTACAATATATCATTTAAATATAGCATGATAGGTCCACTTTAATTCACATGGGATCCCTATATTGAGATTATGACATTGCTGCACTATCTATAGTTGTTGGTTAATTTATGATTGGTTCGAGCCAGACCAAGGAATTTAACTTTTTTTTTTAAGATAGAGTTATTTGGTCTTCACATATTCCTGTAAGCCTTGAGGAGGCACTTAAAAGCATTTCAACTTGAAGTGTTGTACATCCCAGTTCAATGGAGAGCTGGCATGCTCATTTCAAAGTCATTGCAAATTAGAATCAGAATCAGAATACCGTTATTAGTCCCACAGAGGGGAAATGTACGTTGTTACAGCAGAAAAAGGGCCAAAGACAGCTTAATGTTACGTAGAAGCATGCATAACAAAAGTATTAAAGTTAAAAAAAGAGTTATAATATAATTATTTTTAAAGAATGGATTTCTGCAAACACTGTCCATATTCAGTGAAATTCCATCTCGGTTTAAATCCACACATAAAAGATGATCCATGTTCCTAGTTTTACGAGTTCTGAGTTCCTTTGACATGCTTGTGTCCTATCAAAGTTGAGTACCAAGTCCAGATCTTGATGCTAACTCAGAGAGAAACATTTTTTTTCACAGATCATCCAGGTTTGAAAAAACATCTAAGTCCAAAGTGATCCTACTCTCCTCTCTTTAGACCCATGTTCACATTTATATTACTGACACAGTGGCTGTCTTTCCTGAGGCAGTCCCACACTATTGAGACAGATATTGGGCCGTTGGGTTTAAAAAAGATCTCCCCTCCTGTCACTTTCTCTCATTCCTAACTCTCTCAGTAATGTGTCTTCAGCTATATCTCACCAACCATCACATCTCCACATAAGAAAGATGGTTTGGAATAAGATAAGGGCTTCACTGATCAATCCTGAATTAGACAGTGATGAGAGGTTGATGTCATTGTCCAGAGCCCCTCTTGGCTTCTGAACGTATCCCCTTCGAGCCAGAACTAATTATCTTTTCAGGATGGATTAAACTGTGTCGGTCCATGTTTCCTGGTGTGCTGAGACACTGCTGATGCTTTTGGAAAAACGTAATGTTATTTAAAAGATGTCTGAACATGCATTTAAGACAATTTTCATTTCATTTCATTTGAATTTGTTCCGTTCATGGTATGCACAACTTAATGTACAACAATTGTTTACAAAACATGTCTCTATAAACACACCATTGACAATGAAAATGACATTTACAAAATTGAGGATTTCACTTTCTGAAAGTCTATTTTTATCTGCAGAGTCGCAACAGATGCCTTGATGGATTTCTTCCACCTCGAGTGTCCAATCTGTAGTCGACATTTTTTTCATATGTTGGAAAATGGACTGATTTACAGCCACTTTACTGGCTGTCTGTTACTGTGACATCCCCATAAAATATAAATCCTTCAAGCTCGATTTGAAAATCATCTAACTACTGTAGGGAAGAATGAGAAGAAGAATGCACCTGCATCCCAATCTGTCTATCCAAAATGCACAAATTCTGCCTGCTGTGTTACTTTTTCCTCATTTTCATATAAGTAAGACAGTGATCTGATTATTTTCTGACATTTCTTGTCACTTTTAAGTAGATGTTGAGCAATCCAAAGAAAGTGGTGGATTAGAACAGCTGACACATTTGTGATGAGACCTTCCTCCTTTACAAATGCATCTTCAATTATTTTAAAGGCAGCTGAACATGGAAAACGAGAGGGACGCAGAAGATGTTTCACACCTTTAATCATTTACACTGTTGTGTGACATTTCTCTCTCTTTCTCAGAATCAGTATAGTGTGTTGTGCTCTGCAGCCAGCCACCACTCATGATTCATAATTAGTTAATATACCCAGAGACTCATATTAATCCCCAGTCTTTAAACATCACAGCCCTCCCGGAGCTTCTGTGCATAATGCAGACCTCTCCAGTGTCAAAGAAGCTTAGTGGCAGAGCAGCTGTATATTAATAACTCACAAAGGGGAAATTGTTACACCAATTTACCCAAGCAGGATCATGTCTTCATTTTCATTAATTTTGAAGTCAGGAGACAAAGAAAGCTAATGTTCTTTAAATTGATTATAATAGGAATTCAATTTGGTGCTTATTACTGTCACCATGAATTTATTATCCTTGCAAGAAAGAGCTTATGAGATTAAAGTGCTGGTCCTGGACTGAGTTTGGTTTGGTTTAGTAGTCTCATTACTTAATTCCTCTGTTTTCTAAACTAATGTTAATGTGTCTCTTTTCTCTGTATGTGATAAAACCACATACATATCCCGTATAGAAACACTTTGACCAGTTCAACACAATCATAATATCTATATTCTTTTAGATGAAAAGGAGTAATTTCTCAACAGCTGAGCTTTTTCCTCTCTGTGGACCAAACACTTCCATATTGTCCGGTTTCATTCAGACCTCCAACTGAACCACTTTCTGGTGATTGAAAGCTGAATGGATAATAACCTGGTATTTGTAAAAGCTCTTCCTCTATGCTATTAAGGACTGGGAGCAAAATGTAAACACATTAAACAGCTCACAGTGAACAGAACTAAGAGGTCATACTGCGGCTGTAGAGTAGACTGAATATAATGTCTGCTTACATTAGCCTCTTGAAGATGTTATAACCTTTTTAACTGCATATATGGTCTAATATGCAAAAACAACACAAGACATGCTTGCTCTGTTTGCTAAAGGCAACCACAGTCAGAGGTGGAACTACAATGTTCTTTCTCACAGTAAAGACCTTGTTGGGAATAGTGAGGGAGCCAAGTGCAATAATCTGTCCCACAGGAAAGATACAAGAGTGTCGATGGCACAATGATGAAGGTTTGAAATGATAACCTGGCACTGAGGATGTGACTTTGTGCCATATGTGAGGGAGACTGTCTGGGAGTTGTGTTACATCTCTCTGACTGAGAGGCGCAGACTCATTCTGCTCTGATAAACTTGGGCATCCTGCCTAGAAACACAACGTTGTTATTAGTGGAACCATGGTGGCATCACCTATGAGATGTTACCTCATTTGAACATCCTTCTGGTCAGGTCTTTTCTCCTTATACTATATACATCGTATTTTGTATTAGCGAGATAATGGTTCTCTTGTCATCAATAATTTAGAAAAAAAACTTGCAGTATACTCATTATTTTTGAAGTATTATATGCACATTTGTGTTATTTGTCTTTAAGGGTTATAAAAGTGGCATTGAACACGTTGCTTCAATTCAGTTCCTGCAAGAACCTAAATTCTCACTTTTAGGGTTTATTGCACGGCTCATTGCCAAGGCTTGTACATATTTAATGAAAGTGATATTGAACAAAACAGCCAAACGTCCTGCAGGTTTCTGCCTGTGGTGACTTTCCTCCTGCTGATATTATTTTGTCCCACTGAGAAACACACACAGCAACACACTGATCTCTGAATAAGTGCCTCAGTGTGTGTTTGTATACATTAGTGTCCGCTCACTAAGTCTCCCTCTTCAAGCCTTTCAGGAGGTGTATTCTGCCAAATGGACTGATTCAGTGGCTCCACTTTCACTAATGTCATGCTGCATTCCAGTTAAAAAGGGAAACAGTCAGAGAGCAGCTCATGCTGTGAATGTTTGGGTAATGGAAATTGTGAGTAGGAAGTAAGCAGAGATTCATTAAGATCACAGCCACACACCCACTCCCTGTTTTAACATGGTGACAGCTTTGGGTGCTAATCTGTGAGGAACATAATGAGGATGGAATGCAGACAAAAGTTTCTCTAACACATGGTAATTATAATTAAACATTGATCTCACATATACATAGAGAATAATGAAATGCTAATTGTAATGATTAATTTAGCTAACATGCTGTTAACACGACATGGAATAACTTATCATCACCATCATCATATCAATCACTGTTTTATGGAAGTTTCACAGTTTTCTATGATTGTGTGATTTTCTTAAAGAATGTCTGACTCAACATTTTATAAATATACCTTTCCTGTAAATATACTCATGACTATATTATAGGCAAATACAGCAGTATGTATTTATTGATACTCACGAGACTGCTGAGTGAAATAATGCTTTGCTAGAATGTAATATTTGGAAGAAGAAAAAGTATAAATATTGTTCAGCTGTTCTGCCACTGACACAGGACATATTCAACCTGTAAATGGTGGATAAACGGGAACAGTACAGAAATGACAGGAAGCTGAAAAAACGAGACAAAGACCTGGAGGAAAAGCTGAGTGCTGGGAGACTCGTTAGCTAATAAGGTGCAGCTGACTCGTTGTCTATCTGATATTACACAAGGAGGGTCAGATTTTTAGGTTATTTTTCGTGATTTATGTGTAAGTCACTTAAAGGTGGGGTAGGTAAGTTTGAGAAACCGGCTCGAGATACACTTTTTGTTATATTCCATGGAATGCTCTTAACATCCCGATAGCAATGAATAAGTGCTTTGACAAAAAATCCATAAAAAAATGTCATCTGTGGAAGCCGTAATACTGTAAAAAGTATGACCAATCATTTTAGCCGGCCCGGCTAAAATAACTGGATGGCCTACCTGCCTGTCAGCCTTCCATCTGTGCACAAACTTATCTCGTGCCCTCATTGGTCATGTGCGCGTTCGTGTGTGTTGGAGGAGGGGCTCTGTAAGGAAGTGGCAGTGGCTGTGTATTTTCAAATTTGAGCGCACTCGAGCCGGTTTCTCCAAAATTACCTACCCCACCTTTAAATAATTAATTCAAAATTGTTTCTCACTTTATCTCAGAATTCCCACATTTAGTCGTTCAGCTGCATAATTACATAAATCAGAAAACTGAAACTACGTCTGGCATCCCTCAAACCCCATCGTGAATATTTATGAAGGCATTACAATAATGTGATTTTGTGACAAAAGTGTCATTTTGGAGAAGGGACAGTAAATGAAGTTTGCGCTAAATAAAGCCAGATATAGTTAGACCTTCTGAAGAGAGAGACAGTTTAATTATGAACATGAATAATATCAAATAGCTGTATAAAAGTTATATGAGCATGAGTATGCATGGTGCCACATGTTTCCCCTTTAAATTATCTTATGACAGTCTCACGTAACATAGCGTTTATTTTCACTTATTTTTCTGAAAGTACTTTGAAAGTTGGCATCCAGTAGAGATAATGAGAGTACGAACAGAGGGCTGACATTGTTTTTCATCCTCTGTCTGTACTGTTTGTTGAAAATGACACATAAATAAATACATGCCAGATGTATGGCATTTTTTATAAGCAGACATCCATGGAAAGCAGAGTTTGTTTCTTGGAGATTGTCCAAAGCCAAGGGAATTTCCCTTTCAGAATTTCTATCATACATTTCTCTCTTGAAACGAGATGTTTTCTTATTTTCTTCTTTGTTGATACCAGGTAGAGCTGAACATGTAAGGAAAATGAGCCAACTCACTTCTCATGACAACAGTATTTGAACACATTGGGAAGATGCATTCCAAACTTATTGAAAAAGATGAGGCAACTTCAATCCAAAATAAAAAAGACAAGGACAAACTCTTTAACAGAGATGCATATGGAGAAAGGAGAATAGAGTGAGATTGCAGTATTGTGCTTCTTGTTTATGTCACTTGTAGCTTAACTGCAGGATGTATTCTCTGACAATGGAAATAATACACAACAAAAGCATTTAAAACTATGCTTTATCAATATTAGGCAACAGCTTTTACATATAAAAGATCACCATGTGTTCAATACAATATTCAAATATGATTACAATGAGCAATCATTGCATTAATAACGCACTGTTTTCCTAGCTCTCTCATACTCACATGCTAATATAATATAAACACTTCAAATAAACATGTCTAACCTAAATGTGAAACGTACTATATGCATGAACACGATATACATCTCACAATCGGTTAACATTACACTAAACGACTCGTGCCTATATAGCATGTTCTGTGTTTCACCTGCTGCTGTACTGAGCATGAAGTAGCATGTTCAACATTAATCTCTACCTTGGTTATTTTTTCACACATCTACTTCACAACTGGAATTAAGAAATTATCAGTGAGATGCCTTATTTCAAAGCCTTAATGGTAGCACAAGATTATAGGTTTGAATACGTGAATTTGTTCCTTAAAGGGGACCTATCATGCAAAATGCACTTTTGTACGTCTTTTATACATGAATATGTGTCCCCGGTGTTCCAGGGAACTCACCAAGTGTCAGAAAACACAACCCTCTCTATTTTCCTCCATACCCAAATCTCTAAAAAAGGGGCTGCAACGGATCTGATAAAAACTGATCCAGATTTGAACACTGTCCTGACGTCAGGACAGTGGCGCTACTATTGGGCCAACTCCACCAATCAGGAGGAGACAACCACGGCATTGCCGTTTGAAAGCGCTGGAGACGTTGTAGTACATATGCCAGGCCTCTAGATGGTGCTGTTGCTCACATAATCAACCCTTGCTAAAACAGATCTAAAAAATGTCAAATTGAGCAAAATGAGGCATGGCTAAAATGCATGATCTGTTTGGTATTTTGAAAAAAAAAAAAGTATAAATATATAGGTATGGTCCTACACTATATTATTCAAATATAGCATGATAGGTCCACTTTAATGTTTAACAAGCATTTGTCACTGTCATTGTAAAATATATTTATTGTGTAATAAAGTGATGTTTTATGGTTTTCTTCTTTCTTCATTCTCATTTATATCCCTTGATCGCCTCAGACATTTGTTTCCTGTTCTGCAAGCTTAGCACATCTTGTAGGCACATGCATAATTCATGTGTGGAACATTTTGAATGGATTTCTTATCTTGGGAATAGCACATATACTAATTTCAATGATTTAAATAATTCTAATTACTGAGGCTACTGGATGATACTCTGATGCATTCATATGTGAAGCACAGGGAAACCCCCACAGAAACAAAAGCTGGCCATTACTAGGGTGACCAGGTGCCAGAAAGCCACAAGTGGGACAGAGAGTATGTTTGTGTGGGACAATGTGGGACATGTAAATGTAATGTTGACGCATGAACTGTCAACGGGGGGGGGGGGGGGGGGGGGGTTGGGTTGGGTACACTGTGGACCTCTGTCGCCTGTCAGCGCAACTTACATAATGCCGTTTAACACATATAATAATGGGCGGTGCCGGCCTTTCTCCGCAGACAAGCGTTTTGGCCAATCAAAATGAAATATGCGGGACATCGTCTCAATTTGCGGGACGCACCAAAAGTCGTGAAAATGCTGTGCAGTCCCGCGCAAAGCGGGACATCTGGTCACCCTAGCCATTACACACACTTGTACTGCTTGTAAAACATTAAGTGTTTACTTTTCCTTAGTTATTTGCAGCTTTAATAACATTTAGTTTGAGTTGTCAATTAAAAGGAAGTCTCAGTGGTACAGTTACATGTTATTTCCAACAGAGGATTCACACACCAGAGGAAAAGACAACATGAAAATAATTGCATTGTGAAAATGTGTCTTACTTGCTAAGCAAATATTATGTGGTTTTACTGTATAGGCCATATGCTGTGTACTGTATGTATAATACGATGGTGTGGGTGTCTGCAAGAGTGTGTGCTTATAGGTGACACATAATGGCAGCAGGATACGAATATGCAGAAAATAAATGCATATTTGTATTTACAGCATAGAGGCATACCAATCAGTCACAGCTGTTTGTTTCCTTAACATCTGTGTCTCCAAAAACACCAGACTCTTGACATGCAACAAATGACACTTCACTGAATCACCAGATGGATACAGATTTGTCACAAAGATGTTCAGAGGAGACAGTGTCATGGTTTAGATAAATGTTAAACACAAAAAAATGCTTTTTTTTTAGCACTAACGTGACTTATAACTGTCCCGTATAAAATAAAGTTTAAAACATTACTCTATATTCACAGAGGAGACGGAGGAAGCAAGAGATAATTGATTGGCAGTTAAAGGAGAACAGAGGGATTTACTCTGGACTGTTGGTTTCATTGTGTAGCTGTCTGCAACAACACATTAAGACAAATAAATTGCCACTTGAGTGATGGTTCATCGGTGTAAAAACTAAACTCAGTAACTGGAAGCTGTTACATCACAAACACTGTCAGACTTCATCATTAACATGCACATACAGTTTACAAGTCTGCAGTAATTAACAGTATTTACTGAACTGTGAAACTAATATCAGGGACATGCACATTCCTAAAAAGACAGCTTTTAAAATATCACTTCCAAAGTTTAAATAACATCACCAGTAAAATCAGGGCTTTACATGAAACTAAACGTGTCACCTTTGCACAGAAACAGAACAACATACTGTATCAGAACTGTCTCCTCATAATATATGTCACTTATAAATGGACGCATTGGAAAACATGTGTCTCTGTGCGTGTTTGTACATGTATATGTGGTTGTGAGCTTAACTTAAGTAGTCTTGAAAAACACTCCAGTATAGAATAATTGAATCACTTCTAAGGCACCACTATGACACACGCACCCAGCTATTAGCCCTGTCCCTCTGGAGAACAGTTAGCCAATATGTAATTGGAGCTAGCAGAAAAAGCTGATTATAGACTTGGTCGGATTCTAGGTAGATGAGGAGAGATAACTGGGGAGAAAATTGTGAAGTATGAGTTGTCTGTCAGTGGAGAGGGAGGGAGAATTGTCTAAAATTGAGTGAAGGGGTGTCAATCATGTCTTTGTTCTCTTTCTTCATTCACTGGCGGTGTTATTTTATTTGGATTACTGGTACTGGCCTATGAAGCGGTGAAGGGATCTGGTCCGTCTTACATCCAAAACATGGTCAAACCTTACACTCCAGCATGCACACTTCTCTCTGCATCAGCCAATCAGCTTGCTACTCCCTCACTGCTAAATGGACCTTCAGCGGAGAGTCTACACATCTTCTGTTGGAAACTGAAAACCCACCTGTTTCGCTGGTACCTTAGCCATTACAGAAAAGCACTGAGTTTAACTTATGCACCAGCACTTTAAATACTCTTGCTTGTTTGAAGATAATATGTCATCACTTTATTGTTGTTCTGAATCTTTATACTTTATTGCACCTATTGTAAGTTGCTTTGGAAAATCGTGTCAGCTCAATGCAATGTAATGTAATGATTACCATCACAGCGACAGACACAAATACACACAGTAAATCATTTATATGTTGACAAACAAATAACTTTTCAAATATCACCAATGTAGAAAGTGTATAACCTAAAATGTTCACCTTAAATTTAGTCCGTCAAACTTGTAAGTAAAATCCCAGTGAGAGTTTGTGTGAAAGTGTGTTTGTAGAGGAGTTTATATCCTGTTTAAACTCCTGTGTTATCTCAGTCCTCTGTCACTGTGTTCAGAATCTGAAATCAGCCACTAAATTGTGATCAGACACTCTATTTGTGATGGTCACAGATCAGTGTTGGGATAATTGCTTACCAACTCAAATCAGGGGAACGTGGGTATTCAGATAAGTCTTCTAATGCAAAGGTTGACCACCCAATTGCATGGTGGGTTATGACTCTATTATTGTCAATTAGCTTTTAAAAGTGTGAACTGAATAACAAGTTGGTGGTGAACCATAAGGATGGATTCAGAGGGATTCCTTTCGGTAGTCCACCAATGTAAAAACTGTGTCAGTAAATAAAATAGCACCGTTTGTTGTAGTCAACAAAGCATGAGAGTTGCTATGACATTGTGTCACACTGTAGAATGAGAAACATCCGGTGTTACAGAGGATTAACTCGACTAAGTGAGTGTGGAGAGGAGCTCGGTCAGTGGAGGTGAACTGAGCCTCATGTTGTCTCTCAGTCCAGCTGGACTCGCTGCTCATGTCCTCCGCTGGACTCTCAGCAGTCATTGGACTCAGTAACAAGTGGCAGGATCATAGCTGCTGTCTCAGTGTTTTTACTGGGTTTGAAGGTTTTCATCTATCCATGATTCCCATAAGATGCACTAGACTTATTTCAGAGGTTGAGAGTTAAAGTTTATATACAGTACAGTATTGTGTTCATTTGGAAGAGTGTGTGTATAACATAACGTCTGACAGCTTTAATGTTGTGTTAATCACTCGGTCACATCCCCTCTTTAAACTTACCAACATTTTGTCTGATACATTTCACTCCTCACACTACTGAGGATTTTTTGAAATATGTACTTTAGGTTATTTTTGACTAACTAACTCTCAGTCTTGTGTGGGTTGGTAAGAAGTTCTCCTCTAATATTTAGCACATATTTCACCATACTGTAACTCTTTTAAACATCAAGGACCACTGAACATCTGATTAATTATGCAGCTCATTTGTTGTATTCCACGCTGTGAAGCTCCAGCACTCTAATTGATTGTAAAAGCTTCACTTTCTTCAGACATGATTCGGCAAAATGCAAAGTACTTTACTGAAAGGATTGGGTCTGTGAAACAGAAAATAGAGCATCGTATCAGAACCAGTAGATCGATCCCTCTTGGACAAAGTTTATTCAAAATGTATTAAGAGAAATTGCTGATAATGTTAAACCAACTTTAATGTATAATGGAAAGGGAAACGGATGTTATAAATACCGGAACATATAAACTTCACTAAGATAAAGATCCTTTAACCACCTTCCTGTCCAACATGTCATGTCTGTGTCGGACTCAAACCTGTTTTTACTTTTGTGGCTTTGGTGTGATATTGTCATTGGTAAACATTAGTATTTACTCTCATTTCAATGTCCTTATCCAACACAATCTCCTGAGACCACAATGATGAAAATCTCCGCTCACCCAATGAGAATGAAGGATAACCTGCTTTAAACAGCTCTCAGCATTTACAGTATGCTTCCCAAAGCTTCCAGGCTCTGAAATACAGAATGACATCATAGCATCTCCCATCTGTGTCTCGTCTTGCTCGGCTGTTTTCACATTACATGTATACAATGTTTAACGTTGTGCACTCAAGTCCGTGTCATTATGAAAAATGTGTTTAATTACAAAGCAGCTTTAGTGCTTAAGACACATCTCTCCGACTGAACCTTTGTCTATTATATTCTCACAAAGAGAACACATTCGTCCATGTTTTGCAATTATCATAAGTCATGTAGTGGCAGAAGCTTACACTAAATGCTCTTTCTAGGGAATCTAATTATGGCTTAATAAGATTGTCTTTAAATTATTGTCATTATAACATTGAGCTGTTGTGATTGAAGTGCTGGGGGATCATCAGGCTTGTTTCGCTTAGTTTCCCCCCATTTCATGATGTCACTCTCCTCTGGTTAAAGCTTATATTTGTTTTTCACTTCCTTTTTCACAGAAAAAACATGTGTAGTTTTTATATAATACAATCACTTCTGATACATCTCCTGTGTTGTCTGTCTGTATCATGATGATGTCTCTAAGATGTCTCAGTTCCTGCTGTTTATCTCACCTCCCACCAACAATCTGAATTCTTCTTTCAGCTGCAGGTCATCTCTCTGTGTTCTCACGTCTATCTAATTACAGTATGTAGTTAGTAACTACATCACAAGTATAAGTTCATAAAGATGTTGTACCCCTGGTGATTTGAAGTGATGTCACTGGATAACAAGATGTTTGTGCTCTATTGATCTGAAGCTGTGTTCTTCCACTGTCAGACATGGCTGCGTTCAGCTTTGGCTGCAGTAATCCCTTTGTTTACAAAGTCATTCTCATGTTGAGAGCTTTGCTCTGTTCACGGCCACTGAGCTGTTGACTTCAGCCTGCATTGACTCTCAGTGAAATGTAAAGCAATTACAACACCTATGGCTTTATTCAACTCTGACTGCAATTAAGTTCATGTTGCCTTCAATCATAAGGCCCTATTTTTAAGAGTTCAGCCTATTCGGGGTACTAAATCTGAAATGTAAAATACATTAAATGTTTTCCATTTAAACTAAAACTGTACCTCACAATTTGCCTCTAAAAGGCAACATACTGGAGTATTGGTGGTGAACTTGATCTCTTCATTAAAGAAGGTCCAGTCCTCTCTGTTGTCTGCGGAATCACAGTCACACACATCACACTTTTATTCCTATGCCATATCAATAATATTAAGCATTTGAATAATCTTGAAAACTTTTCACAATGAAATGGTGTCATAAGAGTGTAATGATTTGCCTCTGATGTATAACATATTCAGCTCCCACAGTATCACAATCCTGCATATCTTTGTAGTGAGACTTGCATGTGTTTACATCATTGTCTGCTATCATATTTGAAATGACTGTCAGATTGTTTGCAGGTAGATAATAAGCCACAAACAGATTCAGCCACACTCCCTATCAGGTTGTCAAAGAAGCACTATGACGGTGAATATCAAATCTTCATAGGAAATGAAAGTGAAGATCTCAGATTGGTTTAGCTATGCCTTTTGATTTGCATATTATAAACAAACTGTCATACATACAGAGTGCCAGAAATACCTTGTTGTCATATTTGAAGATTTCTTTTAACTTTGAGTTGAAAACAGGTTGTGCAGGACGTGTCTTTTATTAGATATGGCTTAAACCAGACTGAACTCTTGCATCTGTATGACACATTAAACACATTTAAATATTTAGTTCTGTATGAAAAATACTATATAGTTTGCATTGAAACCCTTAACATTTATATATTGAGTTTCTGCGGACATGAAGGAGAGATCAGAGAAATGTGATTTGACTCGGAAAATAGGATTCAATAAAAATGCCTCTCATATAGACTCACCACTTCTCCAGGATAAATGGGTATACAGTGTACCACAAAATAGCTCTGAGATGTGACTGACAGTCAAAGTGTCTGATTGATTATTGAGAGGGTTCAAGAAGTGTAAATAGTGTGTAAACATTATCCAATTCAAAATGGTGCATGATTCTCCACGGCCTGGTCAGTTCTCTGTCACAGCTCACCAGCTTTAAGCTTGTTGTGTGTGTCAAATTTGAGATTGGCAGTGTTGGTTTTTCACGGGGTAACACATTAATATTGTCTGTCTCAGGAATACATTGAAAATTCAAGCACGGATTGTAAACATTTTACAAAGAAATCCCAGGGAGAAATGTTTGAGGGTAAAACAGCGCGGGTAGGCAATCATTAGACTTTAATGAAAATATAAATATTAATCTAATCATTTTGTAAACTGTATAATCTTTCTGAGGCTGGGAATCTGTCTGCGGGGATATGTTGTTATCGTCTACTAATTAATGGAATATAGTGAAGTCTTTACAGAATTAAAAAGGATTCTCTCATGCCAAGGAAATGATGATGTGCAGAATGGCCTTTGACCTTAGAGAAGCTAATTTGAGCGAGGGTGTCTGCAGGAAGAAACATGTAATATCCTTCTTTATTTATTTCCAGTAGTGCAGCTTCACTTCATTTCCTCTGCATGACTGAATCTGCTGATCCATTAGTTTGAGGTTCATGAAAGAAGCAAAGGGCTTTCTGCTTTAATCACTTATAATAATATTGTAACAAAAAGTACAATTTCAAGCCATTATTTTATAATGGTAGGATTTTGTGTTTAATTTTCCAGTTGAGTTGTTCCTCTTTAATTTAGTATAATGTTAACTTCATTTCAAACCTCTCACTGAATCAGTTTATAGTCCAAGGCTGTTCGTCCTGCTGAAACCATCTGGTGTGCACTCTTATTCAGTCTATGACCTTCAGGTGATTTGTTGAAGTATAAAAGTAGAGATAGTCATTCAGCCACAATGTCTCTCTAAATGCAAATTACTTGTAAAACGGAAAGTTGAAATATCATCAGCTATTTAATTGAGACTAGTATATGTGTACAGTATATGTATATTTTTTAAAACTTCATGTTTCTAATTTATAACATTTAACTGGACCTCTTACTGTAGCAAGACCTTTGTCAGAGTTAGAGGTGAGTGGATGAGAAGCACACTGATTTGTTGTTATGGTGGTTAAGGAGAATGACACACGAGCTGCTGGTAAAATGTGTGTTTTGCACATCAAAAACTCACATTCATAGTGTGGACTGGTTAGCTAAGCCAGTCTTAAATAAGAACATCTACCTGGGAAAACATTCATCTCGTCCTGAGTAATATTGTATGGAGTCCAGCTAATATGCTCTATTGTCTCTACCTCCGCAATGAACAAGCAAGCCGCCCCCTCGGCTGGATCAAGGTGTGTAACCTCTGTGAGTAACATCCCCACTGCAGAGTGTGTCTCTGTGGGAGGTTTACAGAGCAAACTGCAGTCAGAGGGAGAGTCAATACAAGATGGAGAGAGGTATAGCAAGAAAGAGAGTGAGGGATGTGTGACACCCTGACATGGAAATGTGTCAGTCCTTCAGGGAACATGTTAAATGGGATCAAGAGCAGCGTGTTGATGTTGTTCTGCCTCATTGACACAGAGAGTCAACAGCTGCTTGTCGTGCTAAAAGCCTCTCATCAGCCTGACTGCCCTCCTGATATTTAAACATATCTACACACACACACACACACACACACACACACACACACACACACACACACACACACACACACACACACACACACACACACACAAATGCACTAGAAATCCCAGAAATCTGAGCTTTCCCTAAAGAGAATATATTGCGTGGTTGATTCAACAATGGAGGCTTGTAAAATACATTATTAATTTGTCTTTATGGGAAGTTGTATCATACACTAAACACAGGAGTCTAATAACAGAAACATTTAGATAATGTAATGGTTTGTGGTTAGGTGACTCTCATCTACAACTCATTCAGTTGACTAATTCCCTACCACTATACATTATTTTCTTCATGAACATATTTAAGTATGTTAAATACTCAGTCTCACATAGTCGAGCAGTGAAACGGAGGTTAAAGAGCTGGAAAAAACTCATCAGACTATAGAAGTAACTGAACGTGCGGTGAGCTTAAAATGAAACCCAGCAAAGTATTGTTGCTGTTCTGCTCTAATGCCAGAACAATCAGTTTATTGTGTATTTAATGGTCCATAAGTCATGCTTTGACATCTATGAGCCATCAATCACTCCATATTTTATCCATTTCTTTATAACTCAATGTGTTGCGGCTGCATCACATAATGGCAATCTCTGTATCGAGTTATTATAGTGAAGGCAGGCAGGGGATGTTTGAAGGCTCCCATCAGGGCTGTTTATATCTCACACAGCTGATGGAGCTCTTACTGTATTCTGAGGAGGCAATATCTCCTCTTCTGCAGAGTAGTAGTAGTAATGTGTGAGAAGGGGGTGCATTCGTGTGATAAGCCTCGCTGAGTAGAGTTATGACATGTAGGCAGCTTTTTTAAATGAACAATCAATCTCTTAAAATCTAGTTATAAATGTAAGCGTGAAAGTACTCACTTGTTTTTATTTTGGGATGACAAAAACTGAATGTTGGGAAAAGATACCTATTTTTCTGAATGATTGTTTCAGGTTGTTTATACATTGTTTACTTAAAGGGGACCTATCATGCAAAATGCACTTTTGTACGTCTTTTATACATGAATATGTGTCCCCGGTGTTCCAGGGAACTCACCAAGTGTCAGAAAACACAACCCTCTCTATTTTCCTCCATACCCAAATCTCTAAAAAAGGGGCTGCAACGGATCTGATAAAAACTGATCCAGATTTGAACACTGTCCTGACGTCAGGACGGTGGCGCTACGGCTATTGGGCCAACTCCACCAATCAGGAGGAGACAGCCACGGCCATTGCCGTTCGAAAGCGCTGGAGACGCTGTAGTACATATGCCAGGCCAGTAGATGGTGCTGTTCTCACTGAATCTGCCCAGAGCTAGAAATTGTCAAATTGAGCAAAATGAGGCATGGCTAAAATGCATGATCTGTTTGGTATTTTGAAAAAAAAAAAGTATAAATATGCCTTATATAGGTATGGTCCTACACTATATTATTCAAATATAGCATGATAGGTCCACTTTAAAGGTATACACATACATAAATCCTATTAGCTGTGATTGTATTTTATAGAAGAAATATATCAGCACACTGCTAATGTGGTGATGCAAATCAGTGATATGAAATATTCATGATGCAATTTTAAAACTTCCAAATGTGACAGTCATTTATTTCAAGTCCTCTTGTTGCTGACTGAATCCTCTTCAGTCCCAGCGGTGTTCCATTAAGTTCTTGTGCAGAGGCTGAACCGGGCTGCATCTCTTTGCCACAGCGAGGTGAAGAAGATTTCTGATGACAGTTTGTGTGCTGGCTGTAGGTTGAAAAGACTGTGAAGTGTCTTTGCAATCCATTCAGTATTAATATGCACTTTCAAAATCAATCAAAACCACCAAGAATAAGAAGAAGGACAGTTTTTCAAGTGAAAGTGTGTTTGTGTGTATGTGTGGGTGCACACTATGAGTCATTTCTTTTTTTGAATAGGTCAGATGTAATTGCAATGTGTGGAACAGCTGTTTTACATTCTGTGATTTTATGGAAATTGACTTTTCATTACAGATTACATTACAGACTTCTGATGTTCTCAACCCTCAAGTTTAGAAAATATGAACAATAAAACATGTGTAGGGTGATATCAAAGTTTAGATGAATAAACAAGTTATTTGTAGAAAACAAGGCCCTAGGTACCATTTTATGTTTGTGGCTTCATTGCTGCAGCTAAATGACCCATGGGAGTGAACAAATGGGTGGAAAATGGGCTTTCATTAAGCCAACAGTGCTCAGGAATAATTTAGCATGCCTGCTCCAAATATAACTTTCTTGTAATTCTTAAAATGTGCTTTTAGGTTGTTGAATTGGGTATTTGTTTCAAATTTAAAAGACTGAAAACACAAGCACAGTAAAGCATGTGCGCTGTACCAGCTAGACACACTGTGGTCACACAATGAACCATCTATTACAACAATTATCCAGCATGCTGAAGATATTGCTGAAAAGAAACTTTACAAATCCCCTGTGGGTGTACACTGAGCTGAGCCAGTGTTAATGCCTACAAGCCATAGCAGACTCAACAGGGTAAAACTAGCCGGCAGAGGGCTGGTGAGGTGGAAGAAAGTTGTAACAGAAGCCAGTGTAGGAGGAACATGTGTAATAGGTCATGTTAAATGTCGGCCTTGTAACAAGAATGGTTTTAGTTTGACGTGTGGTGTAATCAGTGCCGAGGTTCGGTTCAGTAAATGTGACAATATTGATTGCAATGGAAAATAAACTGTAACCCTAAACAACCTCGCCTGATAAGGACACTATTTGTGCACTAGGATTAGAGGAAGTAATTCATCATATGCTTTATTTTTTCCTCATGTAATTGTCCTGAAAAGAGAAAAACAGTGGTTCCTGAGTAAACTGAAGATGGATTGAGTTTAGTTTTTTGTATAGAAGTTTTCATAAAGGAGAAAATCTTTTAACATGTTTATGTTGATGCTGAGCTGCGAGTGGGTTATTATATTTGAACTCTCTTTTCTACTCTACATGTCTTTGCCTCGCTCAGTATTCATAAAATCAAACTGTATTTTTGTCCTCCAGGACTGCATAGTCACCCGAGGGTTTCATAATTACACTCTCACCTTTCTCTTTTTGTCATGCTCATAAAATGATCGTTTCCTACTCTTTATCACAACGTTTGCATTCATCTTTTCTCTAAAAGAAGTGTCGTGCAGGATTTGAATTTCATCTCCTCTCATCTTGCACTGCATAGCAAACATGATTTGACAATGTGTGTCACTGTACACCTTGACTTTAATTCCTTTGACTTCCCACACTCATGCTGCCCTTTATTCATTATACATAATAATCGTTAGACATGCAACACTTGTGCAACCCTGCTCATCAAACAGTTTCTACAAGGTCTCTTTGACCTCTCTTGCATTTCATCCCTGTTTGTATAGGAAGAGAAGTGGTAATGTTAACTTTTGTCAGAGCGAGGAATACATAGTTTTATCACAAAAATGTGTATACAGGGGTATGCATAAGGATTTCTCAATTATTGCGTTTTTGTGATGGTGTAAGTATTTAAAAATACCGTCATATTGTTTGAAAATGTATAGTATTACCTCCTCATAGTCGTGTTTTTATTGACTCATTTTATGGCTATATACATTTCTATCTTAGTTCCTGTTTTATCTCTCAAGTAATAAGAAAACCAAACAAAATAGGATTGTTTTCCGTAGCTGCCTATTCGATTCACTTTATCTGTTGACTGAGCAATTTGTTTTCACCATGTCTATTATTGGGCACACCCCTCACCTCTTTACCAGTTAGAAAGGTGATTTGGCTGAGGTCACATGACCATATGCCCAGCCCATCTAGGTGTGTCCTATTGGCTGATATGTTAGTGGATCATGTATAAGATTGGTTGTCTTTCACATTCAAAATGGTGTTTCCTGCTCCATGCCTTCACACTATGTAAATGCTACCTTTAAGCTGAGTCACGTTGGTCTAACAGTGAAGTGGTTCTGAATACTACAAGTTTGGAGGAGCTTTCCCAAATATGTGAACAGGAAGGCCTGCTTCCAGCTGCAGTGGAACACATACTGGGACAAGCTACATAAAGGTGAAATGTGTGCTTTAATTGAAGTAGTTTCCAAAATGAGACAAACTTTTACCATGGGAAAAAATGCAAGTTCATGGATTTTACAGTACATGACACATTTTGATAAGTCACAGCATGAAAGTCACAGGTTTACCTACTATCGCTGACGAGACCCAAACTAATAATGTTTTGTCCTCTTACTAAGTTAATATACATAATATAATGTAATCAGCCATAAATGACCTAGCTGGACTAAAATGTGTCTCTTTTAAACTATTTCTCGTTGTTTCATCTTTCTTGTGCCAGACTTTAGCTGGCTGAATGTGTGCATACTATTTTTGGAGTTGAGTAAGTGACAATTAGTTAAATGTGTTGGCTCATACATCCCAAGGTGGAGGATAATGTGTCCTTTTCATAATTATTTCAACAGCTTAAAAATGTGAAACGCATCAATGGTTTTGCCTCACTTTGTGTAACTGGTCTCATTTATTCAGCCTCAGAAAGCATTACATGGTATTTTCTGTTTGTAAATATTGACGTTTAAAATTGACCTGGCAGGTGCTTTTTCTGTCTTCAGCATTACCTTATGATTTGTGCAGATAACATATTTTTGGCTCTTTTTCATTTGTTTTTTAGCTTTTCTCATTGTACATTTTTAAAACATTGGTTAGTTTTGGCAGTGGTAGACAGATGTTTTATGTGGTACAAAAGGGATCAATTTGAAATGTGGTAATTATTCAGGATAGGGAATATCTCTGTGTGCCTTGGGGGGGTGGTGAAGCTATTAGTCTGGTGTTTTCTTTAATATCCTCTACCATCTCTCCTGTGATCCCCTCACCTCTGAGTGGTTCTCCCCTCTGTGGCTCACAAATTAAAAGACCTTTTTACTTCTATGGGCTGCAGGGGCCTCTCTGTTAGGGCGAGGGGTAAATCAATTTACTCTGCAGGCTCAGATCATGTTAGCCTTTACTCTCCGGAAGGCTAATTTAAAATCTTCCTTCTACTATTTTTTAGATCATCAGGGCATTGCGAACACATGTTCAGAAAAACAATGTCAGGCCAACACAGTCACTTGTAGTTGCAGCGAAATACAAACAAGTGAACTGTTATTGATCTAAAGGGTAACAAAAGTTTGAACTTTTTCTTCTCTCTTTTTTTCTTTTCTAGGTAAGACATCCAAAGGTGTGTCTGTGTTCTTGTGTGTTCATATCAGGCCAGCAGGACTCTCTACGTTAAACTCCTAAGAACTCAGTGAGTACAACTTGATTTCCCAAACCAACCACATGTATGTGAAAAACGTTATGCTTTTTGGTCAGCTGATGTTAGGATATGAATGAAGTGTCATTTGAGAAGCTATCCATTTGATTTATATTCTATCATCAGAGCATATTTAAATTCTAGTGCAGTTTTTACTTTTTTGTCCACAGTTAGAAGATGGAGGTAGAACCGGCCAGTATCACAACATCTTTATAATACAATCTTTTGAATACCATAATTCGATAGCTGATTGCTATCCAACTCAAAAATGGCAAATGGGTTTATGTGATAGCCACTTGCTGTGTTTGTGTTTAATAGCAGAAACATGTTTAATGCAAAACTATTACCTCGTTAGTCTGAGCTATCTTTCATGTTGGTTGGTTTCCTGCTGTGCTGAGTTGTGTTTGCGTGTGCAGCCTTAAGTCCAGCTCCCTGCCTGTTGCTTCTTCACAGTCCTGACTCTCAGCAGTGAAACTGACTCAGTCTGGCTGTTTGGTTTCACTGTAGAGATGAATGGTCATATGGACACATGCTGACAGTGTTACTGGCTGTGAGCAGCAGTCTGTTCCTAAATGTACTGAGAGGCTGTTAATGCATTTCGGCCTTACACTGGGGTTCTGCCTGGCTGTGTGAGTGTTCCCAACAGATTGAATGCCATTATTAATATAAATACTCCTCGCTAACTGCAGTACAACACTATGTGGCAGAGGCTATCCATGTTTTTCTTCAGTGTTTTTCTACCAGTGAACAGGAAGATGACAGGATTATTATTCAGTCCACAGCCACACTTTGCTCCAGCAGTGATGCATTGATTGAAGCTTTTGTGGAAAAATTGTCAGGATTCCACTAAACAAAAAACACATGCATGCTGGGAGCTTGTGCTTTACAAAAGACAACAAATCTATCCAGCTGTCTGTCCAAACGTATTCGTAAAGATTTAATTCAATTTACACAGAAGGATCACAATTTCCATCAGAAGAAGAACGTCCGATGTTGCGAATGTAATTTCAAAGTAATGATTTGAATAGAGTGAATGTGAAAAAGGTCATTGCAAAAGCCACCAAAAATAATATTACTAAAAGAAAATAGTCACAGACACCTTTTTTTAAATGGAGAAAAAGAGCAGGGGGCATGTTGTGTTTGTGTGTGCATGAGATGCTTTTGTTTTACTCTTCACTTCTTTTTGCTCTTCCCTCCCCTCTCAACTTCTTTGGTCAATCAATTCACACCTTCAGCTCTTAAAGCACAAGTTATTATTATCTGTGCACTTGAGCTTTTTTAAGTAATCACTCCAGCCAGTCACTATATTTCATCCCAGCGGAAAAAAAACATTTCGTTTTTTTCTTCTTGCCTTAAACATTTTATCTCTCACACCGGTCCTCCTAAAATTAATTACAAGCTCAAGAGTTTCGTTTTTCTTTTGCCTTTAACCAAGGTTTCTTTATAAAATACAATCTGAATGCAGCGTAATGGATGTGCCAACTAAAATGGAACGACGGCACAACTAAAAGTAATGAAGCCAGGATTGATTTATATATCGCTGGAGAGAGAACAGACACAGAGAGGGAGAGTATACTATAGAGAGCAACACGTAAGAAGAAGGAAGATAGAATCTCTCTCGGCACAGTTTTCCATCCTTTGCCTGTAGTCCAGCACTGAAATATTAAGGGTCTATCTCCGGCTTCTGCTCTCCCACTCTCTCTCAAAGAGCTATGGACAAGTGGAGCTGAGAAAAATAAGAAGCTTTTTATTGTTGGCTTGGGGGATAAGATTTCACCATCAGATTCAATTGTTTTGAAGTACTCCTTCTCCCTCATTTGGCATCCTGCAAACGTCAGTCTTCCTGCAAAATTATACTTATTGGCCTTTGTTGATACCTACAATAGAGGTCAGTTCATAGATTACTTTTTTCCAAATATATCAGTTTATGACAAAACCATCAGTCTCCTCTCCAGTGAGGCATGAGGATGCTCTTTAATGTTTTCAGTTCTAAAACAAATCTCCTATGATGGAGTTTATCACTATGCTGATAATGTTCATATGCCAGCCAGTTAGTTTGAAACCATCTTGAATGAGAGCCTCTGTGAAAATATTTGGCCCATATGTTTTCCTTTCTATGCAGCGTTGTTTGGAGAGTCTCTGACATTTTCATACACACTTGACATACACACACCTCAAAGATGTTAACACCTTTTGGCTTGATGAAAGACACTGTACATCATTAAATTGCTGTAATTTTAGTTTGCTGAGTGTTCAGCACAGATTACACACATGTATCTCCCTGAGGTTTTGTTTTAGTTGATCAAACTTGTTTTGTTTACTTTTTTGTTTATTATGTGTACACATGTCCGTGTATTTACTTGTAATCATAGCCTTTGTTTAGTGATTTGACATCATCATTGTACAGCACACACTTGTGCCATAGTTTTTAATGGTAATGTTACATTACGGCAGCAAATTCTGTATATGCCATGCCAGGTCACACAGACAGTAAAACCCCTGCCTTAATCCCTATGCAATCATATTGTATTTGAGTGATCTGTTGAGGTCAGTATTTAACATGTTTAATAATGTCATGCACTTTTGTCTTCCTAGAGAGAACTTTAAATGAGCCACACTGAATGCTTCATTTGGTTTGAAGTCCTTTTAGCCTTTGGAATAAATGTTAATTGTTGGATAAATGAAGTGTGGCAGAGAGATTAGAAAAATATCCTCCTCCAGGTGTCACCACTTCCGCCTTCATTCCACCAAATTCAAATATATCACCATAAATATTCATTTCTGTAGACATTAGCATTTTGCATAAAATAAAACAATAAGGCTTTATGGCGATAACATTATTAATAAAATACTCTTATAGATGTCGGCTTCAATCTTGGATACGATATGTAAGTCTAGCTTCTTTTAATAACATAAAATGCATTGAATCTTTTCTCATGAGCCAACTTGGAGTCCAGCAAAGCAGCCATACAGTACGCTGCAGATCTCTACTGATATCATTTAGATATACATACGATATGAGAAAAAAAAACAAGTCAGCATCCATATGGACAAAGCAAAGAATGTCTGAGTGTCTCTTATAGAGATGTATCTCTGCACTTCAGAGGCGCACATTGAGAATTGTTTTTCTTGAGTCCATTTTCACAAATGAATAATCCCCACTACATCATTTTCTAAAGTGAGTAAAATCATTACATCATTGAGTAAAAAATATATTTTGGTGGAGAACACGAGATATCTTCTGGTTGATGCTCTGGTCCACTGAACTTAATCAGAAGGTGGATCCTTCTTGGCTTCTGCTCTTACTAGGGGGCAGCAGATGAACCAGAGTCAGACCTCAACAGGCTGAGTGTCTGTGCAGCAGGAACAGCATTGCTCTTAAAGCGTGTAGACCAGCAGCTGGAAGACTGGTAGTGTAGTGAAACTTATTGAGAGGAGACATGAGGCCAGGGTACATGCTGCAATAATTGTGCATCAAGACCAAATGTGTGAGAAGCATATTCATAGGATAACACTTTCTTTTTCAAATGAATTCCCAATTTTTTCTAAATTCTCCTCTGTTATACACACAGTGTTTCTACTCTATACAATTCTACATATTTTTGTCAGATAAAACAACTTGGGTCATTGGTATTTGTTCACTATTCACTATATCTCCTTTTGTCACAAAACAATTAAGTGGAAGAAAAATAAATACAGTGATCTCGTAAAAACTCATTATCTTTTAGTCAAAAGCCAAGAACATGGTCTTCCTTTCCAGATGTAATCCAATTCAGCACCTTCTGAATACATGTTTCACATCAGATACATAATACGTTTGAGGAAGATGAGACCTGGATGAAGGAGGGGAGATGCATATAAGAGTTTGTCGGTGTTGAAGTAGATTTGAGTTAACACTGTCATTTGGAGATCAAGTGGACCTCCAAAGTAAACTGTGTAGTGGAAATGTGTTTAAACTTGAAAACATATATAATCAGAGGCACAGTGGTGGAGTGTTTGGACAAGGAAAGATAAACACAAACCAAATGTGAAGAAAGGCAAGAAGGAATCAAAAGATGAGATTGATTAGATGAAGCAGAGAAGAGATTATTTGTAACCTCATGTGACCCATTTCATCTTGGTCATCTTCATCTTTTACCACGCCAGGACTCTGATGGATCACATGTATCACAAACTGCTTTAGATGAATACTTCCTTTTACATTTGAACAGGGACGGCGAGCCATTCAGACTGCATAAGAAGTCTAAATCAATTTGACTCCTGTTAATTCAATTATAATATTAATGTTGCTGTTAGTGTGACTTTTTAAAATTACAAACCTAATGGAATTATCATGAACTTTTAACATGAATAGGTTGGCCTTTTACTCTCTATTGAAACATCCTGCTGAATAATGTACAATATCACACAATGACTCCCATAGTTATGTTAGTGTCGAGCTTATTGCTGAGTAACAGAGGCAGCTGAACCCTCCTGTGCCCATGACACAGATAGGCTGACACTTCAGATATGTTTCAGTGTTAATGACAACAGACACCGAGTTCCACTGATGATTGTTGTAAACCTCCATTTCTGTCAGTAAGATGGATGAACTGGATCCTCCCTTTTTCATTTACCCTCATCTAACTAGGACAACGGATATTGATTTAGAACAGCAGACATTTCAGTTGGATTGAATTATCCAACGTCTTAGACATTATGATAATGTTTTGGAAAACAAATGTTTATTGTATTTACTCAGCCATGTGCTTTGTTTGGCTTTTGCTTGGTGAGAACTCTCTTTTCTTCAAAATGGCCTCTGTCAGTGTGCATTAAAGTGCAGAAAAGCACTTTAATGCACAACTTTAATTGTGGTTTTTCCTAAGTGGAGAGGATACTCTTATCAGTCAGACCACATGAGCATCTTCTTACACATTAATTTTCTTTGTCATATTTCATTTGACTCGTATCTAACGAGGGCTGCATCTTTGTTTTGTGTGTTTTATTGTTTCACTTGCACTGAACACACCTGAATGTTAAGTGTATGGTTATTCTATCCAACCCCATCTGGTCTCTCAGAGGAAATGATGCCATCTGGTACTCTTCCTGATTTAATGTGTTTAATCTGTTGTAAACAATAGAGACAGGTGCATTTCTGCTGTTTAGATGGATGAGTTAATATAGCACTTATCACTGAAATGCATATTATGTTGACAATAATTGAAACAAGTACATATTAGAGAGAGACATGCATGAACACTGTGATTTGCAGTACATCATATCACCGTAACGTTTTAGTTGCCATGAATACTTCTATACAATCTCATTAGTGAGTTGAAGGAGTTTGTGACACACATTAAGAACTCACTTTGTTTGATTTGGTAAGGATTTGTCTTTGCTCTGAGCTTTCCTCTTCATCAGTATTAAGTCGGAGAGCTAAGCCACTGACTTGAATCTCCTTAATATGAATTATTCAATATGCCATATTTATAATCAGAAGGTTGGGTCTAAAGGAAGAACTGCTAGAAATAATCAGTATTCATAATCATGGTGGAGACATAACATATATGGATTAGGTGTTTGTGTGATTGTAGATTATCAGAGAGTTAATTTAAGTCATTTGTTAGCTGGAATAATTGTTGTAAGAATACAAAAGTTGTATACATGATCACATGAGAACCTATTACGGTAGAATAACACTGCTTCAGGCTCCCGTCAGTCTACAGTCCGCTCTGTGTTGTATGATTCATCAGTCTGCTCCTACTTCTGTGTGTCAGTATGTGGTGCACCAGAGACCTGCTCTTATATTCCATGTCTCCATGCAATTATTCTCCGAGTGCTGCATTACAATGTATCCTTGGTTTGTGTCGCACAATTACAGTACACTGAATGAAAGTGGATCTATTTATCCCACTCTGCTGGTGGAGCTACCCTCTTCTGAAAATGCTCTTATCTAGTGAACAGAAAAACCTGAATGTTATGACACAGACACACATACATATAGTTTGTGTCCACATCTGTGTCTGTCTCCCTCTCTCTCACCGTTTCTAACAGCTTGTGTGAACGCTCTCTCCTGTGAAAATCCCCAAAACATCACATGATGATTTCAGCTACTGAATATTCAACTCGGTGATGAATGATTTGAATTACATGTTTTGGTGTGAACTGTTGAATTATTCAGTGAAGCGATAAAGAAAACTGATCAGTGTGTGACAAAGTTCAAATTAGAAAACAAAAATTCGAAATCAATACCATACATCAAAAACTAAACAATTGATGGCAACCAAAACCACTTCCACATGGTGCATTTTCAGAATAACTATAATTACCTTAATTATACAAAGATTGGGACTGCATTTCAACATGTTAATGTTAGGTTGAGGGACAGCCTTGATAATGAATTTATTCAACAATAAATGTATATTTTTCAAGCACAGACATTCTTATATAGTCAGTGTATTTGTTAGGCTTCAATAATGCTGTACATTTTCATTTTTGGCAAACTTCCATCCGTCCAACTTATTAGAAAGGGTTATTTATCTGGACTTCATTTCCGTATGAATGTTCTTCTTACACCGAAGCTAACATGGAATTTAAATTAGACTTCAAAGTGAACCAGCTGAGCTCTACTCACACTTTGCAGGACACATTATTAAACTGCTCAAAAATATCTCACTGTTGGTGAAGATTTCACACGACAGGTACATCCTGAAATAACGGGAAGACATTCACTGACATTTCACAATGTTTTACTTTAACAACAAAAAAAAATGTTATCAGTGTTTTAAATTAAAAAGTGTTCAAAGTGATGCGCTAGATATTCTGTGTCGACTTTTCATTTGGTTTTTCTCACCAATAGTCAGTGGGATGAAACAAGAGACATTATATTTCATTTGACTGATACAAATCACTGGTGGAAGGAGATCAGTGTAGCTGTATAGGATTTATTATATGCATGTGTTCTGGTAATACTTGATGTTGGCTTCTTGGTCTGTACTGTTTAATTCACATTTGTCTGTGCGGAGTGGAGCAGAGCTGTTTCATCCTGCATGTCCTCACACCTGTCTGATATTATTAGATCACTGAGCAACACTGTAGCCCGCAGGTGGTGAGCTGATGACCGTTCATTATGGAGGGAATTCATTTTAAACTGCCTGATAATAGAATTAGATTGGCTTTTACCTCAATTAACAGAGCATGCTGACTCTGTGGTTGCCTTGGGAGTATTTGCAGTTTGGACTGCGCCCTGTTGAAATGAACTGTTTCTTAGGCCAGTACCATCCCATTACTTTCTCAATGTCACACTTGTTGTTGAATTAAGTTACATTATAAAACCTGAACATAATGTACACACTGTACATGAATATAACATTACAGCATGCAGTGTGTATAGCAAAGGTACATTGGTGATATTTATATGATGATATGTGCAGAACCTGTGTGTTTCCTCTTTTTGTGCTGCTGGAACATTTTGATGAAAACACTTCCCTCTCATCTAACTCTCAAATTTAAATGAGATGTGAAACAAGAGGGGATGTTGATGAACTTTCCCACATACTGTAGTCTACCTGTGTTAATGATTGTGAACACAGGATATAATGGAAGATATATCCGCAACACAATTAAGAGTACTGTTACTACAGTTTTGGTGATTGCCTCCCGAATTTGGCCAATATGAGTAACACTAATTCCTACCTCAGCCTACAAACTGCTTGGATGTCTTCTCGTATAATTATCTTCCCTGCTAATGAGCTGCTGCTCCAACTGGCAGCCACACTGAAGGAGAGTTGAGTCAGAGCTGATTAGTCTGTCAGGTCCAATGCTGCAACTACAACATCAGAATTACATGTGCAAGAGGACGTTGTTAATCGTTGGTGACGCATAGAATAAATAACATGTGTTTTTACTGTCATTTCGGCATATCTTGGGTTACAAACAAGACCAAAACTATTAATACAAGTTGCAAGACTTATGTTCTCTTCATCAAAAATATTTTTCATCAGTCTGTCTGAGACAGGCCGGATCCTCAGTTTTAGACTTTCTACTTTAATATCGACACATTTTGTGAAATGGCTCGCCTTAAATTGTTCAATGTCTAAACCCCCCCCCATTTGCCTCTGCTTGGATTTGTGTGTTTTTGTATTGTCTGTCTTTGACATACCGGTTCCATAGATGTTTATGGGTGTGCCTATCTCCGGCTACAAAAGGACATCTCTGATTTAGATAGAGCCATGCTGCCATTTTTGTTTTGTAATTTTATACAAAAAAAACGTAGTCCTGAAGTCATCCGGCTTTATAGATATTGGTCAGGTTGTAGAGACTTTGACACTGGCTGGTTGACAGCATGTGCTATGTGCGAAAAAGGGAGCAAGAGAGCAGAGATAAACACGAAATGGTGACAAGTAACGGGTAAATAAATGAGTCGGTCCTATAGAGGAATAATATTTGTTTACAATGTTTGTGTTCACTCCCGTCTACTTTGTAACTACATGTCAGCAGTAAGTAATGATGCTCTCCAGACTGTCAGTACATCAGTATCTACTCTAAAAGGAACTGTGTAGTTTGGTATTAAAGTGACGGAAGCTTCTCAGCTGGAATGAATGATACAAATAACAAATTACTTACTGAGTAAGAAATCAGCGTTGTATCTATGGAGTTGATGCTGCAATCAGAAGTTCTCAGTTATTCAGTTTGATAATTTCTCGGCCATTACCTTTTCCCATATACTATGGTTGGAGTATTAAATAAAGATGAAATACATATTTTGAGATGTACTGTATATATTGAGCAAATAAGTTAAACCTGATTGAGACAGTTTAGTTATTAAATGTTTCCACAATATTTGTCACCATCCCCACCATTTCCTATGCCCTTCTGGCCTCTTGAATCTTCAATGGTTTCACTTATTGTGTTTGAGCTCTCCCTGCTTAATGGGACTGGCTCTCCTGAATGCTAACTGTGTCTGATGTGTGCTTTATATCTACTTACCTTTCAATTGAAAACAATGAGGTCAGCTGAAAAGCAGTCGGGAGGAAGATATATCTCCGTGTCTGTTTGTTTGTCTGCTTTGTTTTTAAAATGTTGTCTGTTTTCCTACGGCAGCAGGATTAAAAGTGTTGGTGATGATTGATGGTGTGGACATGAGGCTGTTTTCAAGAATATAAAAAAGATGCAATTAAATGCAGTTGGTTTGATACCACACAGTGCATCATGAAGCTCCTTCATGTTGCTCTGCTGACTGAAGCGTCTGGTGTGTCGCTGTTCATCCAGGTATCATGGATGCCCTTTTCTAGAGGACTCATCCAATCAATTATGACAAATTAAACATTGTAGTTTTAATGAGTGATTTGTTTACTTCTTCAGTTTTGTGAGAGAGACGGGAAGCAGCGAGGGGCAGACTGATTGTCAGTGAGCTCTGTTCTCATTGGATCCTTAATCTCATCACATCTCCCTTAATGAATCACACAGTCCCAACACACTAATGAGATGATCTGAAGGCTGTGGTTGAGGGTTTAGATGTGGTAGACTGATGATGTATCTGCTACAGATGTCTCAGCTAATAATATAACAGCATAGGCACTTTCAGTATGTGTTCATTCACTCATGTTTACCATGACATTATAACACACATGGATTCATTCCAGCCGCAGCAATGTGGTTTTTAGCAAGGCTAGTCTTTGTCTATTAAGGTGAAATCGTTTTGTTTTTTCCTGATGGGTTTTGAAGTGTTGCTAGAGTTTGTCTCTGCTGTTACAGCACCATTCGTTTTTATGAGAGAGCATGTCACTTTGGTGACCCATGCAGCTGGTTTCGTTCTGATTTGACCAGTGGGAGTCTGCTGTTGAATAATGGCAGTTAGTGGACAATGTGGCTTTCTTTCAACTCTTAACATGTTTAAGTCACTGCATAGGCTTTAAATGTGTATCTGCAAGTCATAGATTAACTTTCATTTCCTTATTTTCCTTTGTTGGCACTAAAAGATACAATCGGCTTAGGTATTTCTCTGAGGACAATATGCTGATTATAGTAGAACAGAAGCTTAACATAAGTGTGTGTGTGTACTTTTGTTTAAAAGGCTGTTAAATTCCAATAGATATTCACCATCATCTATCATCAAACACACAGTTTTGGTTTTTTTCATTGCAGAGGTTATTTATTGTTTCTGAAACAAGGAGCTTGGAAAAAGTCAGTCAATAATCAGTGATTTATTCAAATTGCTTTAAGGCCGGTCACCTAATTGCATGCTGTGCTAAGACTCTGTTAGCAATGATTAGCGTATGCTGCGTATTGAATTATATGTGGGTGTTGCAGAGAGCAAGGATCCAGCTGGTCCACAGAGGAATTTGTCCTCAAACTACACCCTACATCTCTCTAGGTCGTCCTCAGACGAGCCCTCCATCGTCGCTTCCAGTCATCCCGGTTCTCCATACATCTGGCCAGTTCACCATCCGCTGCGATGTTCCTGCGGACTCCCGCCGCTGGAAGTATAGGATTTGGGATGACTTTGTTCTTCATGGTTGGCTTTACTATGCTGATTAAGGGCTGGGGGGGCGCAACTCCTCTCAGTCCTGGTTTTTAGTTCAGAGTGTCCTTCTCCTAGATGGGTTGCCTTCCATGGCTATGAGCCCCATCTGCCCCTGCTATTTGCCCATAGCTGGGGAGCAGTTTTTAGGGAACGGTGCCTTGCTCAGGGACACCTCGGTAGCACTTGGTCTTTCCGGGACTTGAACTGGTGACCTTCCAGTTGCCAAGACTATGGACTTCGCCACCACCGGCCCAAGCATCAGTGGAATTGCTAATAGGAGCTCACATATTGATCTTTACCTCCTTAGATTATCCCTTTTGTACAACTGACTGGTTGAAGATGTTGAGGTACAGCCCAGAGAAGTCATGTATCAGTTTACCTGGAATAATTTAAGGGCTACCAGGGGCTAGTGTTTAGAAAATAATATAGATATATATTCTCTATACTCAGATTAAAATGTAACGAGCCCATTATCCTTGGTCAGTTGTTATGACCTGCTTTGTGTGCGGTGTGCAATAACAGTCCTGCTATAGTCTTGGTGTATTTGTGCTTCACAGTTTTTTAACTACTTGCAATTTCACATCATGTGAGAGTCGCAGGATCACTACATTTATTCCATCTCCTGTCAGCTTTTGTAATTGAATGTCAACATTAATGAAGCTATTCAGCCTGTAGAAGCTCAATCCTGAGTGGTATGCTGCGTGGTAAACCAAAGAAACACGAGGATCGATCAGCAGCTCAGTTGGACGTTATCATGAAATCACTCTCAGTGCAAACACGGCATCAGGACTGCTGGAAAGTAAATGGGGGATTTAAAGTCTCTCTATATCAAATGATATAGCCAAAGAAATGCAAACATGTAAATGTTATATGACCAGTTCGACATGGGTAAGAAGTATTGCAGAGCTGCCTGTTTCTATTCTTTCTCTATGAAGATTCTTTGATGTGTTACTTCTCTACTGTTTATCATGAGGATTACAGCCTGTATTTGTTGAATGATTGTTAATATTGCATTAGCTGTTGTTATTCTGGAAGTCGGAGACTACAGACATTTTTCATTCATAGGATGTAAACTAGAATATCCATATGTGGCACAGGAATCAGGATAGCAGTCAATATCTTAATGAAAAGCGGATATAGACCTTGATGACTGATGACAGATGGGAATTGTGAAATGCATTTCACTATTGCATACTACTGCTACTTCTGAACGTCAACTCAGTCGAGGAAACTAAAATAATATTCTCCAAATCACCAAATTTCAGTCGTCTATTACCCAGCCGTGTTTTTTTTCCATGTTTTATGTTTTATTACAGCTCCTAATATATATTTTGTGTTCCCAGATTTGTAACTACTAGGCTAAGTTTGTCCACTGTGCTATACAGCCAGACGGACATCTGTTCAGTTTCCCTGCTGGATTCAAGCCTTTCACCCTATGATGTGTTTCTGGCTGTTGCATATTTCATAGGCCAGACTCTGGCTGAAGTGATCCCACACATACAGTCCAGCACTGAAGAAAAATAAAAGAAACATCATTGTTAAAAGTGACCTTGTCTTCTTCCCTGTCTGCTGCTTTAAACAGGTGAAGTGCTGTAACAGCCTGTCCACACAGCAGCGTTAAAAAAATCTTGGAGGTGGGCGTATCTGAAGCTTGGGGATTTTTTGCGAGCAAGGCACAACAACCAATCACATGAATCTCCCGCCCCCGACATACGAAACAAAAAAGCCCGAAGTAAACTGGATATAAACTCCTCAAACAAGCGAAAACCTACCACTGTCTCTGCCACCTCCCTCCATGCCTGGCTCCTCCGGTTTGTATCCCGGTAGGTAAATAGGGACTGGTCATAAAGCACCGGGTGATTCCCTACCGCTAATTTCTCCTCCATTTTTTGGAATATGAGGAAATGACCTGCGGTATGTCTCTCCCAGCATACACGCGGTTTGATTGGCTAGCGCTTGAACTGTCAGATTTGCATACACGGGATTTGATTGGCTGACGCTTCCACCTCAGCTTCAAAAGTTGAACATTGCTCAACTTTGAATCCTGAAAATCCTGAAAATCTCCGCTCTGCTTCCCACAATGCAGTTCGGCGAAAAGTGAGGCAAAGTGACGTCACCCCATTCAAAGTGAATGGGCAGAAGCGTTCCAAGATTTTTTTAATGCTGCTGTGTGGACGGGCCGTAAACCATAGACTGTATGCTGTAGATTCTGATCTCCCGTGAGTCTGACATATTTCAGCTGTCTGGATTTTGTTCTTTACTTCTCAATCCCTAAGGAGATTTTTAGTTGTATTCCTTCGCATGCAAAATTTGTGAAAAACATTTGCATGCTTGTATCTGAAATGTGCATGTTTGGAGCAGAGTGCAATGAATATTAATAAATACATAAACACAATGTTTTAAAAAGTTCCACAAATATTTCATGATTCTGCTATTAAAATATTCGGGGTTAGTGTCTCAAAATGCCGCTGGCTCTATGGGCTTGAGTTTTATGAATCCCTAAATAACAGAGAGTAGTGTTATCTGAATTTTACAGATATAAAAGCCCCTCTCCACATGACACATGCTGACATTTGTTCATTGTTATGCTGCATTTGTGCCTCCCTCAGTGAGTTCAGCTGGATATCAGAACAGAGTTTATCTTTGATGTCTAACTGTAGACATCAAAACTCAGAGGTGAAACGGAAGCTTCATGTTTTGAGTAACATTTTACATTTCTAAGAATAAAGCAGATTTAACTTTCTTTGTCTTGCTAATAATATTTTCTGTTATTCGTAGGATAGGCTCTGTGTGCTACACATTACACAGAGTAAAAAGGTTAATTATTATAATTGATTAGAACTTTTGACAGCACTGTTTAAATTTGAGCAATAGTTATAAAAAGAGTAGTATGGACACTGAACTTGAATGTTCATAAGACTAGTTGCAAATTAATTAAAATGCTACAGTAAAAATGTGTACGGTTGCATTGCAATTTATTTTTGTAGCCATACTGTAGCATTTTAATTAATTTGCAACTAGTCTTATGAACATTCAAGTTCAGTGTCCATACTACTCTTTTTATAACTATTGCTCAAATTTAAACAGTGCTGTCAAAAGTTCTAATCAATCATAATAATTGACTTTACCTGCGAGTTCACCAATTGTATCACACACATTTTGTGTTTATCACTAACTAGGAAACTCCTGTCACTTCTTCCATGGAGCCCTGGTCAAGACAGCAGCATAATAATGGACACATACACATTATATGTTACATGTCAGAAGACACACAATTCATAAACATAACAGAGGAAAACTATCAGGTGATAACCATAACACATTTCAGTCTAGGATTATGTTAAAACGGCAAGATGCTTCCTTCGGGGCAATTTGTAAAAATACTTTTCTGTAAGACTTTCAAAGAAGAGAGTACTTCTAATTTAATGAGATTTTGCAATCACATTTCTCTTTCCATGCCCAGGGTGCATAGCAAGAGAAAATCGTTTTGGCAAACTCTGAGCAGACCCACGGGACATTAAAAAGAATCCAATATGTAGATCTAGCTGTAGTTGCTGCTTTCAAAGGAAACAAGTCTGCATTTCCCTCCCATAAAACAGAGAGGACCTCCAAGCAGTCATAGAATATGTGATGGTGGAGGAGTGAGCCTGCCTTTCAACAAAATTCAAAATCAATTTAGTTCATTATTTTATATTAAAATATATTCAGTATTTGGAGAAAGTTACTCTACATAAGCCTTCTGTAAAGACATTGGGATTAGCCCCCTTCGAGCAAAACCAGTGTGGGTGACATATGTGGACTCTTTTTGAATTAAGGAACATATTTATCTTAAAAAATGAAAGCTTCATAGGTTCAAAAGCTGTAATGTTTTACTGATTCAGGACAGGAGTCTACAGCTTGGATGTTTTTGTGTGTATAGGAAGTCTTTTTTTTTTTTAAGATTATGTGGAGACTGCATCAAAAAGAATAATAGACCACCAATGTGAGCACAAACAAGCAGCGGATATAAATATCCAGCTATAGACAACACCGAGACTCTTGCTTTGAAATTGGAGAATGAATGGATTTTTATAAGCAACACAGGAGATATACAGGAAGTGAGATAAAGCACTCAATCCCCCAATGAAAATAATGAGACCACAATGAAAACATAAAGAAAACAGCATCACATTGTTTATGCTGGAGGTTATGGAACATTTAAAGGATCAACTCTGAGCTGAAGTCCATGAAATCATAAACGAGCTTTTTGGATAATCTGCTTCTTCCAGTCTCGGTGTGAAAGGCTCCAGAGTCGCTTCATTCAACACAGGCTGTGCTGCTCAACAGGCCTCAGCTACAGCCTCTCTGATATAGATCTGGCATTTACAGAGAGCCAATAAGATGTGTCCATTGATCCTGCTGCTTTTCACATAGCCTCTTGATGTGTAATAAAAGCAGAGCTATAGAGATCTCTCATGCTTTTTTCTCTCCATGTATCTCTGTGAAATAAAGAAAAGAGGGGTAGACAGAATAATGTAGATCCTGTCTGTTTTACATATTTAATCCACTTTTCCCAATATGATGAATAAAAAAAATTATCACAAATGCTCTCTCTCTGAATATTAGCATTGTGGTTGCATCATGCCATTGTTAGGACCAAATGATGTTTGCACATATATATATATTTTTTTTTAATGTTTTTCAAGCAGGGAAGACATTTTCTTTTTGATTATTTAGCTTTTATTTCCTGTCACAAATAAATTACGAGAAAAAAGAAGAACTTTAAACAAGCCAAACACCATGCTTCATATTTAGCAGAAGCACTTACAGGATAATTGTTAATTGACATGACAAATGATTTACCAGAGATGTATGCTGATTGGAACATTTTATAAGTATACACACAGCATAATGGTTTTGAGATCTGCATATTCATTAGCACATTTGTTTGAAATCCTTCTGTACTGATAAGCAGATTTAAAATATTTCGATTTTAGGTTGGTATAGTCATTAGTTTTTCAGAAATATTTTCAGTGTTCTGGTTTGAATCAAAGAAGCATCTGTCGGCTCCTCTACAGCATCTGGAGCACATCTGGAGAGGAAGAGATCTGAGCGGGAGGTTAGTTTGTAGAGTCCTTAACATGAACTGTATACATTTCAGAACACATAAGTCTGTCAGAAGGGTAAACTCAGCCCTTCCTGATAAATGTACATTTTGTTTTCAGTCTTATTTGCTAATCTGTTCTGTCTTTCCTGCTCGCCATCTGCACAAGATAATCTCTTGCATTTGGGGAAATTGGTTTTCCTCCATATGCAGGTGTCCATGATTAGCAATAGACTCTGTCCTGAACATGTCCTTTTCTTCCACTTTTAGAAACGGAGAGTATGTGAAATGAGACAGAAAGACAAAGATACTGCGACAGAGAAATTAGTATTACTAAACGTCTGTTTGCCTGAAGGAAAAAGCTTCATTCTCTAATTCTTGTTTATACATTGTTAACTTTCTGTAACATATTCTCACCTCAGCCACAGAACATTTACATCTAAATGGGAATACAAGGCTGTGAAGATAACATGTCTGAGGCTGGGAATAATGTGTTAGTGGAACTTGTGAGTGAGACAATGCCAAAACACAGTATGATTGAATAAGGAGGTGCTTCATGTTCCTAAAGAAGCAGCACATATGTTAAATGTTTGGCTGCATTTGTTTAGTTTATCCATCTCACAGTTGGCTTATATCATTGTTTCATCCAGATGTCCACTGGGGTCCTGTATTATTATTATTTAGTGGGAATGCTGATACAGCATTCCAACTATATGTTATGCTACGGACAAACGAGTTATTATTATTCCGTCCAATTATTTTGTCCGTCTTCTCCTCCCACATTCAACATCGCAGAAACTCCGTTCAAACATCAAAACGTTCAGCTCGGTCGGGAATCGGGCGCTATTACTTTTATCATTCATAACTTTCATAATTCCAGAGATAAATCACATTTTTAACCATTGAAGTCAATGGAGATATTCTTCAGACTTCAACAAATCTTCATGCGACTTCAACTGCTAACTGTTCATTCATACTTTCACTCAGAAACCTCATTCCAACTTTAAAATGTTACACATCTTTCCGACATTATTCGTGTAACACAACTTTTAAATCTGATTCTTACTTTTAGAGATATTAAACATTGTTCAGACCTTGTTAAAGAGGTTTTCTTCAGATTTTAACATTAACTAGAGTGCATGATGTCACAGCTAGAGGGTAAGAAATCTTGAAATGTGCCTTCATATTTTTTTTTTAAACTGCCATAATTCCCAAACCCTACATTCTTGAGACATCATTTTTCATGAGTAAAGTAGGAAAACATCTCGTAGCTTGAAAAATGACAAATAATTAAGCAAAAATAATTAAACAAAATGCCTCTTGAGGGCATGAAGTGACAAAAACGTTCAACATGTCTCCATTAAAGCCCATTGTAATTTCAGGCAGATATTTCCTCACAGCAGCAGCCGCACACCTTTCTTAAACTGCCAAAAAGGCCACATTATTAACCCGAAAGTACACAAAAATTACACTTCAGATACTCAACTTCCTTGACATGCTTCACGTTTTGAAATTTCACAGATATCTGTTATCGTTCTTACACAAAACGTTCACATGTAAGAGGTTCATCTCTCATTCAGAACAATGAAGCCTTTGATCTTTTCATAGCTCGTTAGCTCAACTATAAACACCTGTGTAATGGAACACGATGATGTCATCACTCCAACTGACAGCAGTTCATTTCATTCTCTCTCTCTCTCTCTCTCTCTCTCTCTCTCTCTCTCTCTCCTCTCTATCTATCTCGCTCTCTCTCTCTCTCTCTCTCCTCTCTCTCTCTCTCTCTCTCTCTCTCTCTCTCTCTTCTCTCTCTCTCTCTCTCTCCTCTCTCTCTCTCTCTCTCTCTCTCTCTCTCTCTCTCTCTCTCTCTCTGCAATAAAACACGATATTGCTATAACTCCTATGAGAATTGTCAAAAAGTGCTAAAACTTCACATGTGTGCTAACAGTCCAGCCGTGAAGACATCTACGAGACAGACCACTCGCCATGAAGCACGATGTCGCTGAAAGTCCAATGGACACGGTCCGATCGTCCCCCAATCTTCACTTGTATATCACCGGTCCATGCCTCAACAGCTCTACGCCAAATCTGAGATCTCACCATATGCCGTTTCCATGGAAACGCATCCCTCGCCATAAAAGACGATGTCGCTATAACTCCTATGAAAATGTTCAAAAAGTGCTCAAACTTCACATGTGTGCTAACAGTCCAGCCGTGAAGACATCTACAGGACAGTTTTGAGATTTCTTCAAATGCCGTTGCCATGGCAACAGACCACTCGCCATGAAGCACGATGTTGCTGTAAGTCCGATGGACACGGTCCGATCGTCCCCCAATTTTCACTTGTATATCACCGGTCCATGCCTCAACAGCTCTACGCCAAATCTGAGATCTCAACATATGCCGTTTCCATGGAAACGCATCCCTCGCCATAAAAGACGATGTCGCTATAACTCCTATGAAAATGTTCAAAAAGTGCTCAAACTTCACATGTGTGCTAACAGTCCAGCCGTGAAGACATCTACGGGACAGTTTTGAGATTACTTCAAATTCCGTTGGCATGGCGACAGATCATTCACCATCAAGTTAGTTCAAAGGTTTGCAGTTCAATTATTCTGCTGCTTTTCCAAGCCTTTTTACTTTATTTTCTTCTCTCATCACACATTCAAGCCCCCAGTGTTCATGTATAATTTCAATCTAAATTCTTCACTTTCTTCTTACACATTACTTTTCAGCATAAAGCATTCCCACTAGCAATTTCTTCAGGAATTGCATTCTCTAGTTATTATTATTATTCTGGATGCAGTTGGAAACTTTCCATGTTGATTTTCTGGGTTTGGTTAAATGAAAATCCTGTCACTGCAGCAAATATTGGGGATATTTGGGATTAACTCTGCATACTATTGTGTACATACAATTTCATGCTAATCCACTTTCTACACATACATGCAGACACTCACATTCTGAACAATACAGACATGTGGTGTGTTTGCCATTTGGTAAACAGAATGATAGAAAGAAAAATAACACTTTAAATAAATAGACATGCTGAACTCTGAAATTAATTTATACAGATGTCAACCTCCATCCCATAGACCTGTATTAAATGGCAGTCGCCTATTTCATGTTAGCCATCATTCATTCAATTAAAACAGGAAGTGACTGTGGTAAATGAATTTAGCAGCAGTGATTCCTGTTAAATCAGGGTGTCAGCCTCTCTTCCACAGCACTACAAATCCTTGTATTTATCGTATTCTTAGGTTACAGAGTTTCTTATTACATGGCTTAAGATAAGGGGAAACACTTGACTGTGGAAATAAATTAGTTTATATTGAATAATGTAATAATTCTCTCTTAGGAGTTTTTTTCTTTTTACACTGCAGTACTACACAAGATCAGCAAAAAGGCACATGGAGTATAATAAATGAATACATGTTGAACCTCTGCTTATGATATTACATTGTAAACCAACCTCATGATTGATTAACATCAGCTATCAAAAAGAGCATACATGTACTGTACATTACAGGTAGTTTCATATTTTTGTTACATATTTGTTTTAATCCGAACCAAACTGCTGCCATAGTTTCAGGCTCTGGATTTAAATAGAGTGTTTAGGGATCAACGTTTAAACATATAGTACAATTGAGACTGTATCTTTAATGTAAAGTAAAAACTATTTGGAAGTTGAACACTTATTACCTTGAAGCATTTTAATATTTGATAGCAGTAAAGCTTCTTCTCCCAGACACAGTTTCACGTTTTGAGGTTTCAACAAACTGCATATCATAGTCTGAATATGCAATATAATGCATTCTGCAGCTAGTATTCACTTCAACTTTTACTGCATATTATTATAACTCGGGTGTATGAGACCCTCTTTTCTCTCTCTCTCTTTCTTTTGATAGAGGCTCGTGAGCATCTTTCTCCAGCTCTGTAATGGTTTCATGATGCTGAAGGGTCACTGCACTCCAGACTCACCTTTCACCTTTTATCAAACAACAGGTGGAGTTAGGTCATCTAAGTAAACAGCTGAGCTTTATTTCTCCTGAACAGTCCAGCCTGACTTAATTTCCTCCGAGCTTCTCTGCGAGGCTGTAGGATTGGAAGATCTCCTGTGGCTCTGATTTGTCTGCTGAATAAAGCTGTTTCACACTTTATTTAAACAGCCTGTACAGGTCAGCAGCACTAAGAAGAGGAAGTGAGAGGAGTCTGTGCTCCGGTTTTAAAGTTAAGAGGAGCTTCACCTCTTAGTCTCTGTGCCTGCCTCGAGCCAGTGGAGCGGTATCTGTAGATAAAGACAGTGAGTTTTATGTGTAATGTCTGCACATATTACAATATACTGTAAAGTGCTAAACAAAAAGACTAATGACATGAATAAAACAGTTACATCATGAAGTAGAAAACTGTCAATATTATATTTATCTGTCAGTACAAAAAAAAACAAGTACTGTCTCGTGTGGGGAAAAATAAATTAAGCTTTTGAAAGCCTTTGCTTTTTTCGAGCAGCACTTATGAAGCTGCCTGTTTCCATTGTATTATTTGTCGTTTGTCTTCCTCTCTCCTGTGAGAGAGGTTGTGAATAATGCTCAGTGTTTGGCACTTGAATCATACTGTAGTGCTCTGCACTTGAATTAGACTCACACTGAGATCATAACCAACAACACCCACTCTCACAGCTCCATCATGTGCTGGGTGCTGGGCCACAGGTGTAGACAGGCTCTGCTGCTGCTGGGATGCTAAGGGTCCTGCTGGCTGTGTTGTGGGTCTGGCCTCAGAGTCAGGAGAGGCTTCAGGGGTTATGAGAGATGCAGGAGGGCAGAACACTGAATATCTTTGCCTGGAAACCTTCATTGCATCTATTGATTTAATTTACCATTGCTCTCTTCAGTGCACACAGATATCCTTGTCTTCATGCAGGCCTTGTTCTGTATTGTAATGACTAAATAAGATGAATTGTTTAAGACACTTCAGTTATATGGCCTCACTTTAAGCTTTATTGAGATCACTGTAGGAGTTCGGGAGGAGAGCTGAGGACAGCTGGTCCAGTGTGGGCTCACCTGTGTCTCTCTCTTCTGGCTCTGCAGCTGTTCTGGTTTAGCCTCAGCTGTTTCACAGTAAGGTGATAATGGGGCTTGTTCACTCCACCGCTGTGTGGAGGGGCGAGCACTGGCCGTTGTGCTACTATGACTTTGTCCTTTTTATTGGTCATTATTTAGATGCATTCTTTTTTGTTATCAACCATAACGGCATAATCTATATCATACACAACAACAAATAACAGCAATATGTCTCTTTATAAGTCAGAAAAGAGTGTTGAAGTGTAAACAAAATTCCTACACTTTGCAGCAAAACAACCGTTAACACATATCCCATTTGGGATCCCCAAGTGTGAGGATTTGCAGTTTGCCAAACTGAAGCACACTCTCATCCCAAAAGACCAACAGCCTCAGCATGTTCAGTCTAGAGCTAGAAACAACAGCAAAATGTCTCCTTTGAGATACTCATCAAGTTCAACACAATGTTGCTCACAAACTCAGTTCCCTCTCCAACCTTGTGAAAGCAGCTGAATCTACCTTCCTTATCAGACAGAGAAGAAAAGAGAAAGAAATGTAGTGTTGCGTTGGAAGAACATAACTGAATGAACGGGAGAACAACAAAAGCATATCAAACATTGATCTCAACAGTATTTTTGTTGAACACAATCTTCTGAGAAAAAAATTCCTGACATTCATAAAAAACTATTTGGGAATACAGAAAACGTTGGTTAAAGAAAGGATGTGTATAGAAAGGAAAAAAACAAGTGAGAAGAAAGTGACAGAGTGGAAAAAAACTGAAAAAAAGCAGAACGTTATTCAATTAGGATATGTTGAGAAAGAGAAACGGACATTTCCATTTCTATCCCATCACGATAAATCATCTGTCACCTCCAGGCGCAAACAGTAATTGACAAGTGCTCTTCAAATTTAGGGTGCAGTTTGCCTCTTCCATCTTCACAAAGGTACAAACATAATATATCCTGTCACCATTTTCCCCGTGTAGCTAATACAATGTCTTTCTGTGTTTACAAAAATCGTTGCATGCTTTAGTGTTTCATTTAGTGCAGGCAGTTTTTTGCAACTCTTTCTATTCAACTAGCCACCCCAGGGCTATGTGGGATTACACGTATTTAAAGCTGCTATATGGGCATTTACATTTCAATTAAACTAATGACAACAATGCGTCTGTTTTTTATCATTAATGCACACTGACTGGAAAACTCCCTGTGAAAACTACATATCGATGTTGATTAAAGTCTGACTGTGTGCTGATGAGATACGCTTAAAGATTGGATAAACCTGCTGTAGTGTGGTAGTATTTGTACTTAAATTAACACTTTCAAGCTTTTATGATATAAATGGATTTATGAATTGTACATTTGTTTTCTAACCTCTCCTTTTAAATACTGTTTTGTGCCGACTGAATTACTTGTGTGTGTGTTTGGAAGAGTGAGGCACTGTTGACAATGATGGGAAAGGCAAACATACATACATTTACAACAGAGAGATTATATCCGTAGTGAGGTGAGAAGTTCTTAAACAAATGTATTCTGCAATTGACGTGCTAGTTTTTGCAGGTGTTGTATTGTACATGAAGGATGCGTAGGTGTTGTCCTTGATGCTCACTGTTGCTTCTGAAAAGGACACTTCATTTTATTGTTGTTTGAACGAGAGCCCGGCAATCACTAAACACTAGCAGCACTGGGAGGAAAAACTGCAAACATATGGGCAGTGATCAGGCCTCGAGAACGAACCATAGTTACGTTTGGTTTTAAATGAATGCATTGTCTCAGGATTTCCCATGTGTTCAGGTGTCTAACACCATTTCCCAGAGCGTTTTATCATTACATTACATTACATTACATGTCACTTGTTAGACGCTTTTATCCAAAGCGACTTACATACTCAATACTGTGGGCAATCCCCACAGGAGCAATTTGGGGTGAAGTGTCTTGCCCAGGGACACAACGACATGCTGACTGCAGTGGGGTTTGAACCTGTGACCCCCCTGATCCGAACACCAACGCACAACCCACTGCACCACACGCCTCCCTTATCAGCTGCTTTCAGTCTTTGGAACTGGTTCTTTGGCTCTGCTCTGTGTTTATTAAGCACCAAATGCTCTAACTTCACAACCCCTCTCAGACCTACTCAATTCTTATGAGTCAACCAGGTCTATCGGGTCATCTCACACACGTTTCAAAGATCACAGTGTAGTCTGGGGAAGCTTGTTTTACACTTAATGCTTCTGACCTAAGGTGCCACAGTGTGGACCTAATTTAAAAGAAAGCCTACAATGCAGCTTTTCTCCTTTCCTGTGAGCAGTTTCTTCAGCACTGTTTTATGCACATGTTGTTTCAGAAAGATTGTTTTTGTGTGTGCTAGTTTTGGTGGATTGCTGAACGTCTAGATGTTATCTGTTTTGTTGTCTGTTGTTTTCATACAAACAACACTGAATTTGTCCATGTAAAATGTGATACTAACTAAAGCAATGTTGTCCCTACTGTAAATCCTCCTCTTTCCCTTTCCGTTATGCGAGAGTGTTGTGCAGACAGAAAAAAATGAGATACATAATAATCACAAAGTGGACAGTGCAGCAGGAAACTGTTTGTCGTGCATTGAGGCATTTTGTCCATCTCCCTGCTGTGAGCTCCACGGTGCTACCGGCCACCTGGTGTGTTCCTCTGAATGTCAGCCAACTCCATATTTAGAGATTTGGTGCCAATGTTGCACGCTGTCCAATTAATAGCCTGTAGTCAATTAATGCTGATGATGTTGCTGAAATGTATGATTTGCATGCACACAACACATTTAAACATTGGAGACTGAATTTATTTGTTATGATATAACCAAATATTAAGTTTCTAAAATATGAGAACATTTACCTTACCAAACTTACCTTAAAGGGGACCTATCATGCAAAATGCACTTTTGTACGTCTTTTATACATGAATATGTGTCCCCGGTGTTCCAGGGAACTCACCAAGTGTCAGAAAACACAACCCTCTCTATTTTCCTCCATACCCAAATCTCTAAAAAAGGGGCTGCAACGGATCTGATAAAAACTGATCCTGATTTGAACACTGTCCTGACGTCAGGACAGTGGCGCTACGGCTATTGGGCCAACTCCACCAATCAGGAGGAGACAGCCACGGCCATTGCCGTTAGAAAGCGCTGGAGACACTGTAGTACATATGCCAGGCCTGTAGGTGGTGCTGTTCTCACAGCATCAGTATAAATATGCCTTATATAGGTATGGTCCTACACTATATTATTATAATATAGCATGATAGGTCCACTTTAAAGATCCCCTATTATACTGTTTTTCATCAATATATTATAGTTCTCAGATACAAAACATGTCTCTGAAGTGTTTGGCTCCAAATACCAAACAGATCATTGTAGCATCCCATAAACCCCTCTGTTTCAGCCCTGTTTCAGAAGTGCTGATTCCCTGTCTGTTACTTTAGATGAAAATAAGGAGCCACTCCCCACGCCCCTCTGAGAGATATTTGGTGAAAAATAACACAATGGTGCTCTAGGAGGAGATTCAGGTGATAAGGTGGCGGGGGTTACCTTGGTTGGTTATTGGCTAATGGTTACACAAGCAAAAAATCGTTATGACATCATAAAGTGGCCAAAATCTGATCAGCTCATTTTCAGACAGGTTTTTATATAAATGGATCAGGACAAAAAGAGAGCAAATCTTTTTTTCCTGAAACTTTCAAAATCTTTTTACACAGAGGGGACACATGGTTATGTATACAAGACATGAAAAAGTGGATTTTGTATAATATGTCCCCTTTAACATTACATTATTGAACAGTGAGAGTGAGTCCCAACATTAAAATAGCTTAAAAGGCAGTGTCATTGTTCTGTCTGTATGTATACAGCATTACTGTCCTGCTGACGGCTTTCTCATAGTGTAACTGTTTAATTACCACAGCAGAAAGCACAGGTGTAACTCATTTAGTTAACGATGGCTCAGTCCCTCTGAGAGTCAATAACCCCTACAGCAGGACGCAGGACACACTTGTTGGTAATGTCATTAATTACACCTGTGCTTTTACTGCTTTGATGATATGATTTATTATTCTAAAACTACTCGGTCAACATTAGTATTGAAGAAACTCCCTATAATTGTAATCTGAAACAGATTGATATAATACATCACATGATACAATGTACTATGTGGAACAGTCACTCGATTAACATCAGTAATACCAAATACAAATCAAATCAAACTTTATCTGTATAGCACATTTCATACACAGCGGTAACACAAAGTGCATCACAAAACCACATAGACAATTCAGAAATAAAAACACCATCTCCCCCTACCCGTAACATTGTGTGTTGCTACGCCCTAATACTGATTGATACAAACATATTTTTCCAAAGTCAATAGAAGTATAATGAATTTAAAAAAACAAATATGGCAGACATGAGAGAAGACTGTGGGGAAATTAATTGTGTAAAGTTGGTTTTCTGGGTGAGTTTATCCAATGACTCCTGAAGAGGGAGAGAAAAAAACAACGGATGACATGTCTTTGTTGTTTCATACAAACAACCAAGGAGAATACTAATTGGAAGAAAGAAAATGTCTTTCTGAATCTCAATGTCATCCTATTATCTCTAGAAGATGTCTTTGACAAAACATAGAAGGATGCTAAAGAAAAAATGATATAGGGTTTTCAGTGGGACTGTACATCTGATATGCACCAGGTGTTTCAGTGTTAAGACCTCATTGTTCTTTGTTTGGATTAGTTTTAAGCAGTCTCAGTTCACCTACCAACCCAGCTGATGCCTGTGTTACCGTCAGTGATAACCTTGTGTCGTAGCAGACAGGTGGGGGAGTGCTTTGTCATACTGCAGTAGCTACGAACTGGTCATATTTTAAACAGTAACCCTCAGGCTTTGGGAGAGCTACATGTGTTTGCTGAGTGCCAGTGGCAATGTCACATAGAAAAGAACACCTGAGCCCCTATTCAACCAAAAAGTTTTGAGAAAAAAACAGAGAAACTAAACTTAGTCCTGAAAATCCCTTTTGAGCATTTCCATTTCAACTTTCTACAAAGAACAGTAAGGATTACAAAACGTATCAAGCATCAGAATCTGAATGTGTATGCATGAGTGAAAGAAAAGGTGGCATTCAAGAAAAGAACACTGAGAAAAACTAAATTACCCTCTGGCTGAAACACTGGAGCTGCTTGGACTTTGGAGAGAACTACGTGTTTGCTCAGTGACAGTGGCACTGTTATAGAGGAAGAAACTTCTGAGCCTCTTTTCAACCAACAACTTCCAGGAACCAGAATATATAATTGAATGTCTTCTTTGAGCATTCTCATTTGAACTTTTAACCAGCTGAAGAACAGTGTTGCTTAGGCAATGTGACAGCATAACTGACACTATGCTTCAACCCAGAGTTATCCTGCGAATTAATGAAAAGGAGATATATCAAGGAACGAAATGAACACTGAAACAAACAGTGCCTTTCTCCACAGTTGATGATCTGTTGGTTATATATTCTACTTTAGAAGGTAAAGGCCATGAAACAATGAGAGAATACATATAATGAATCGGTTTTAATCCCTATGTTCTCCCGCTAATGCACTTCTTTATATACATTTTTTGCTCAACCTCCATTGAAACTAATTAAATGAGGTAAGCTTTTACATTAATGAGACACTTAGAACTGCCATTTTGTCGTCACTGCTGTCTATCTCCCTCTCTGCCCTTCAATAATAATTCAGTATAACATGAGCTGGTCTTGCTGAGTTGGTGAATATCCGTAGCCCTGAATATGATAATGTAGTTCTCCGGTCTGGTTGCTGGCAGCAGGGCAGATCTGCTCTGAGTGTGAACTGGGTCCTGTACTCTGCATAATGACATCCTGTGAGGCGGGGAGCTCTGTGAGGTTACACTGCACTCCCACAGCACTGTGTGACCCAGCTTGCAAGAGCACAGAAGTGCAGGGAGTGCTCAGAGTATAAGAGTGGAAAGTCAACAATGGAGAGAGAGAGACAGACAAATGCAATACTAGTTACTGAGGAGTTAGAACTGAAGTGAGTTGGTTTCTCTGTGCTGAATTTCTGTTAATGAAACTATGGCATGTCCTCTCTAAAAATCAGATTGTTGTTTTGTTCCTACAGGTTTGTAACTACCTCTAAACCAAAGGGATGGTTTTGTCAAGTCCTTGGTTCTGTCTCCTATCTTTTCATGTCCTCCTACATCTGATCCAGAGCTCTCCTCTGTCCCAGCCTTCCTGGATATTCAGGACTACTGTTAGCACGGTGTACATTTCTCTCTGGGGTATGAAGAACCGCAAAAGAGACCAACGCACTTTCAGCTGGATGTGAACCAGAAAGCGATGCTCTGCTCAACAGACATTTGGCACTTTGCCAGAGGAAAACTGTTATCCAACCAAAGTCTTTAGGGAAGCGTTCACACAATGGCAAGCCAGCTAATAGCTTCAGTGTTGCAGCAACAATAGATCAGAGCAAAAGAGTCATAAATCAACGCTCTCCACAGAGTCACAGTAATCAGCTGGGGGTCTGATGGAAACCATTGGGATGGAGTCACCAGGAATAGACAAAGAAGCTATTTATTCAGGGCAGACCAACAGCAGAGGACACTAGATCTCCAAAAGTTATTAGCATCAAAGTAAGAGTATCACAGAGTGTCTGCAACTTTACGGTAAATTATCCACTTCTTGAGGTCACGGGAGAGAGTGCAGTGTTAATGTGGTGTCAAATTTACAAAATCAATACAGATCTTTGATGAGCTGTATCCTGATACTAGTCAAGCAGCACACTTTCAGTTTCAATTAAATCTTACAGTAACTGGAGTGACCTCGGCCCTGATGTGAAGAACCCATTAGTCAGTGTTCAGGTATCTGACAACTGGATTTGTTCTTTTTTTTTTGGTTTGAGGATAAATCATTCTGACTTTGGCAGCCTCCTGACCTTTTAATCCAGCAAATGTACTCATTTGTCTTGGGAAATGTGAAGTGTGAACAAGCGTTGTGCTCTGCTGGTGCTCTGTCTCTGTCCATGGTGCTGACTCTCGTGTACCTCAACAATCTTCCCTTTGCTGACCTCCAGTGGCTTCTCCTCTCACCATGCTGCAGGTGGACTCCAGGACATGGTGACATCACAGTTGGGTGTGGTTACAAATTCAACAGGTATCAATTCTGATTAAACCCAACCACACCTTGGTAATGGTGGGTTCTGGTCAGAGGTCAAACGTGCTTGAAATATTCATTGGAGGTACCGTCAACGTACACCTTTTCTTCCTTTTGTTTCGTCTTTACCCCAACACTATTTACTGCCTGCCTCTTTTTGTCTGTGGTATGTATTTTCATAAGAGTAATGCACACTTTGCATTCCCAGCATGCCTCATGTGAACATCTCTCTTGGCTTCATGCCACTCCCATATTATTCCATATTGTTTCCTCTGAATGATCTCATATATTTTCCTCACAGTATATCAGACCCCCCCTTCTCCTTCAATATATTGAGTCTTTCAAACACATCCAAATATTTACCGGAGAACAGAAACATTTTAAGCTGCAAATAAATGATGACAAAATGTATCAAGACAGTTTCAGACCAGAGACATTGTCAGAACCGGAGAAAAAAACTGGGACATTTTTCGTTCTTATCATATGGCCTACATGTCAACATTGGCACTATTCTAGCATTTTGTGAAGATATTATTAACTCTAGGTAATGTGAAATCATTTTCTACCACCTGGCCATGCATAATTACTCATTACAGTCATATGTGGGAAGCTTTGCACATTTAAGCATATTGTTGCATCATTAAAACAGCATTCTGCTTACATTTCAGTCTTTATCTTAATGGATTGTGATGTATTATTAGCCTACTATGAGATGGTCATACGGTGTTTATTGCAGTTTTGTTAGTCTATGCAGAAATAATTTACATGTAATCCACCTCACTGATTCATTTTGCAGTTTGATTTAGCCTATACAGTGTGACTGTTTTCTGCTTCTAATGTTTTAAGTTTGAAATAAATATTTAAGACAAAGTTAATTCTCCTTAACAACTAATGTTAGTGCATTTATAATGGTTAAAGAACGAATATGTATTTGTAGATGTGATTTTGTGAGTTGTGTAATTGTTGACCAGCAAACACGTGTTGCTTGTTAACTTCCGTTCCCCTCTTCTTCACTGGCCTTCCTGTGCAGCAGTAATCGCAGTGAAAGGCAGGAAGGGTGAAAGCATCGATGTGAGAAATCATGGTTGTGGGGCTGAATGAAATGTTTCGGATTTGTTCAGATTTGCTGTCCGTGCTGAACCATGAAACGCTGCTTCACTGACCACACAGAGAGGACACACACACTTTCTGTGTGTGAGTGTGTCGGTAGGGGTCGCTACTCTCCGTGTTAAGCAGCAGAAGCAGCAGGGACACCGTCTCCAGCTCGTGAGTTCTTCAGCAGTGTTCACACTGCTTTGATTTCTTCCACCGCTCGGATTCATCCGCAGCGCTTCCTCTTCTGGAAATTACCCGCTGGAGACGCAGTTTAGTCGGGCAGAGCGCGGAACTTTTGCACCTGGAGGAACCATGCTTTACTTCTGGATACACACCGTTTGGATCCCCGGCATCGCTTTCCTCTTTGGATTTCAAGGCAAGGGATCTTTTCATTCTTTTTTCATTTCATGAATTCCACTAGAAAACACCGGAGTTGAGAGGGAAATTGCCGTGGATGTTTATTGTTCGTGTGACTGTCCGCCGCTGACTCGAGTTGTTGAGGTATGTGAAGTGACTTCCCTTCCTGTAAACACCTGACAGGAGAGGGGGGAGTCCTCGTGATTAAGCCTGTGACCTGAGCTGACAGCTGTGTTCATGTACAGTAGCAGTGTGTGACACAGAGAAGAGAGCAGCTGAAAGCAGGCTGATGGTACAGCTGACAGCTTCAGGAGAGAGTCTCCTCTCAGCACAGCAGTATAGAAGTGCACACACAGGTGGAGGCTGCCAACTCCACTGCTGGGGTGATCATTAGTATGCTGCCCTCTCTGATGAAAGTAATGTGCGTGCAGTTTAGAGGCACATGTGATAAGAACATTTGTTCTTTCTCTTATTGTCCAAAAAGGGAATCGGTATCCTAATGTTGGTTCAAAGCTCAGGTTACTATCTACACATAGTGTGTGTGTGTGTGTGTGTGTGTGTGTGTGTGTGTGTGTGTGTGTGTGTGTGTGTGTGTGTGTGTGTGTGTGTGTGTGTGTGTGTGTGTGTGTGTGTGTGTGTGTGTGTGTGTGTGTGTGTGTGTGTGTGTGTGTGTGTGTGTGTGTGTGTGTGTGTGTGTGTGTGTGTGTGTGTGTGTGTGTGTGTGTGTGTGTGTGTGTGTGTGTGTGTGTGTGTGTGGTGTGTGTGTGTGTGTGTGTGTGTGTGTGTGTGTGTGTGTGTGTGTGTGTGTGTGTGTGTGTGTGTGTGTGTGTGTGTGTGTGTGTGTGTGTGTGTGTGTGTGTGTGTGTGTGTGTGTGTGTGTGTGTGTGTGTGTGTGACGCTGTAAGTACAGCAGATCTGAAATGAATGATTTGGCAATGAAGTATTGGAAGAAGCAACACATTGATCCATGAGCTTTACTCAATTTAACTTCATGATGACATCAGTTTAATGAGAAAACACTATCAGGTCTTGATCTCCTTGGGACACTCAAAGTTCCTCCTATCTAGATACAGGTGACATGAAATCACTGTGATCATTTGATAAGTGATGTCGCCTCTTTCGGGTACTGAGTTTGCTTGTGTGGCCGTACATGTTGACGTTGTCTGTCTTTAAATATTAGAAGCACATTTTGATATCATTTCGTTTTGTGGTCCAAGTAACTTTCTCACTGGGTACAATACATTATCCATACATGCTAAGAGAGGGAACATAACACTGGATGAAATATCTATGGTTAAGTTTCCCATTCTACCCCTCACTATAAACCCTTCCACTGTGAGTTGTTACAGTATTTCCACTCTCTAACTTTCCTCTCATTAGTTCACACATACAGTAAATGTCCGTATCCCACTTCTCTGTAGACTCTTATCACTTTCTCTACCACCAATCCTACGTCATTTCTTAATTAATGACTCTTGAGATATTGAGCAATCTTTTTTTCTTTCTTTCTATCTCCACTGGAATCATTTCCCCATACAGTAGCTGCCTGCAGATGAGTGACAGTAAAATCATTAAGCTGTGGCTGATACATTGTTTCCTCTGAGGGGAGCAGTGGTGTCCCTCTCACTGCAGAGCTTCTTTGAAAATGTCGTCTGCTCACACTTCAGTTGATCCAATGAGCAGGAGAGAATTACAGATGAGAAAGAAAGCACTTACTGAGTTTGCCTTCCTGTTAAAGTTTATAATTAGTTCAGCTACTTCTTTTTGTAAAACCAAGCACCTATCTTTTATCAGTTTCAATCATACTGTTCCACTGCCGACTCCCTCAAACAAGGCCAGCTGCCAAAGTGGAAAAAAGTATGTATGACTTTTTATAAAGATAAATGTAACTGGATGTCTGCTACTTCATTGTAATTCATGCACTTTCTTACATGAGGTTGATCAGCATGTATATGCAATGGGAAAAATTGAGGAGCGATGTTGGTGACATTCAGTGACATTCAGTCACCAACATGTGCTGACATGTGCTTCACTGATTTTGTCATATTTTGGTGATTCAGTCTTGATCGTTTGGGAATATCTGATGGTTATAAACATTCAGGGAAGAAAACTTCATCCGTCATCAAAGCTGAGCGCTCTGTCTCTCTAGGTGGTTTTTAGATTAACTGTTGGTTTGTAATACGTTTCAGGCCCTTGTTCATTTCTTTCTTTTCCTGTCAAAATCAAAGTTTCAACTTTTAAAAGAGGAAGGTGATGTTGGAGGTCTTTCTCAGCAAGCAGCACAGTGCCACTTAATTTGTTTTTTGTAACATCGGGCTTATCAATTACTGGATGTTTGCTTGTGTCCGCAAAGATCCAATAAAAATGAGGCTGTATTGCAGGATTACAGGATTAAAACGTTTTGCTTGGTTTTAGTGTCCATCCATTAAATACATCCACACATATTTTCTATTAATCCTTCATTCAAACAGGTAATCCTGTTGAAGAAAACACCTCTGATACTGTCACGCTGATGGATTCACATTTCAATGAATTTCTTAGGATGAAGACCCTGTCAATTATTTGGCTTATCAATGGATTTACATGTCACAAAAGAGTCCTGGGGTCTTAAGCCATCAATGTATTTCCAGTCTGTGCATCTGTTATTTAATACATGGCACGGTAATAACTGGGGGTCTGCTCATTCAATGATGTCTATCAGTCAATGATGGAGCTGTGGCATTGCATTTAGAGTAATTCATATCAATATTTACATGATTGTAAATAAGATAGTGTGAAAATTGCTGCAAATTCAGCCGGACAGCAAATGGCCAGTGGATCAAAGTCAGTCCAGAGTCAGAGGACCTCCACTGGAACCGACACACAGAACTGTATTTGAGTCTCTGTGGAGATTGAGAACAGAGTCGGATGTCAACCAATACATCAGCAGAACTACCAGAGACAGCTAATGGTGTACTCTGAGGAGGAGAGGAGGAAGGAACACATGGCTGAGTTAGGCTGTTTGTCAGTGGAGAGGAGCAAAGGCTCATACCCTGTCAGAGAGAATTGAAAGTTTGTATTTGTGCATGTGTATGAGCATGCCTAGTCTATGTTGTGTGTGTGTGTGTGTGCTTAAGTTAAACAATGTACTTTTTAGCCCTCCTGTGTCCACGATGGGGTTTCCATCAGCCCAGATTGATGCTGTCAAGCAGCTCAATGATGCCTGTCTGATCGAACAGCAGCCTCCATGCTGAGAAACAGACAGATTTGTCGACACACGTACACACGTACACATAGATTTGAATAGTTAATCAAAATAGGAATAGATTGAAACTTAAATCTAGTCTTGGTAATCTCAGATCCAATTTAGATTTAGCACCTATTAGAGTTAGTGCTGCTAGCTACTCTCATTGGAAAAAGGCTTGGCAACATTGCTTCTTATTTTGTTGTTTGGATACTTTGTTGAATCTACTATACTCTTGATAGCTTCTCAAGGTTACTCACACTTCGATTAAACCACTGAATCATACTCCCGTGAAATCAAAGTCATCCTTTTCAATGTTATAACTAGATTAGTTGAGAAGCATTTCTTCCTAAGGTGAGTTTGGTAGGATTTCTGAACACTATTTAATGTTGCTGTTTCAATGGTTTTCACAGTTTATGTTTAATATTTCCCTGTAGATATATTTGTGTAAGGGAAAAGTCAGGCTTGTGTTGAGTGTGTGTGAGTCTTCTCCAAATTCACCCATACTTTATTTCTCTGCAACAACTGTTATGTTTCAGTTACATTATGTAGTATTTAATGTTTTGGCACACACATCAACACTCTGTCATGTACATACAATATTAAATACGGACTGAGAGGACAAGTTGTGTGTTTACTCATTCAGTCTGCTTAGTTATCTCAAAGGGCTTACTGCAGGCAGCGCATACAGAGAGTTGTGTTGCACTGTGTGGGAGTCAAAGTGTGTGTGTTTGATGTTACTATCAATCTAGTCTACACATGTGTTTGTAAATCTTACATACACTTTTAGTTTAATATGTGTTCAGCACAACAACAGTGTTTTCTCATGCCATACATTGACCATACAGCATGTGTGTGTGTCTGTTGTTGGAGATATATTTTTTAAAGTGTTATTTTGTTCAGTTTTGTTGTATTGATGGGAGTTAGAAGTTGAGACCACTACAAACACACACAGCTCGAATGTTTACTGACCATCACATATTTACTTCTTTATGAAGCAACCTCTCCCTTGGATATACTGCACATACCCACAATTCAAAGAAATGATATCACTTGACAATGAAATAAAATAAAGACCTTTTATTGTCAGCTGTTAGTATATTTATTTGACCATGTAATGTCATTCTTTTCAGTGTGGTCTGAAGTCACTCTACTTGCCGCTAATTGCTCTTGTCTTTTCCTGCGAAGGGGAACTGAGCCTCCTGTCAGTCAGTCATAGCTGAACTTTACTGTGAGTCAATGTCCTCTGCCCCCACTTGTCAATTTTATCACACTAACATATGGTACAGTATAGGAACTCCGGCATTTAAACAATGTTACATATGTTAAACAAAGTATACTTCTCCTCATAAATGCAGACTGACATTGTACAGTTTTTTTATGTGGTGTTGAAAGGAATTATAGGATATACACTTCTGATGAATCTACAGTGCAGATAAAAAACATTTCCGAGGCCTTGTGGAATGCATTTAGCTTATAAATCCTGTCCATTAGAAAAAGTATGAGGGCCTAAGGGATGTCTAAAATGCATGATCTGTTTGGTATTTTGACCAAAACTCATCACAGACATGTTTTTTTATATATCTGAGACCCATAATATATGCCTAAAAAAAGCATAATAGGAGACCTTTAAATCTGATTCACACATCAGCTCAGTTGAGACCAGCAGCCTCAGAGAAATGACCTCTTCTTTATACACTGTGTGGCTTTGCAGTATCACACTAAGAGCCTTTTTTGTTCCTTTTTAAAATACACACATTTTCCAACCATTTCATTGGAGTTGCATGAGCTCTATAATTTGTGCTGCCATGCATAATGACTGTTTTAGCTTTTTAATGTTCATGTTTAATAATTTGGTTGTGTTCTCCATGATAACCAGTGTGCCTTTGCATGACATCTGCAGGAATAGCTGCTTAGCTGCTATTGACAGTATTCTTAATTAATTCATCTTTAGTCATAATTGCCACACTTCAAGATTAGTGCATAACTCCAATTTAATAATTGATTCTCACTTCATCTTATTTCCTGTGGTAAATCATGTGTCTGCCTGGAATCACATGGAAGTGACAGTCACTAAAGGAGTCTGAATATTACCGTGTAAAGTAAAGGTTAGTGAAGTTATAGTTTGCTGCTTAGAGCTTCATATTTACAGGAAAGCTGTTTCTCCTCATATTATCCACTGAAGAATGACACCCCATCATGACAAAAGCACAATTGTTTTGCAAACTACAGTATAATATTTCCTGCCATGGGTTGAACATAAACAGCCATTGGGTTTATTTATGGATTATTCTTTGTTTCTGCTTTTAGCACTGTGTATTACTTTAATTACCATCAGTGACATTACCATCAGGGCACAATGTCATTTTAATTACAAAAACTGTCAGTGTCCAAGTGGTTTATCCGGCGTAATTTCCCTCCCCATTGAGGTCAGTGATGTGTGATTTGCCGTGATGAGGTAATGAAATGTGAGAAAAGAAGTGTTTATGAATTGAGCCACATTGTCTGTGCAAATCTGCTGTGTCAGGATTTTATAAACAGGTGCTAAATGAGAAAGCAATGACAAGTTGTTTTCACATGAAATGCAACCATGAATCAAGCAGGGATGAGTTACACTTACAGATTTTGCCGTTATACTGTAGTCTTACTTGTGAGAAGAAAGATTTCTGTACAAAATCAATTTCTCTCTGTCCTCTGAGAGGTGAAATATCTCTTACTGTCTATGTTGCAGTCAATATATAGTGTTTTATGTTCAGTGAATGATACAGTAAATACTTTGTGGCAAACTTGATTTAAATCAGATAAGCACATACAAAATCTCAAAGGGGAATCTTTATTACAAGTTTGCTCTTCTCTTTGTCTGTCTCTCAGGTAAGGGGGCAAATGTGACCGTGTGTGTTTGAGAGAATGAGGTCATGAGGACACAACATGCTGACCTGTAAAATGGACTTCGAAGGAGACCGTATGACTCTAAATACAGAAAGATGTATTTTTTTTACACCCAATATTCCTCACTCTCCCAGCCTTGTTGACTTTTGTCTGTCGAGTCATACCGTCGTACTGACCTTCGTCATTTAAAAATAAATGTGTTATCTGTAGCCCTGTAATGTCTCAGTGGTTGCTACTGCTTAGAATTGCTGTGTGCTGGAGTTATACAATACATGCTTTGTTAAGAGGTAGACACTTTACATATCACAGTGGCTGCCTATCCTTAGATGATCACACAACATGGAGCCCTGACATTTCTTTGTTTGTCTTTTGGGCCACAGGTTTTCACCATCACAGCTACCTACTCTAGTTCAGTGATTAAAAAAGCTTAATAATTAGATTAGGAACCACTGATTTCTCTCTCATTAGACAGTGATGGGAGGATAGTGTACAATCATTGCACAGACTTTCCTCTAGGTGTGTCTCTGTGTTTGATAGAAGAAACATGGTTAGTCTGGAATGAGATTGTTCCTGTGTCATGTTTCCTGATGTGCTGTTTTCTTTGTGTCTGCAGTTCCATCTTTCTTTATTTTGCTTCTCCACTACACTGACACTTAGCATAACAGTGAGAACGACAGAGGGTGTCCTGGTTCAGAGGCTTATTAACGGTCATATGGACCGACATCTTGATGCTGTCAGTGGCAGTGAGCGAACAGCCAGTTGACGATGAGCAGAGAGAGAGAGAGAGATGAGGAGAGTAAAAAGAGGGATGTAGGCAGAGAAGGAGACATTACAGATACTTACCTTTCATCATATACCTGCTGCTTTCTGGCATCACGTATCACTTAATTCAAACACACACACAATCTATTTTAAATCAAATCAAATCAAGATTTATTTATATAGCACATTTTTAAAACAATTTTTGGTCGAGCCAAAGTGCTGTACATGCAATAAAAACACTTTACTACAATAGCAAACGGAAGACAATACATTACAACAGCAAAAATAAAAATCACACACAGGTAAATGTCAGGAGTCGTACTCCGCTCTGACTAGAAGGCCAGAGAGAAGAAGTGAGTCTTAAGTGTAGATTTAAAAACCCCTAGGGTCTGGGCCGACCTCACATGGAGAGTGTTGCATTTTACTCAATTGAATGCCAAGTGGTGCTCCAGTTGAAAGCAGCAATTATTGTGAGGGTGTTTATGAGATGCTTCTTTCATAACACAAATGTATGGAGTAGCTGTAAAGCTGCTTCAAGCTCTCTGTCGCATCTTGTGGTTTTCCTCAGCCACAGGTCTTATGGTACCTTTTGTAAAACACCTATTTTTTAAGGTAAATAATTAACCTACAAGCTACTTTGACTATTATCCTGTTGTTCTGGTTAACGAAGCAACTCAATCCAACGACCAGAAGCTGAACACCTTTTGAATTTAACATTTCAACGGTCATTTTTTCATTATTTACAATTAACAGTTGAACACTAACCACTTCATGAACAAACAATATATAGCCTTTAGGGTGTGGAAACAACTCTGACTCATCTGAGGCCAAATATATTTTTTTTACACAAATAAACGGGATGTTGGACCATCCAACCATCTCCTGTCTTATCACTGCATCTGCATTTTTATTTCACTATAGATGGAGCTAGTCTGGGGCTCACATTTGTCTAGTTAATCTGAAGCAATATAAATATCTCTCACTTATTAATATTTAATGAAATGGGGTGTTTTAATACATTCACATGTTCTCCGCAGAGCAATTGTTTTCCGAGCTCAGGAGATGTACAGTTATGTAACCTAATAAGAATATATTTTGCTTTATTGTTTTACTCTCTTAACTTTTTCTACTGTCAGACATAAGTGGGCTATTCTGATAAGTCACATCATGTGACTTATCAGAATTAAGTGATATCATGTGACTCACATGATATCACTTAATTATAACATTTAGTCACTGCATACATCCAGTAACCTTTTCTTTTTGTAATGACGCAATGCTGCTGCAGCAATGTGAACTACTTAGTTGTTGGTATGTGTGTTTGTCACCTGCTTTACAATTCAAGTAAAGCTGCAACTGTAGGAGGATTTTAATGGCATCCTGCCAGATATAGAATAGAATTGGGAGGGATGAAACCCTCTTTTAATGGTCACACATGCAGAGCACACACAGTGAAATTTGGCCTCTGCATTTAACCCATCCTAGTACCAGGAGTCTAGTACTAGGAGCAGTGGGTAGCTAGTGGGCAGCTAGTGTACAGCGCCCGGGGAGCAATGGGAGTGAGGGGGGAAGGGGGGTGTCCAGTGCCTTGCTCAAGAGCACCACGGCAGGGCAGGAGGTGAACTGGGACCTCTCCAAGTAGCAGTCCACACTCCACATTTTTTTAGGTCTGGTCGGGGACTTGAACCGGCGACCCTACAGCTCCCAGTCCAAGCCCCTACTGACTGAGCCACTGTGTGTGTGTGTTTGTCTGTGTGTGTGGCTCCCATTGGCAGATGCTTGTCCATCCATTTCACTACTGTTGTTTATTTTCCATGTTCATAACTGCTACAAATACTGCCGTTTATGGTTATGATTTCTCTCACACAATCCTTCTCAAATTATAATTTATTATACATTTACTGGCTCGTCGTGTGCATTATATGTCTGTCATATCAGCTTGTTCTCTGTTACGATCTATATACCTGAAGTAGAGACTTTTTGTTCTCAACATAGTCTATTTCATGCGACTTTGACTAATTTAGAGAGATTCACAAGCAGAATAGACAAACAACGTGTTGCTATAAATGTTCTTCTCTCCTCTGACACATTTATCTAAGTGTGAAGTGAATGTACAATTATATTAAGACACTGAGCTGAACAACACATTGTTATGTCTGTATGTTGAGCACAACATATCAATTGGATACAATATAGCATTCATTATTAGACATTGTTAAGATAAATAACATATTTAATGTGGCCTTTACTGAGGTCCATTCTTCAAGTTCTACCCTAATACATGGGAGGAAAAAAAGTGACAAGATTAAACACTTGACATTATGGTGGGTTTATTCATAAGCTGATGACTAACTGTCAGCAATGTCACATTAATCACAGTTATGAAAATCATCAGTGTACTTTTAGCGTAAAGTCAATGGCGGTCAAAGCAGCTATTTGCCACCATGATGAATCACTTCTAACTGCGGTGATGTTGTTGTTTCACAGTAATGGATTTATTGTCACATAATGAACAGAGCAACTTTTTAATTTCAGCTGAATGACGACCATGTCTCTGCTGTTCACTGTGACTGTGCATCATTCGCTGCAATGCTCCATGGGTAGTGGTACTTTAAAGTAAAGATGGATATAGTCTTCTCTTAGACAGCTGTCAGTCAACAACCTGACTTTCATTGGTCCATTTCTGCAGCCTCCATGCTGTCAATCCCCTCACACACACTTTGATCCATGAGGGGATTAAGCTGTCTGATGCATACTAACTGAGTGACAGTTAGGAAATATACTTTAATAATAATATTAGCAGTCTGTCCACAGCCTGACACTCACCTTTCACTCCTACACTCTACTCGGGCTTTCTGTCCTATTCATGTTTTATTGTGCTAAAAAAAGAGAAAACATTACACACAGTCTAGTGAGCTCACTCACACACACACACACATGTAACCTCACACACCCCCACTTGGGCTTTAGCTATGGGAATACAGAAACTAAATTAGCATAATAAATTAATATCCCTCACTTGCTCTAGCCTGTACAGCCTCAGAGCTCCAAAGCTGCAACCGACTCTTCATCCTTAATGTCCCCACAGCTTTCAACATTATTACCACGGCTGACCAGTCTCAGCTAACCATGATTCACCTTGGCAGTGTTTCTACCCTGATGGAATTGATAACTATAACGAACCATATGCAGTGGCAGTAGCATTGAGAGTTCAAATTGGCTCTTTTCTTGCATTCAGAGATTGTCCGGTCATATTATTTAAAAAAAACATTATAATGTGTCGTGAAATGTTTTTTTGTAATGCTTTTCTAAATATGATTTGCTAGCCTCTGGTGTTCAGTTACAGCAGATGGTGAACACACAGTGGGTGGATGGGAAACCCTCTGGAGGTTCAGTCCAGTTCCCCCACCTCCATAAAGCCAAATAAACAGCTGCAAGCGTTTCCAAAGCAAATATCTTCATTGTTGTATTAGAAGGTAGTGTTGAATAAAAGGTTACTGCTAGAGATGAAAGTATTTTGCTTGGCTTCATGACTTTGGAAAAGCAATGTGGTTATACGTGATTTTACGACATTCTCTTGATAGCTGTTTTTCTTAGTTTGGGCTATGCATGATAATCCTAAAAAACAACATACTGTATTCAAAGAAACACATACATGTCATTGTAGGTTTATTACATTTGAAATAAATCAAATACATTTTAGAATCATTAACCAATATATGCACAAAATAATGTGATGGTATGAACATTTCTTCTACAATCCTATAAAAGTACAACAGCACTGTGGATTTTGTTTTTGGACTTGTGTTATCAGAGGGCTCAACACACAAATCCCTGACAAACAGAAGGTTAAATTCACTGTGAAAGGAGCCTTTTTTTTGGTTTGTAAGTTTTTTTGAAAGGTCACTGATCAATATGAGAGCACATTTCGCTCCTTTTGCTTGATGTACCTTGGCAGCTCTGCTTGGAAGGTCTTAGTTGACCCTTCGATTGTATGCAGGATAGCTGACGTTGTGTGTACTTCTCTCTATCTCATTACCAGCGAAGGCTCTGACTCACTACACAGACTGGGAGGTCCACACATCTACCAGTAAATCAATGTGTCTGTGGTCTCTGAGGATCATCCGTGTCTAACATTTCTACTTCTATACATTGAACCCACTGCCACAATGACACAATCCAACAATGCACCAATCAAACGCTGGGTCCCTATATTCCACTTAGTACAACATCTATATCAGAGTTGTTTTATTTTAGAAGTTAGAGTGATGTCAGTAGGGCTGGGATTCATAATGAGTATGGAGTGAGCATGATTACAATTCATGTTGAGGTTTGATGTTTCAAAGAAGTTACAGATACAGTCATTCATAAAGTAACAGTTAATGCCATTATTTATTGTCACCCAATACATACTTTACAGTAGGCTCATTTGTTATTGGCTGATTGGGGAGGTTTAGAAAGCGAGTGACATTGTTTATGGTTCAGCTTTATAAACTTTCATTGTCCTATATCACATATAAGTGAGAAATGAGCGGTCCAACCTAACAGTGTTAAACACATTCTTTTTTTTTTAAAGCATTTTACACTAAATTTTTACACAGAAAGTAGCTAAATTATTAATGTCTCATGATGACATTTGCCTCACGATGACATTTTAGACATTAGTCACACCTGAATACCCTTATTCTTTACAAAATAAGTTGACCTGCTAATACAATATGATAAACTGGGAAGGCATATCATCAAAAAACATACTACTCCATGATGCTTGGGTGTGACTCTTGGCTCTGGCTTGGTGCCCTATTACATGGAAAATGATGCTTACAAACTAACTAAGAACATAGTGAAGGTTGGAGGGAAATAATGCCAATCTGGAAAGGCTCAAGGAAGAAGCTGAGAGACAAGAGCAGGTGGGGAAACATTCTGGGTATTTAGCACTCTGGCAATCAATATTGCACTATGTCAGTACTCCTTAAGAAGAGTTATTCAATCACCATTAAACAAGGCAGGGTCAGAGTGCATAGTACAGTAGGTAGTCAAAATGCAGTCATAATCAGGGTTTATTAAAACTCCTTACTACACTGAAAAAACTGAAACGTTGAATTTATTTAAATTAATTATGTCAACACATTTCACACAACTGTATTAGGTTATTTTCATAAACGTCATATTTTAGCTTTCAACTAAACTAACAGTTTTGAGAGATCTTTTGACATAATAAAAGTCAAAGGTTCAGTTTTTTTTGTGTAGTAAACCCTCCAAAATTCAACCTCATCTCCATAAAGCGAAAGGTCCGGCTTATAATACAATTCTTTGATTTAAATAAGAGAAAATGTAAGACCTCACTAAGCAAATAACCTTAGATCTCAGTGATGTTTCACAGTTGGGCTTCTACTTTAGTAAAAGTGGTTTCCTACTGAAATTGTCTCCAAACCAGAATGTTGACTCCAGGAGAGCGTTCACTCTGAGAGAGAGAGATCGAGAGAGAGTCCCTTTGATACTGGAGCCAAGAACAAGATGAGCTGGAATTGAGAGAAGAGGCAAGTTGGGGAGATAAATGAGAATATGTGTTTCATAGTGCCCTATAGAATCCCGATCAATACTAGTTATACCGCTCCTGTTGTCAGCTCAAAGTGCTCCTTTTCCACATAAATTGTTGAACATCTCCAACATAACTGCTGCTGTACTAGCACTGATGAAACTGCTGTGTTCTGATGGAAGTATCTTTCTCAAGAAAAATATATAACAAAGTGCTCTCAACATTGCAATGATTTTCAAGGAACTTAGAGGGATTGTTGTTTTGTAAACATAGATAATGTGATGCTATGGCATTCAAATGTTCTATGAAGTTATTGTTCTGCCTTTTGGGGAACTTCGATGAAGGCAACTGTGCTTTGTGTCATTTTATTTATTTAGCTGCTAATCCCTATCTAATCCTGCTTGCAGTGATAGATGGAATCCATGGATGCGGCATTACTTCCTTTGATCTTGCTGAAGTTTCGCCTCATTTGTCACATCCATTATGCTGCATTCAAATTGTCCTTTATTTTTAGTAAACCTTTGTTAAAGTCAGAAGACAGATTACACACAGCCCTTGTAATTTATTTAAGGATGAAGAGTAGATCTTAGATCAAATGTGAGTCTAGGGGAGAAGAAGAAAAAAAATGCTGTGAATATTTTCTTGAAAAGTAATTCAGTAAACTTCATTGTCTGATTGTCATTCACTTTGTGTTACCCACTATTTTGTTGGTGAGTGTTTTGCAATACTGCACATGACTGTCAGTATTTCTTATAGTTTTCTTGTGTTTTCTCCTCCATCTAAATCATGGCGTTTTTATTTTTTGGCTCTTCCCTTCTATATATTCTTTATCCTTCAATTCAAGCACTTCATCACAACTGGCCGTGACCGTGAACCCGCCAGCAGTGGCTTGATTGTACATTCTGTGACTTCCTACAATTCGCTATTTTTTTCAAATACATTGTTACATGTTATTTCTAGCCTTGTTACTCAAGGCTAAGCCATTTGTGGCTCAATGTTTATTGTTGAGTTGTGAGGTTTGTCACAGGATTTCAGCTGCATTCAAAGGCTGTGAGTAATGTGTGTTATTTTATCTCACCAACCTGCTCTCAAAATAAACAATCATTTCCAAATGTTACATTTGTTTAAAGGAAAATCATATGTATTTAAAATAATTGAATAGTGAAAATGATTTGATTAACAAAGGGCACAGGTGCTAAACATTTAGAAAATGGAAAAAAAGGAGGCCATCAAGTAAATGTCTGTCCCTCACACTCCATCGTCACATGATTATATTGTCCATAATTTATCAATTGCTTGTTTGTTGAACTTTTGCCAGAAATACACCTTTGTTCATAGCAATATGAACTACAACCACCCTTTTCAATTTTCTTTGCGGATGCATGCAAACAAAGAGTACAGTCATTGTGTTGATAAAAGACATAAGCCTTTAATTTAACCAATCAACGTGCTGGATGCTTCCTCCGGTTCTGAAGACTGCAGATTAAGTGTTAATTAACAGGACAAATTAAGTGTGGGTAGAGATTAGAAGGATCCTCCTCCACATCTTGACACACACACACACACACACACACACACACACACACACACACACACACACACACACACACACACACACACACACACACACACACACACACACACATGGAAGTAGCTGGATTGACAGTTGTTTTTTTTGGAGGACCATAGTACTGGGAGTACAGACCTGGCAAACAGACCTGTGTCCTCTCAAGAGTTGCCATACGTTGGGTACAGATTGATTTATGGGGGCCCATTATCCAAACATGACCAATACGTTTGTCAAGAGAGAATCTTCAACATGGAACGTCAGAAGGGTCCTGCACACACACGTTTATTTTGTGACTTTTTGCAATGCAATTTGACACGATGCAGCACTTCGCAGTTTCACCTGCCAGAAGTATGTCTTCTTAGAAATATCTATGTGTTTGTGTCCTTAAATATATTTGTTATTTTAATCAACACAACCATGTAATTGGATGTCAATCAATATAAGTACATACACACTGTGCTTTCATTAATAAAATAACAATAATTAAATTGAGTCCCCAAGATATGCTCTGCCATTAACTCTCACACGAGGCTTGTCATGATGATCGATCACTAGGAGTCTGTTTTTCCATTAACTGAAACAGTCCAACACGTTAATATTATCAGACTGATGATAAAAACTACTCGTATCTGCCAAAAAATAAAGTTAAGCCAATTAATCAGGAGTTCGACCAGCCAGCATTACTTAAGGTTATCCAAAGTACTATCCTCAAAGGAAGCTAACTGTGTTTATATTTTAACCTGGGACCACATTTAGCATCCTGTGATGATCAATGTTCTGACATTCACTAAGAATGTAAAGTGTTGACTATAATTGAGACCACTGCTGTTTTAATATTGTCCCTGGGAAGTTGCTGTATCTCCAGGTCTGTACCATCATTATGAAATATGGATGCACTGCATGCCTACCTTGTCTTGTGTATCCCCCTGCACCGCCGCACAGCCACTAAAATACTCCATTATTAATATCAACATTGCACAATCTCCCACTTGGTGAGATCATGTCTCATCTATATGCCATGTTCTCTCTGCTCCCAGTCATGCGGGACTAAGCTGTTTCTCTCTCTGCTAAAGCTCATTCAGAGTCTGACATTTAGCCTTTTTCACTGGAGATCTTCAATAAAAAGCAATAAATCCACATTTTAACAGGATTGTTAAATGTTTCACAATGCAAGGCTAATATGCTAGTTTTTAGATCCAATATGTATATTCCTGATTTGAATTCCAACACCTCACAGCCTTGTATGTACTGATAACCAGAGTTGGGTAATAATATTACTTTTGTCGGTAACGGAGTAGTGTAACGCGTTACTTTTATAATTCAGTAATCACACTACAGTTACTAACATTGCCCCGACACGCGTTACTTTGTTACTTTTATAAAATCAGTCATAATCACACTGACAGACAAGAGGGGTTTCCGCCGCAGGTTTATATGTACGTAATCTGCGCGACTTGCACGTCCACATCTCCGCGTGCAGTGCTGCATAAACATGGCTGAGTCAGCGATAACTTTCGAGGGGTGGAGGTATGCCCATTATTTTGAGTTCGTCCGAAGAATAGACAGGAATGTGACGGTGAGGTGCAAACTGTGTCCAGGCCAGAAGCTGTTATCCACTGCTGTAAACACCACGTCAAACCTCAACAAACACCTGCAAAGAACACATGCTAAGGTGAAGCTAATAGCTAAGGACCCCCGAACCCAGAGTGAGGATGTTGTGAGTGCGCCGCCGCAAGAATTTGGAGGACCGGTAACCAAAGCAGAGATGGACAGGCTTGTAGCATCCTTCATAGTAGAGGTAATGTTGCCCATTTGCACAGTGGAATCACCCTCGCATCGTTCAGAGATATACTGCGCAAAATACAGATAGCAGGAGACAGAGGACAGCCATAGTCAGAGCTATCTGGATCAGTCTTATGCGACAATGGAAACTGAACTAAAGAGAACATTTGAAACTTTAGCAGTCTGCGTGATCTGCCTGCAGGGAGGGGCTGGCCGGCCCTGCGAGTAAAGTAACGAGTAACGTAACGAGTAAAGTAACGAGTTACTTTATGTAGAGAGTAACGAAGTAGTGTAATATATTACTTTTTTTTTAAAGTAATATGTAATATGTAATATATTACTTTTTTTTTAGTAACGACCCCATCTCTGCTGATAACCCTAGCCAACACCCATAACACTGACTGCAATTATCAATGTTCTCAATGTCCATTACAAAGCAATGAACCTAGCTTGGAAATATCAACAAATTATTTAAAATATTTGTCTCTTTATTTCTTAATGTAGTCCTTGTTTTGAGCCCAAACCATCCCAGTCAGAATGAAATGGATTTTTTAAAGTCTTACAAGTAAATAAAGATTTAAATTTTAGATATGTTTTATCACTCCAGTTATTTTCCTTTATGTTTTTGATTACATATGTATATAAGCACAATGTTTTGTCATTGTTAAACATAGGGTGTTCAATGAAATGCATGTTCCAAGCTGCTCTGTAGTTTGATTGTACGACAGAGGATACCTCTATATCTCTTGCCAGATGGCAGCAAGGTGAACATGCTGTGGCTGGGGTGCATATTGTTCTTTTAATATCCTTTGGGGTCTTTGCAGGACCTTTTTCTCGCCAATTGTTCACTGAATATCAATACCCAGGATCACTAATGCTCAGTAGGTAGATACCAATGAGGTTCTGGACAGATTATATTGCCCGTTGCAGAGCCTCAAAGTAACATGATTGTTCTCAACCCGGGCAAATGATTATAGTGTCATTTGCAGTCATAGTTGTACAGTGAACAAGAGGGAGCTGAGATAACAGCCTTAGAATAGAGAGAAAAGTGAACTGCTTTAGGTCTATTTGTGAGCGCAGTACTCAAGTCCATGGTGCATACGTGCCATCACTTTCAAAGGGAAACTTTTGTTGAATGTTGAGCTGAAATGATAGAAAACATGATGTTTTTCCCGATCTGTTTTGACTGAGTGGAAAGCAGGGGAGAAGCTGCAATCTGTGATTCTTTTGGCTCTGTATGCAAACTGTGAGGGTGAGTCAGGGGCGGACTGGGACTAAAAATCAGCCCGGGAATCTCACCCAGCCCAGCCCACGCCACGTGGAGTGTCAACGGGGGGCGGGGTGCTAGTGAACTGTCAACGGCAGCCTCGCTGCGAGGAAACAATGGACCTCTCGCCTACCTTCAAAAGTAGAACATTGCTCTACTTTTGAAGCTACGCTTTGCTCCCACAATGCAGTTCGACGAAGCGTGACGTCACCCCATTCAAAGTGAATGGGCAGAAGCGTTGAAGCTTCAACGCACGGCGCCGTGTGTAGGGGCCGTAAGTAATGTTTTTGTTTTGGACGGACACTATAATTTACATTTTTTCACTATGTTCAATCTGAATTGACTTTAAAATAAAAAAAAATCTATATTGATTCTGACTTTTCTACATCCAACTCACAGGTTTATCATTGCTTTGAGAAAAAAGATTATTAATTTACCCCTTTTAGAAGTGAAGTTATAGTCATCAACAGGCTCAGGGCTTAACAGGTTAAGGCAGCTCAATAGCCAGTGCTTTCAAAACGTAGACAATCAGTCATGCTGGTGCTGTCACAGCAGTTTTAAACCATACAACCAAACACATATTTTTAAAGTTGAATTACAGCATAATGAAAGAGCAGCCCCTCTACATTCATGTATTTGAGTCGATAACAATAAGATTAGAAGCAGCCAATGATCTCAACATCTATTCAATAATAATCAACCATGAATAATGTTTCTAGAGAAGATTATAGACTTGGGGTTAGCTAAAGTTCATTTTCTGAGCGCTAAATCAATTGTGGGTGTGATGTATCTGATCGTTTGATATTAATCATGTAGTGACACAGAAGATATGAATGTTTTTGAACAGCCATCTAACATTTTCATAAGCGGTGCCTTGCTCATGGGCACTGGGCCCCCTCTAAGCACCAGTCCACACTCCATATTTAGGTATTTCGGGGACTTGAACCAGCGACCCTATGGCTCCCAGTCCAAGCCCCTACTGACTGAGCCACTGCTGGCTGTGTATTCTACATTTGAGGAAGGGGTTACTGTTATGGTGATTCACCCTCCTACTATTATTACCTTTTAGAATATAAAACATTGAGTGTATCACTAAGATTGTAAGAGGATTATTGACCCTGGTTGAAACTAAATTCCAAATTGTGTTTTTGTTACCATTGGTGGACCCTTTTTTTGTTTTCTACAACAATGCTTTTAAGGTTTTTTTTTACCAGAAGAGACATCCAAACTCAAATCGTTTCTGTCTGTACACTCTGGCCTCACCACAAGCCCCACTAAAGTCATTAGCCTCCAGCCATTTGATTAAATGTGGCCATTGATTCCCACAAGAAATGAGTCAAGCTCAGCATCACCTGATCAGTGCTGCCAGTTCCCTAATGGAGAGAGAAAGAGGGGTGGAGAAAGGAATTGATGGAGGTAGGAGTTGACATTAACAATGTAGGGATGAGAGGTGGGAAGATATGAAACCGCTTAATGTGAAATACAGACACCCACCGAGGGACATCTAGCATCCTATTGTTCCTGAATCATGGCAGCTTCCAACCGCCTGATGGGTTTACACTGTTGTCTAGCAATGACTGTACATCTGCTGTCACTATAAAGGGAGCTGACGATTTATAAACCTCAGTTAATTCAGCTGTGTTTCATGAGGCTTATGTTTAAGCTTTAAGTCCTGTTATGTTTCTTTATTGTCAGATTTAGCTGCACATTCCCTGATATCTAGCTCAACATTATTTCCCCAGTTGATAGTATGAAAGTAAAATGTGTATACAATATCATGTAATTAAATGTGCTTTTCTGTTGGAGGAATTGCATTTTTCTCGTCGGATGCATCTCTGCAGCGATACGCTGAAAGCAGAAATCTGACATGACCCAGTGACAAGTTTATATCTCTACACACTCTTCAGAGGTTGTATGAAGGTCTGTTTAAATGTTATGTGTCATAATGGCAGTATCAGCGGAAGCTTCAGGAGGGGGTGTGAGCCACAAAGGTGAAATGAGACACAGCAGGGAGGAGGTCAGGATAGAGCGTTAGAAAAAATCTATACTGTAAAAGTTTCAGAGCTACACATGTAGCCATATTGCCAGAGGCTTTTCAGTTAATAGCATACAGATTCCCACTATTAAAGCTACTGAATGGCATGAGCAGCCTCCGGCCATGGCACAGGACCAGGAGCAGCAGGAGAGACCAATATGGGAATGGTGAGGTAGAGCAAAGAGCCATAATGTGTCCCAAAGGTGAATATACAAGACTGACAGAGGGTTTGATGGATTGAAATTACAGCAGAGGGACTGGCTACTGTAGATGAGAGGAAGAGAAAGTGAGAAGCAGGACAGATTGTTCTGTTTTGTTCCCCTCACCTAATGTATTACTCCTTTCTGCTTTTTTTTGTTGCCACGTCATGATATAATACTGCACTAATCTTTTTGACAATTCCCTCACCATACCATATATAACGTCTAAACCATTTCAGTCATTTTCCTTAAAGGTATCGATCCTCCACAATATGCCAACTCTTGATTTCCGTTGGGGCTTTCAGACAATAAAGGGACTCATTTTGCAAAGCAAATAATTTATTTTTTGATTTAGTAGTTGATCAATGTTAATAGTACTGTATGTGTTAATCGTGAGGAGGTCATTGGGAAAGTCAGCCAGTATGATTACGCCTCAAGGATGTACTTTTGAGTCATCCTGGGGTCATGAATAAAGACATGGTCACCATTTGTATTAGCTTTTTATTATTGTATTAATAATGTAACTTCCTTGACCCATATTTCCTTCTCCTCCAACATCACAATCATTATTGTGTTACTTACACTTTAATAGTGGCTGCTGTTGTGGTTGAGCAGGGATCAATTTCTAAGTAGTTCAATACCAATCACAGACTTAGTGCACCATGTAATGATTAAATCTACAGTAGTTAAACTTACAATATTGAGTGTTTGTTTGTTTATGTGGCATTTATTTCCTGTAAACAGACTCATAAAGAGCTCTGTTTTTTCAGCTGCTGGCCACTGTTAGGGTTGAGTGATTTTGTAAAATGTTCCAATTGGTCAGCCTAAAGCCATATTGCCACTGGTCCAACGATCACCAACTGTGGTTTGGTTCAAATGTGTCATTGATTTACCTTGTTTCTGAAAATGTCCAACTCTTTTAATTCAACTCGTTTACCCGCTGCCACTTTCTTTCTGTCCTCTGAGCAGCAAACAGCCGAGCAGGTCATTTCAATTTACTGAAAGATATGTACAAAAGTTTGTATACTGCTGATTGCCCTTAAGTCTTTGGCTGTAACTCAGTCCAATAGTTGTGCTTCTGTTTCAACCAATCTAAACTATCCCTGAAGCTACTGGCTCTCACCAGTAACTATTATAAGCAGCTGTTTCCAGCAAATGAAATGAAGAATGTGTGTGTAGTTTCATATCCAGCATAAAACCACATTGAGCAAATGCAAGTTATTGGCTAGTAAAGGGCAAATATATGGATCAAACCAGAGTTTATTGGACAGTTAATGTTGACCTATATTTGTCAGGTGAAACAAAACTTCAGCTTTTGATGCCTGGGTTTCTCAGCGTCTACTGAATATGTGAGAATAACTATGTTTATTGTATTTAATGTCCTCACAATGTGTTGTATTAGCAGGATAATAACTTCCCCCATAGACTGTGTGCATATTACATATGTGATTACGTCCAGGGGCCTTCTCCTCCCTGGTGGAATTGACTTGTAAATACTCATTTAGCGGCTTTAAATGCATGTAATCCTAGGGCGGCCTTAGACAAGGAGATGAAACAGCCCCTTAATAAAAAAGGCCACACAAGGCTAAATACACTTTACGGGAAACATTAATTAAATGTTCCCTGACTATATATAGAAAAGTCTTCCTGTTAGTCATGTTGTCCTTTTCTCTGGATGAGAATAAAAAGTCAACGGAGTGAGGGAAACCATTTTTTTTTTTTTGTGTTTTCCTTTTGAGTTGTCAAGTTCTCTGCTTTTTCTTTGTTAAATAAAGAGGTGATTTTTTTGAGGGAAGGCTTTATGTATTTTTGAGCTTTGTTGGCCGTTATGCTTCTATTCAGTTTTCACTGTCTGAGTCAGATCTTCATTGATACACAAACACAAGGCCCACATTATTATCACTCTACCTTAAGGATACAAAACAAAGGTTGAATATTGAAATGTAACTCAATGTTGTCAACACTTACAATAACTGCAATAAACACAACATACAATGCACATGAAATGGCTCACATTTGGTTACTCAGGATTGTGAAGTTTTCTGATGGTTAAGTCTTCCTAAATTATTTTTCTAAAACCTTTCACTTTAGTTATCTTAACCTCCCATATGGATTTTTCATTTGCCAACTGATGATGTGTAAATATGGTAGCAGTTAGAATTTATATTCATATGAAACAAAAGTCTTCTGAAACAAATTTCAAACATTAGTTTGCAAGTGTATCTCTGATTAATGAAATACAACTCAAGTATTTTTTAGAATATCCTTTTGAAGTCTGTTTTAATTTGGGCTAAACTCATTCGCCAATTATGCAATTTTTTTTAGTTGAATTAAATCTTAGAACTGCTCTGAGTGGATGAAAGCATTCCAATTTAAAGTAATTGTGTACTGTAGATAATAGCTCTCTGCAACACTGCCCATAAGTGCATACTTACTTTCTGCGAGGGGCCTTAACCTTTCTCTTGACTCTTCCATTTCAGTTGATATCCTCTTCATTTCAACATGTTTAAAGCCGATTTGTTAATCATGAATAATTACATTGAAGTATAATGTGAAGCCTGATGCTTCCAGTACCGCCATTGTTGAGAGCCTTGATGAAGGATTAGTTGTCCAGGGCTGACCTTCTGATATCTCACAAAAATCCTCTGGACAGACTCCTGATCTGCGTGGGTGTCTGCAGTGAGTTCAGGAGAGAACCGACTTCACGTTTTTCTTTCATTATAACTTCAAAAAAGGGCTATGTTCTCTTAATGCACATTTTAAAACCAGTCTTTAAACTTCAAGGCCCATTTAATTATTGCACTGCAACCTTGAAATTATATAAGCATTACCCGAGTAGCTGTATTTGAGAATGGCATGTGCTGAATATATGTCAAATTGAGCTTATGTGTTAATAGAGCTGCTAGCAAATGGCCAGTTGATGATGTTAACATGCAGCTCGTGCAAAACTGGAAGAAATCACATAATATGGGGTTTAGAAGAGGGGTGATTCACACAAAAGTACACCCTACAGAGAACACAAGGTTTTGTGTGTAAGTGCCAACAATGTATATTCATCAGCCTAATTCAAGAAACATGAAGAGACCTTGTTGTTTATGACCAAACTACAAACTGGCTACATGCACGTGTAATCCGCGTCATGTCCTGCCTCGTGCTCGCTCTATACAGGCGCCTACCTTCGCCAAAACCAAACACAGTATTTCTAGTACGTGACACTTCTTCCTTTTTGTGGAAAATAGAATCGCCAGACAATGTCAGTACCCATGGTTTATTAATTAATCAACATAATGAGAAATATATGAGGCTGAATGATGCTGACATAGTTTGTGTTACATTTATCAATGTAGTCAGTAACCCAACGCATATAATATATGTCCATTTGATGGTAACAATGTGCCGCCACAGTGTTTTAGGTTACTATAAAATAACATTTCAGGAAACCCATTTTGTCTCTTGCTGCATTCTCTTCAAAATAATTGAAATGTAATTTTGAACCTTCTGCACAACAGTCGGGAGAAAGTTGAGAGTAAATGAGTGGAAAGATTTCACTATATGATGCAACTATTTCATCTGAAAGTGCAGGAAATGATGAGTGCATTGTGTCGCTGTTAAAGTCATCAAGATAAGTGTTGTATGTTCGTGTGTTATCAGGCTACAATGTTCGTGTGTTATCAGGCTACAATGTTCGTGTGTTATCAGGCTACAGTAGATGCTGGATGGTCACATTTTACACATAAACTCTCAGACTGAGTCACTGGGGCAGGTTTGACTTTAAAGAGAGCAACATGTGTCTAAAGAGAGCTCCTGGCAATGTAATTCACACTCGACGTGCTCGCTTCGCTGTGTGTGTCCCATGGGCTGTGTGTTGGGATAAAGTGGGAAGCGTCATGGCTGACTAACACAGTTGAGCCGCTGGTCTTCTCTCCACCTCAGAGGATCCTGTTCATCTTCTGCTTTAAACTATCGCTCTGTGCCTCCTTTCTCTCTCCTGTCAAGCGTCTGAGCTTTCTCCCCACAGAGTGCCTTTTTCTGTTTCTTCTCCTCATTAAGTAAAACATCAAGCTGTGTTTCTAACATTTCCGTACACAAGTTGGACAATACACAACACTGTAAAGATGAATGTTACGCTCATAACATATCCCAAATGATACATTTTTCATTTGAAATTCATTAAATATAGCACACATTTCTTCTCTCTTGTTTGAATGTTCCCACATGAAATGAGTGAAGATCAGTTAATTAACCAATGAGGTGTTTTTGGCCTCACCTCATTTTGAGTCTGCTTTAAACCTTTTCATGATATCACCAAACGATCCCAGTGTAAGTATAAGATTAACGTGAGGCGAGATATCCCTGAATATCACAGTTAGGCATTTAAAGAGCATGTCCCATTTTCGACTCAATACTCCTGAACTGTGACGTGTAGAAAATACCAAAATGCGTACCTCAAACACATAATGCGCTTGCTGAATTCCTCGGTCCAATGTATTATTTGATTATTCCTATGGTAGGTCATTCTCTGACATTTGTTAGGTTTCTTTCGGCAAATGTCATCCAATCTCCTCTAAAGTCTTACACAGTGTCTTATTCTGATAAGAGATGCACACATCTACTCGGTGAACATGTACGATTTAAGTCTACATCAAATAGGACATTTTTATATTTTGATGAATAGTTTCATCAATAAAATAATGTAGAAGATTGTGTTCAGCATTGTTAAAAGTCTCCTCGTCCACCCTGAGCTCATAGTTACTTTGTGTCCTCTCTAATCTCTTTTCTTTCATACAGTGAATCCCCTCAATAAAGGCTCATTACTATTTAGTACGAACCATTAAATGTTCACATTAAAACTCCATTATTGAGAACTGCAGACGAACTAATCTATGCGCCTGAACATGAAGGTGAAGAGAATTAAAGTCCGATATAAAGTTGATAACTACGTGGAGTCTTAAGGCCCTGACACACCAAGCAGTCACCAGAGAACTCGCCGACGCCGACTGTTCTCCTGCGTCTTGGCCATGTGTCGCACTGGAACACACCGCAAAGACTTCAGCCGAGCACGTACGAACTGCGCATGCGTGAGTGGCAATAACTCTCCTTACCAGCAGGCGGCGGTAGTGTGTATTCGTCATTCAAAAGAGGCAACAACCGGAAGACAGAGAAGAAGAACAGACTGCGTGATCTAAACAAACAACAAATAGCGTGTGCGTTCCATTTTCACTCTCGTCCATCGAAAACATGTTTCGTGCGGTACTGGAGCTATCAGCCATTGGAGTGTTGCTTGTGGAAGACATTCTCAAGCAACCGTTTCGCTTCTCATGCACTGATTCGCTAGCTGAACAGCCAATCAGAGTGATTTCTTTGTCCGACTGCTTGTGGCCGACGCACGGCCGATTCAACATGTTGAATCGGCCGTGCGTCGGCCATGAAAGGCCAAATAAGGCGTGTCACGGCCGACGGTGCGGGACACACCAAATTGAGTTTGGGCGACAAGGCACTCTTCGTCGTCCGACTAACGAAAACGGCCGATTTCGGCCTGGTGTGTCAGGGCCTTTAGGAAAACCTTCACCCAATGCTTACCCATATTGGTTTTCCATTAACTCTATATTAACATTTCATTTAATTTCAAACCTTTATTTAACCAGATTGGTTCCTTGAGATCATAGATCTCTTTTTCAAGGGAGACCTGCAGCAATCTATCTAACATCATCTTTTAGTGACCCGTTTCTTCAATCCTAAACAGTGTTCTCTTTGTGTTATATTTGCAGCCTTGGAATCTATTAAACATTAAAGTAAAGGAGGCTGTGTGCTGTTTAAAGCTGCCATATGGGGCCGCGTATATCCTTTACACCTGATGAGTGCTAGATCACCCCCCCCCCCCCCCTCATGAGTCTGGTGTGACCTCCTTTTCTAACTGTCACTGCCTATCTCCTCTTTTAATTGCAACAATATCAGGGACGCAAATAACTCACTAACGTAGACAGTTGGATAAAATAAACTCGGAAACACACATTCATTAATCAAGTCTTCCACTGAGAGGAAATCTGTTCAATTTTGATTTTTACTGACAAACTCTGAGCAGAGGAAGTGATACAAATATTATTGCAAATGTAATCCGCCTCATCTCAAACAGGAAAGGAACATAATAAAGTAGATTAGTCAGAGGGATCTTGGGTATTTTGAGAAATCAAATGAGAGTCCAATGCTAGTTGGATATTAGCTCATGTACTGTAAATAGCATGAACAAACCAGCCTGTCCTCCTACAAAAAACGACCAAATAGGTCGATTGTTCAGCAGCTTAATACGACCCATAGTCACGTTTTAAAGTGTAGCACCTCTAGTGGTCGTGTAAGAAACAACATGCTCCCGTTGAATGCAAACGCTCCGGAGGGTCGTTTATTCACAAATAACCCTCTCTGGAAAATCCTAAATTGTGGAATAGTTTGGCCATTAAAATGCTTTTTGATTAGATTTCTAGCGAGAAGTAAATATTGTACTTTTAAAATCTACGTCCAGTGGATGTGTAGGATCTATAGTTTGATAGATATTACGAAGATTATTTGAGGTCCCGAAACTTCAATGTAGTTAATATCTCGGTAGTGAAGTGGACCGTTATAATGGAAGTAATGACTCCAAATATTGATGTTGCTTTTCACTTACTAACTGGGTGAAATAACTGGGTGAAATTGGACCTGGTTTAAGCAGTTCTGCTAACAAACTGAGCTGCTAGTTGGCGCTGATGTCTAATCTAAATCTCATTTCAGCTCTCATTTTAAATATATACAACTGCCAACTGAAGAGAATATCTTACTTAAACTTTCAGTTCAATCAAAATATTTAAACAAAAGTGCACTTAAACATACTGGCATTTCAAACAATGCCATGTGTAAGTACGTTTTGGCATACTTCATCTGAATGGACACTTACATTATAACAATACACAGGCTCTGCAGGTTTCCATTACCTTTTAGTGAAAGTGAGACGCATACAAATGGCAGCCACTCAGTCTCCAATGGTGCTATTCATTACAACATCCAACCTCATTGCAGATTTACAGTACTCACACATTGTGATATGTGTAAGGAGGATGAAATAGCTCAGGAGGGTGGTTGTGTAGAAAAGTCCATTTCCTTTCCATTTTCTAACTACATTACAGCATTTCATGGACCATTGAGCCACAGTAACATCATAATCAAACACTATCATCATGGTCAGTGGCTATAAAGGATCATGGAGGATATAGATACATTTATTTTACCAGCTCCAATGTAAGACTCTCGCTTTCTGTTTCCACTTTCCTTTACAATAAACCCACTATTGTACATACTATTAAGAGACGGGAATCAGTTTATTTCTAGCTCTGTGAAGCGTTCACACAATTTAATATTAAAGATCCATTTCCATATATAGAGAACATTTATGATTGTTAATTGCTATGAATAAAACAGAAAGGTAATTTCAATGGTTTCTTTACATTTTAAATGTTTTTCTCTACCCAAACAGTTTTATTCAAATACCAATACGAGAAGAGATAATTAAGAATTCTCGAAATATCTGACATTTCAAGGCAATAAAAACGTCAGCATTTGGAAGTGCCTGAGTACTGGAGATGCACTTTCTCCATTATTAGCTTTGGCATGTTCTGAGTGCTTCATCTTTATTTAGTTTAGGCTGTTCACCATGTTTCCGTTCTAATGTTACCCTAGCTTAACTTTCTCCTTAAAATTGCAACGCAACACACTGATGTGATGTGAGCAATTAGGTATGGCGATAATGATGAAATGTTGTCTATGCAGTTGTTTCAGTTGAAGTGTGATGTTTTTTATGCTGATCCCACAACCGTTCTTGGATTAATTATGAATCAAACTCGTTGTTAGTTGTGGTCTTCTAGACATTTTATGTGGGTCATACATGGTTACATTTTCTATACTCCTATACTCATAAACCCCTCGGTCCACAGATTGTAGAGCTGCAGAGCACAAAGGAGGAGACAAAGAGCAAAGACTGCGGTTGATTCTCTCAGTCAGAGTTTTGTCTTCTGTTTACTGCGTACATCTGGATTTAGAACCAGATTAATGTTTGGTCTTGTATAATGAATGATTTGAACAAAGCTGTGTTTGAAAGGAATACGATGAGGTATACAATGTACACTGTTAAATATGAATCCATGTCTGATGGGACCATCGAGTCAATTGGGTATTTTATAACTTCGTGCATCTGTTTGCTTTGTCTGTGTTGCAATTACAATACACGTGAGAAAGGAGGCTTTGTTTTGCTCTTGAGATGGTTAATGTACTTTAGATAGTGAGATTACTGCAGAGTATTGGTTTTGGTCTCTTTCTTAAAACACACCTTTCCAACCACACCCACTTATATAACTGAGAGCTCTTAACCTCAGGTATACTGGCTGGGCTGACTTCCTTTCTATACAGTAATTTCTGACAATGCTTAAAGGTGATTCAGTTACATTACATTACATTACATGTCACTTGTTAGACGCTTTATCCAAAGCGACTTACATACTCAATACTGTGGGCAATCCCCACAGGAGCAATTTGGGGTGAAGTGTCTTGCCCAGGGACACAACGACATGCTGACTGCAGTGGGGTTTGAACCTGATCCGAACACCAACGCACATCCCACTGCACCACACGCCTCCCATTCATTTTCAGTTTTTCGTTGCTAACTTTTTGTCTTTCTCTCTCTTTTCTTTTGGATGCTGTGTCCTGACCGTCTCCATCCTAAACCTCCATCTGTGGATCATGAAATGCAGGTAAAACACAACTTGTGGTCTTATGTAAATAACAAATGAGAATGCATTTTTCTCTGAGGGTCTACTTTAATGTTTTTGTGTGCTGTGTATAACTGACCAGGGGTGCTACTTGCTAAAGGCAGAGTTGGCCCTACCGACATTCTTAGCTTGGTGCTGTTTTCATGGATGGACTTTGAATTAAACGTATTGTTTCCTTTTGCTGAATCAATCTTCTTCTTCCAGCTTCTTCCTGCATTGCACTGTGGTGATTTTGACCAGTTGCTGTTTGTTTATGTTTTTGTCACCCCATGCAGGGACAGCCATATGGTTAGTTTGTTTTTGTGTGATGGATTGCATTTGTCAGGTTCAGCTGCCTTTGCCGCAGAACTGCTCCAAGCCTAAACCCAAAGATTATAATAACGGCAGTACACCAGACCTCATTATCACAATGCTATAAAGGTGTGTGTTCCCTGCTGGTGGTCTAAAGTCAAGGGGTATTTAGGCAGCAGCACTGGAGCAGGTTGTCATTATTCATGAGCGCAGGTCAGATTTTGCCCTGTGACTTTTTAAATGTTGGTCAAAAAGCCTTTTTAATTTTTCAAAACAGTGTAGCTCATGCATAACAAGTGGAGTATGAATGCAGAGCAGCCTGCAGAGGGAGGGTTAACTCGTAGAAGGACAATATGAGTTCCAGCCAGACTCATTGTCATAAAGTCACTCTGAAACGCTGCTTTAAGATGATGCATTTAAAACAGGCAGGCAGTAAAAAGTCTCAATTTGCGACACTAAATGAACACATTTCATATTACTTTTAGTATTATCCTCAAGTACACTAACTCTATGCTACATGTAGACTGTGAATGCTCTTGCAGTCTACCTGAATGTATTGACTTTTCATACCATCGTTCTTAATAAGGGTAAAAGGTGTTATCATACTGTATACAGCGTTACACTATACTTGATTATCTCAACTGCGTCCACCAAAACCATTTCATGTTGTACCTTTAGAGCAGGGGTGGCGAACCTTTTTCCTCTCAAGGGCCATTTCAATTTTTTCAACATCCTCCGAGGGCCGTACACATTATTGACCTCTGCTTAAAAATACTAAAATCACAGCCCATTCATTTCGTCTTTCTTTCATGCTGTGCAAAGAAAAAGCAACTTCTTAATCCAGATATCTTACCATGACTTGCGTATGCATGCACGTGCACGGTGTGGCATGACCACCAAAACAGAAAGATATGGACACAAGGTGTCTGCACATTTATTTAGTTTCCTATCCATGTGGACATGATTTAAATGGGGGGTGGACCTAACCTCCTCTAGGGGGGTCCGGGGGGCAAGATTCTTTTTTAAATGTTGAAGTTAAAAGCATCAATCTGGTGCACTTTGAGAGCAACATTAAGAGATCTATGGATATATATCTCAACACCCATATGAAACAGAACTGTAAGCAGATTTTATTTTTCTTTATGGATATTTTACAAATCACTCCCCTTTCAAACTGTATTCTTGTTTATTAATAACAACTTTGTTTTACTGTCACATAGTATTTTATCCCTGTTTACTTTATTCTCTTGTTTTTTTATAACTATAATGATCATATAAAGATGTGCCTTCACCTCACTGGTTGTAGAAAAAGCTTCTTATATTCGTTAGCATAGCTAGCTAACCAGATGCTAATAACAACAAAGTTATTGACTGTATGATCAGTATGACAGATGAACAGATCGCCACTGGGCTTTCAACTAAAGACACAGCCACGCAAAAACTGCGGCATGTGTACGGCTCCTTATGGGTACTGACATTTGTGAAGTGCCGGAGCGGCGTTCTGGTGCTCTCCGGCAGAACTGCACCCCTGTCAGACGAGACATATACCACGTGATGACACGTTAGGCTCGTGTTGTGTTCAAGGACCCTGACCTTGGCCAGGAAAAACAGGCACTGCTTTAGAGTATGTTGTGGACACTTAGAATCAGATACACATTTCCTCATGTTGAAATGCAAATATCCTTCATGGTTTGAGTTGAAATAATGTCAGTGTTAAACAGTGCCAGATAAAACATAGAGGTTATTCCTAAGAAACACAGTTTGACATAGTTGACATGGCCGCCATGGTGGGTGGTCTTAATCTGGAGGGAGGAGTTGATCTGACCGTGAATGTAGAAGTGATCGGGCTAACAAGTCTGCAGAGACTCAACAGGAAAATCCTCAGGAGAGCAGCTGGACTCTCTGTCTTTCTGTTCAATATGCTCAGGAAATGCAGCTGAATCCTGCTGCTGGATGCAAAACAAAGAAATACAAGTCTGATTTGCCAAGATTCTTAAGAAACGGCTCGATGACAGATCAAGAGATCGTCATTTTGTATGTTTGCTCCCTAACAGGAAGGTGACAGATCTGCAGGTCCCCTTCCGAATCTGCACCACATCTATTTTATGTTGAAGATTTGTTTATTTAAACCTTGTCCTCATTTGGAGCATACATGACATATCGGTAACTCGGTAGATGTGTTCAATAACAGACAAACGTAATGTGTCAAATGTCAGATCTTCTCAGAAGAAGTTGGCAGTTTGAAGTAAGGTCAATGTCAGAAGTTGTTTTGAGACTCAGATACCTGTGTGTGATTTCTCTCTCAAAGAACCTGGAGTCTTTCATTTGTGGGTAGCCCAGGGATGTTGTTCTCTGTGGCATTAAAAACATCTTTATCAAAGGTTTGCATCCATGTTGCATGTATAAACACAACTGCGACATATACACCGTCACACACCATCAAAGTTTTTCCTCTTTTCTTCTGTCTCCAGTAAATCATTTTCTTCTTCTTCCCTGCAGACACACTGCAGCTTTAGAACATTCTATGGCAGCTCGACTGTCAAGTTAAAGCAAGACAAGAAAACATTTCTGTCATGAATGTGTGTCAGGAAATGAGTTTTTTGACCTGTGCCTTCCCATGTATAAATGTTACTGGATCTTATATTCATGCTGGTTCCGGATGAAAGTGTCTCACTCTTGGAAGTATTTGATATATACACTGTCGGCCAGGGATGCAGGAAGTCAGTCAGAGCTGGGGGGGCGGAGAGCTTTGGGGGATTTCACACACAAAATGCAGCAGGTTTTTTTCTAATCAGAAGACGATTTATTGTTGATTGAGACGCAGCCGGGTAGCAATAACAACGCACTTGAACTTTATAGTGCACACTGCGCACCGGATTGTATAACAATAACAGGAGCAGAGTTAACAGAGATTAAACAGATTAAAACGGAATAGGCCTACATGAATAATCATAGGTTTCTAACAGTGACAATTTACACATTTTACACAATTGCACATTTTTGTGAATTCGGCTGTGCGATATGCTAGAAAAGCGCTAAATGAACGTATTTATTTATTTTATTTAAGTGAACACAGAGCAAAAATCTGAAAATATTAATAACGAGTAACTCTGAACTTCTCTCTCACTCTCTCTGACTCTCTCTTCGCGCGCACACAGCAGGCTACAGAAAACAGAAGGTGGTCTTGCGCTCAGGGGTGGTGGAAATAAGTCACAGTCTGTGCAGTCATTTGTTCCTTAGCAACAGCTAAGTGATTAGCTTAGCTGTTGCTAAGGAATCACTTTTGACAAAAATCGTCGCAAAAGTCGTTGCGCGCGCAACGTTTTTTGTTATGATATTTTCTGTGTAGTTACACAGAAAATATCATAAATACAAAAAATGTTATGCGCAAAAAATCACGGTTGAGGAGGTTGAATTGACCAGCAGTAATAATAGTCTGCTACTTATTAATGATATGTTCTATATATCAACCATTTAAAAAACAACCATGTTTTATAGACTGCTTACACTAAAATGCTAACTCAAAATAAAACTTTTTTATTGATTTGTTTAGTGAACTTTTTGGCGTTGCAGTTACAACTCTCCGCCAACAGATGGGGGTGCTGCAGCCCCCTCAGCACCCCCCCCTTCCCGCGTCCCTGCTGTCGGCTAACCTTCAGAGTAAGAAATGTAAGTTGCTATATAGACTGGAGTGCTCTAAGTCTACACATATGAATATTAGCAGCATGAAACTGACCAGGGTTCAGCAATACAAACTTTTAGTCACTACCAAAAACAATGATTGATGTTTGATACCCATCACTGCCTTTGTTATTGGGTTTTTTGTGTTTAAAAGTGTCATGATACATCTTCACTCTGCTTCTTTGAGTATGGAAAAAGTTAATCAGCCAGTTTAACTAACTGAAAGTTATCCTTTGAAATATCAAACATTAGCAAATAAATGTCCTTGCTGAATTATCAACCCTTGCTGATGATTGATTAAATAACAGTCTATTCCTAAAGTTGTATTAAACAAGTTATTATGTTGAACAGGGTATTTGAAGTGGCCAAGATAAGTAATATTAGCATGTACACACTACTATCAATTTACAAAGAAAAAGAGATGAGGTGAACCGGGAGTGAGAGAGATTTTGTCCTTTTTGTCAAATCCGTGGATATTTGTCAGCTGCAAGAAGAATGGTGTGACGGTTTAATAAAGTTAAAAGGTTTTTGCTGTGGAGCTTCAGATCTACATTTGAGTCTGTCATGGGTGGACATCTATCAGCTATACGAGACAAAATGGGTAGGAGGAGGAAGAGAAGGGTTTTACACAGGGAGGAAGACGAACATGTTTGCCCTTGAAACATGATCAGTTCTTCAACAGTAATAGACTTTTTTTTACAAACCAGAGTGCAAAAACAAATCTCTTCGCTTCATATAGTGGGCTACTTTACTTAATAACTGCTGTGTTATTCCACATACCTTTATTAGTAAATATCTTCAGAAAAATGCCTCCATCCCATCGTCTCCAACAGAGCACACATAAACACAAACATACTGTACCTTTATTTATATATATATATATATATATATATATATATATATATCTATCTCACTGACCTTACATTGTACAATACAGATATATAACAGCAACAACCAATTCATATTTTCTGTCACGCCTGTCCTGTATGCAGAGTTATGGTGTTTTTTTATAAAGCACATACTATTTATAATACAAAATGATATAATGTATTTTGTGTAAAATGTGAAATCTGATTATGTGAGTCTGGCTGCTGATGCTGCGTTGGCTCTTGATAAGCCCATTTCAAAACTAATATCTTCTGAATGGGTTGACAAGATAATCCCTTTAACTCCAAATCTAGAACATCATTGGTTGACAACATAAACAGCTTGCTATGCTGAACCCACTGGTGGGATGAAGCAAAGTGTCCAAGTACAACGAGAACAACACAGCCATAAATCAAATGTTCTCAGCAGAGTCACAGATAATCAGCAGGGGGGCTGCATGGTGTGATGATGCCACAGGGGTGGATTCACTAGAAATAGACATCGGAGCTCGTCAGATCAGCAGAAGAAACTAGAGCTCCAAGAGTAATTAGCTTGTTAGCGCACTTGTCGCCGACTCTCAGCCATGTACTGTGTAAGATACAGTCCTGCTGGTCACAGAGTCAAGAGAGACGTGTTTTTGTTGGCATTTTGTTTTATTCTCTAAATCATTCTCCTACTGAATCAGAGTTAATTAGTCCCCCGTCAGTTCATCTTAAAAATGTCATGGGATTTAGGTCATGGCTCCATTACCCGATTTAGAATAAAATAATAGAAAGCTGTCGGTTCATAATATTGTCACAGATTGAGAGAACGCATTGATGAAAGTGTATGTATGTGACAATGAGAGACAGCGAGACATAGGACGTAGGAAAATATTTTAAATGTGCAATTCAATTCATTTTTCATACTTTTTACATGCTTACTAATTTGCACATTAGATCCTTAATTACATACATTCGTGTTTAGGCTTGTGTTGATATGGGTGTCCAGAGGGTTTAACAGACAACAGGATGTCATTGAAATGTCAGTAAGTAGTATACAGTTTTTCATTACTTTTATTAAGTGAAGGATTCATCAAAGATGTTGGTTGGTATCCAACTATTTTTATTTTAGCACTTCCTTAATTATACACTGTCACCTGCACATTAGCAACACATGTAAAATGTGTCATTCTGTCACTTTGAGTCCACATCTGTTGAGTTGACATCTTGAAAATTACCCATATTGTAGCAGGTTCCATAAGCTTGTGTTCATAAATATACAAATAAGGGGCTGTTGCTACTTATTTGATTTCAAACAAAAAAACGGAACATTTTGAAGTCCATAATGGCAGAAGAGCAACATAATTGCACCAACATACAAACTCACGTTTAGTGCCAGCTGTTGAAATACTGTTAATTAGCAACGTTGTGTCTGATGATTTATTATCATAAGACATTGTGTGTTGAGGGTAAAGTGTTAATATTGAATGCATTAATTCAACATTTCTCAGATGGTCGTTGACCAAGAGAGCATTGGTGTCACATAATAGTATCTGCTTTCTCTCGCCCACACACAGCATTGTTCACAGTTGTTCAGGGTAGTAATTGGAAGTGAACACGAGCACTAAAATATAGAAGGGATAAACTTTCTTTGCCAAGTGAAGCAAGTGTGTTTCATCTGAACTTGGCTCCTATCCAAGAAAGATCATTGCTTTACCCTGGCACGCGGCCTCACAGTATTTTTGTATTTCATTAGAAATGGAGGATTGACAGAACCACTGATCAAAGGATGAACACAACATATCAAATTGATATGCAAAAGTTATATTCATAAAATTGTAGACAACTTATTTCATTAAATGGTCAGGAATCCATGAAATATCTGTGAGAGGAGGGAATTATTTTGACTAAATATATTTCCCCAGATGATACTAATGACTTTGTTTACCAAACACATGCCTACCTAATCAGGTACAAGTGTAAACCTGCTTGTTAAGGTACATATCTAGTCAGCCAATCATTGTTTTAACTTTGACTGTGGAATATTGTTGGCTCGAGAAAGGTGGATTGGAGAATTTTATAAACTGTTTTTCCACAAAGAAGAACTGCAAAACAAAAAGACAAAAACAACAGGCGTCACAACACATTGTCTCTGAAGGCCAAACCTTTCAGAAGATGGGCTATGGCAGCAGATCATCACTGCATTGCAGTCACTTGGTCTGGTGGAGCACAACTTCTGACGCCTCATGCAGATGGTAGTGTCTGAATCTGGCACAAACAACATATCTTTTTGGATCCCTCCAGCCTTGTGTCAACAGTTCTGGCTGGTGGTGTCAGTGTCGGCAATATTTCCTTGGCATACATTAGGCCCCTTGATATCAACAAAGCACAAATGCAATGTGAGGACTGTCGCAGAGCATGTGCATTCCTTTATGGCCGCAGTCAGACACTAGTGTACTTTAGATAACTCACCATGTCACAAAGTACAATGTCATCTCAAGCTGGTTTCATCATGAGTCCGGTGTACTCTAATTGCCTCCACATATGTCAGATTGAACAGGAGAGTGTGCAGCTGACAGATTTGCAGCAACTGTGTGATTTAAAGAGCAGCTTGTTAAATTCATGCAACTAAGAATTTAAGCTGTTCTCTGAGGTCCTACCTGGTATTATAAAAGAGTAGCTTATGAAGTGGCAAATGAGTGTATATTGATATCTACTTGGTGCATTGGCAACATATTTTTAAACAGGCATCCATTGTTCCAAATAATATATTCCACTGACTAAAGTGACCACAGACAGACTTTGAATAAATGACCATAACATATACTACTTGCATTCATGTTCACTTTAGGATACATCGTAATATGACTGAATACCTAAAAAAAAAAAAGGATGTGCTCCCATCAGCCTCAGCTAGCAATCACATACTAGCATGCTTAGATGCTAGAGTGAATTGTTCAACATGGTCAACATTATACCTGCTAAACATAAACATGTCAACATATTCATGAGTTCAGTCATAGTGTTCCGAGAAGAGAAACCTATGTAATAACATTTAATGGTTGAAATTCTGCAAGACATTTATATTTGAGAGGCCATTGTGACAGAAATATATTTCTCCCGTAGGTGTTTTTTCATAGCTTATGTATTGCCACAGTAGAACACTATACTATCCTTTATTATTTCAGACCTGAGATGATATCCTCAAAACAGAAAATGTTTTAATAACTGAATATTTCTAAGATGCATTTGTTTTTGCAGTTTCCACTGACAAACTGCTGCTCTGTACATCCGCAAGGTCACGAGCTGTGGATAACACAGAGACGCTAGAGTTATGAAAATATCAAACATATAAATCACATTTTTATTGTTGTTAGGGAAGAGAAAGCTCGGTATAATAACAGCCTATTCTTTTTCAATTTAAATCCATTTGGGGAAGCATTTGTCTTTTCTCCCATTAGTATATAAGTTTCCTCAGGGAAGATAACTTCAAAGGTTCAACACATTTTCAAGAGAGGACTGAGGAAACAAAAGACTCTGGTGGTTCAGGCCTGGATTCAGCTCGTGCTGTGCTTTCTACAATATGGTCTACTACACTGTTTTACACACTTGTAATGGCTTCATTTTAGACAACAACATACAATGCAATATGTTGTCAAATGTTTGTGCATTATACATTTGCCATTTACATTTTTGGTATTAAAGGTAGGGTTGGTAAGAATGGAGAAACCAGCTCGAGTGCGCTAGCATTTGAAAGTACGCAGCCGAAAAAAATCTGCCCCTTCCTTCAGACTTCCTTACAGAGCCCCTCCTCCAACACACACGAACGCGCACATGACCAATGAGGGCACGAGATAAGTTTGTGCATGAGATGGAAGGCTGACAGGCAGGTAGGCCATCCAGTTATTTTAGCCGGGCCGGCTCAGATGATTGGTCGTGCTTTTTACAGCGCCACGGCTTCCACACATTTTTTATGTATTTATTGTCAAAGCATTTAATGTATTCATTGCTATCGGGATGTTAAGAGCATTCCATGGAATATAACAAAAAGTGTATCTGAAGTGAATTACCTACCCCCCCTTTAAATGGAAATATGTTTTGGCTCCAATGCTGTCTAAGAGTTTGATACAATAAGGAGAACATAAACATTTGTTATAAATGTATTTCCATTTATTTCCAGAACTGTTCTATGTATGGACTCTGAACATGTATTCTTTATTCTTTTGTAAGAGATATCTTGTTAGCTCGTCGTTACTAAGTGAGTTGAGAATTGGGGAAATATAGGCGGGAGCAGTGTTTTATAGCAGTTTATTTTTAAATATGAATGAATAGAACACAACTGGGAATAGAATAAACGTATGAAGAAGAGCAAAGCTGAATTAAGTAAAATGCTGTGTAGCACTCGATACACACTGACAATTGCTGTTCTGTAGTGAATAAAGTAGTATTTTCTGGGTTTTGTCTTAACAGCAGTGAACTGAGCTCTGTGCTGTACTACTGCACTCTCTCTGTCCATAGTGCTAGAGGTTGTTAAGCATAACTGGAGTCTCAGTGGCCATGGTCAGCTGCCTTGTCAAAGTTAATTATGACCAGTGATGTTTTAGTGCAGTGGGCAGGAAGGGAACCAGTGTTATTTCCGTAAAGAAAATCTGGTTTGTGGAGTTTTGTGTTTCTACGAAGGGCTTTATGGAGTTTCAAGGCCTTCTGTTTGAACAGAATAAGCAGTGTGAGAAACAAAGACTACTTAAAGGAGAGGTGTCATGGCCATTTCCACTGATCATAATTCCATTGTTGAGGTATACTAAAATAGATTTATACTGTGCAATTTTCCAAACTCACATTGGTTTCTCATACAGCATCTCTGTAAACTACTTGTATTCACTGAATTTCACTCTCTGCCTTTAACGGCTCGTTGTAGCTCCAAAAGCTCCAGCCCCCACCCTCCCTGTGAGCACAGTGTGCTCTGATTGGTCGGGACGTTGTGAATCGTGCTGAGCTCCGTGGAGGTGTTGTTTCCTTGTTAGCGATACACAGCCAAAACACAGCCGAAAAAGGTTGATAAACGCTGTGAGAATGGGTCTGCAGAGAGAATTTCTCCGTGATCCCAACTGTTTGTTATCAGCCTGCAGCCAGGGAGGAGAAATCAGCTGAGCTGCCTGCTCCCTGCACACAGATGTGTGTGTGAGGAAGTCCGTGGATTGGTCAATTTGGACCAATCAGCGGGGGCTTAACATAACGGCTCCGCGGACGTAACGTAACGGCTCCACGGATTGGTCCATTTCGTTCCGGGTACGGCTTGACATCATGCCGTACCCGAAAGAATCAAATGGACAATGACGTATCTCCAACGAGGCGTTTTGTGGAGGTGTTAGAGTTTTACTCGCTATAGGGTGTACTTTGAGGGTTTTGACTCTGCACACCGTTTACATGCATAAAAACCTTCATAACACACAAGGGGACGGGTAATAACCGGAAAAGCATGACACCTCTCCTTTAATAACACTACAATTCTAAAGCAACTCTATAGCAGCTATGGAGGCTTTGCAAATGTGCATTCAGCTTAATTATAATGTCAGTGTACTAACATTCGTACAATGGGAATGCTAACAGGCTTTGTGTGGCTGTGGCAGTAGAAGAGTCAGGTTTTAACCAGAGTACGGGTGATTTATATGGGAAACCTAATTGGCTTTACGAAATGCTGTAACAATCCATTAAAATGTTGTTGAGCTGTTTCAGACTGGAACAAAGTCATTGAACAACTTGCCAGTATGTCATTGCCATCCCCAAAGCCATGCAGCTAGTGTGGCTGTAAACAAGGGTTGAAGGGTCTAAAAAAAGGATCAGTGTAACATTTTGGGAAAAAAACAAACTGTGAGATTGGGGCATATAGAGGATTTGATTTGATTTGACACCTAAGTAATGTCAAGTCTCTGAACACAGATCTCTGATGACACAAACTGAACTGCATGTTTTTTTGATGAGGTTGAATGTGTGCCCTGTAATGTTTGGAGTGCCTGGTTTCAAGTGCAGTCATTCTAGGAGACTCAAATTCAACTGCACGTTGTAATGAGAGAAAGAATGAAAGGCTGCCTTAGGCTCAGCCATTCGATGCTCTTTATTATAAGAGGCAGCTTCATCATGGAGTATCATAGTTTATATCTTAGTGAAAGTTTGGTAACAAGAACAGAAGTGAGCTGATAGGCATTTGAAGTAGCAACACAAATTAAATCACATCCAGCTGCCTTTTTGATAATTGTTACTACACTTGGCAGCTTTACTCAGTTTTCCAGCCAACTTGAAATCTGGCTCATAATCCAATCTGGGCCCTCTTCAAGGCCATCAGCAGAAGATGTACCACTGAACCACCAGTGCTATATTGTTATTAAATAGACAGGTGGCTCCATTCTCCTCTTACACGATAGACATTGAAAGGCTTTTAAAAAATCAAGCAATAAAGCTATTGGATTCATCAACTACAATCAATAATTCAGATGCTGAACCGAACAGTCTGTGCTATGGTAGAAGAGACAGGGTGTGTTGATAAGTCCACAGGAGGCATATGGCCTATAGTGCGCTTGCAGCTGCAGTCTTTCTCACCAAGGCCCCCAGGGCTCTGTAACAAACAGCCAGAGGAAACCAGGCAAACTAAGTCAGTGCCGTGTCTTCAATCACGTCTCAGAGCATACTTCTGTAGGAATTAGAGGAGATTGACTGATGGCAGCTATACAGTGGGTGGTAGAGAGATGAAGTGCTTGGAGCAGAGTAGGGGAATAGCTTTTGATTTGGGCTTTTCCATCAAGCCGTTCTAGGAAAGGGAAGATAGGGTTTACAGGGTTTATGTGGACTAGAAGACGTCCTCCCTGCTTGTAAATGTTAGCGTTCCTGCTTTCTCTAGATGTTTTAAAGGAAAGTATTTATTTATATTATAAGCATGTTGTAATGGTAATGAAAAACAAACACAAACCATACATGTTTTGCATAATTTTCCGTTGCCTGCAAAACTGAAAATAATACCTGATGGTGTCACTGCATTTCATGTGTTGCTCTGAAAACGAGACCTTTTTCTCAGATGTGTGATACCCTGAAAGTGTAAAAGCAGCCATGAGTGCACTCGTATAGGAGGCTCACATGTCAATGCTGTGTCATGAATAATGTATGACGCATGCACACTGCATGCCAAGACATTAAATCATTTACATTTCTTCAGCGTGACTGATGGCCAATGCAGGTTTTACTCCAACATGAAACAGGTCTCGACTGTTCTCTGGTAATCAGCAGTCTAATCTTCTCTGACTTTGACAGCAAACTGTATTTTTCATCATATTGTTTGATAAAGGGATTCAGCCTAACATTTGCTTTGTTTCTGTCTTTGTATTACTGTTGGCACATTCAAGTGAAGAGTGTGTTCTTTTTGGTATAGGCCCACAATACAAATGAGCAGTGTGATGGAAACAGGCAGGGAGTGTGAATTCACTTTCCCAATGCTGCCTATTTGCATCAAAAGCTCAGGAGGAACTTCAAAGAAAACAGAATTTAGGAAAACACATAATCTTCTCAAATTGCTAGTTATGTTTGGTTTTTGAGAAGGACTAGAATACCTGTCTAGGCTCTCTGTTCTTCCACGTTGAAGATTGCATTTTGCAGTCATTGTTTCACGTTTATTTAATTGTACTAATAGTATGTAGAAATATTCAGATTGCAAACATCATGTGAGATACACTGTAGGCTGCCTTGAACTTGCATGTCATGCTGGGACTTATCACAAAATGATAACAATGTTTTTTTTGTATGACTACACGAGTCTATGATGTTTGAATATATGAAATTGCATTGAAACCCTTTCATATGGGAGGGGAGGCTGTGGCTCAGTGGATAGTGTACTGGACTTCGAATCAGGGGATAGCAAGTTTGAGTCCCACTGCAGCCAGCATGTCGTTGTGTCCCTGGGCAAGACACTTCACCCCAAATTGCTCCTGTGGGGATTGTCCACAGTCATGTATGTAAGTCGCTTTGGATAAAAGCGTCTAACAAATTACATGTAATGTAATATGGGTTGAAGTAATCTTGACAACTTTTCTTGCTGTAACTTTTTCATCTTACTTTCTTGACGATAAGGAAAAATCCATCCAATGACCTCTTCTTACATGTTATGTATGATATATTTGTCAGTTTGGCAAATATTGCTTTTTCTTTTCTTTTTTTATAATAGTTTTCCATTCTCTAAATGTTGAGCCTTATATTCAATGTATTGTTTTAGAAAATGGTGATCCAGGGTCAGAAATCCAGGGAGACATGCATCCCCTAGCAGATGAGAAGAGGTGTACAATATGCAGCATGATGTCCAAATAGAAAGATTAAGAAGGGATTATGCCATGGATTTTATTCTATTTTGTTTAAAAAGGGAAAGATAGTTGCATTATGTCCTGTAGGATCATGACATCCAAGTAATTGTTCTTTCCAACATGTTCGGGGTCTGGACCTTTTGAATATTAAACTCTGTAGTTATTTTTGGATATTATGCTTTTGCGGTAGCAGCTAGTTTCCCTACACACGGCAGGAATAATATCCACAAACTGACATGCACTGTCTTCTGTTTAACTCTGGGACATGAACAAAGTTGATAGTCCCAAATCCCCAAAAGCTGTTCCTGCACTATTCCTCTGAACAAGGGCTACAGCGAGCTACAGTATGGAAAACCCAGTGAGGGAAACATGTATCAAGCTAGCAAGTTTGCAAAAGTATGTTAAAAATACTTTTGGCTCAATTACTGGCAGTTTAGTTTGGTAATAACAGCTAAGTGGGAAGAAAGAAGCTAGGGCCTTTTGCAGTTTCGGAGGGGCTGGGTGTTTCTCAATCGCGAGTAAAGCTGCTTCAGAGCCACTATTTCAAGCATACTACGTTATCGAGTGCCGCCGAAGTACTGTTCCAATCTCCAGCATACTTGGAAATCTACCGAGCCCAGCGTACTCCGTTTGGAGAAATATCGAGGCTGCACATGAGTAGACTCCGCGGTCTTAAAATCCCCACAATGCTTTGCGCACGGACCAATTTCCCCAAATCTGTGGCGGAAGATGTAAGGCGAGGCCTCTCATATGACGCACACCTGCACACTTGCTAGCGTGTTCCACACTTCGTTTTTCCGAATGCCAGGAAGTATTCTTGACTCGCTTCTGAAGCAAGATGCTCGGCAGACATGTGCTACCAAGCAAGCGTACTCGCGATTGAGAAACACCCGGAGTGTGGCTTTGGTTTTTTCCTGAAGGCAGCACAACAACTTCAACATGATTTCTTCATTCATTATTTGCCTACACTGTTACAGTCTTATATGTTCCTAGGTGTTTGGTGAATGGAGTTGTAGAGGTAAACAAGTGCTTATTTTCTCATACTACCAACATGGATTCACCAAAGAAATAACCACATGCATTAACCCTAAGAATCCAAAGTCATGCTAGTAGTAAAACCGATCAAACCATATATACTTGCAACTTATGTAACATTTATAAAAAATAAGTGTCAAGGCACAACCCAGCATCCAGCTAAGGAATAATTGAGGGAACAGATATAACAAGACGTGTTTTGTAATTCCCAAAGGATTGTGAACATGAAAAAACAAATCGGGAAACAGTAGAAGAGCTTGTATTCATTTCTTTATTAATCAGAATCTAAAATAAATATACGCACACTATTATGTCTATAGTTTTACCTATGCTCTTTTTAACACATTTCTGTTACCAATATACCAATACCAATTTACCAATGACAAGACTAAAGTGAATACTTAAAAAGTAGAGCAACAGCTACTTCAGCTCCAATTGTATAAATATACTGCCAGGATGTATTGTGAGAAACGGCACATAATGTATGCACACGGATAACTGGCTTCTTCCAGTGAGACCAACCAACCTCCTTTGTGTTTATTTTTTCACTTTCTATTCAAACAGATACAGTTACAACACATACCAGGCAAAGAAGCTCCTCCAAATCCTGTTATAGAACTGTATATTCTGGAAATCACATTAACATTCAAGCACCCATTCATCATATTTTAATAACTGACATGTGGCATAAAACGAGTGGAGCAATATGTTAGTTGAGTTCCTCAGTGTGTATGATTACAGGGAATAGTCTTCAGTGCAGTACAATCAGTGGATTGTTCTTCATATATTCACTGATCAATTGGCACATTTGCTGTAAAGACATATCTTTCTAATTATACTTCATTTTACACTGAAGCACATTTATCCTATTCACATACGAATGCTTTTTTAAATGACAGTGGGCAAAGGACAATTAATTTAGGATGATGAATTGTCCCTTTTTTGTGTTTCAGTACTAATGTGTTAACATGTCCTATCTAAATAGTTTGTAACCAGTGCTTTAAGGTAACAACAAATTATCATATTAAACATGCTAGGAAATGCAACTGTAATATGGATGATTTTGAGTAAGTACAAATATATATGATATATACTGTAGTGGAGCAAAATGTGTACCACATCATAATAATAAAAACAGTATATCTATACGTTTAAAACTCTACAGAGTAGAGAACTTTAAAATATATATTATCAAGGTGTTCCTCCATGCATTATAAATGGGATCTCCTTAATGAGAATGTTGTTCATATTGATAAGCAATTACTAGCATAGGATCGCAGTTGAGCCACAAACTCAGTAAGAGGATTGGAACATTTCTAAAACACAGTGGGGAATTGAAATCTGCAGAGCTGGAACACGGGTTCATGTTCACTCAGTCATAGCTCTGGAGCAAAACACTCTGGAGGGTAACGCATGTATACGCCTCCTCCTCTTCTTCCTCACCAGTGAACGTGTTAACCAAGCCACACTCGACTACTCTTAACACAAAAAGGGAACATCACAGACCCGTGTACCCTGACCCTGTGTGAACAGGAATGATTGCCTTACTTATGAATAGATAGGCTGAGACCATGCTTACTGATACAATATTGACATAAATTGTTGTTAAACCAGTAAGAAATATACAGGTTTTTACATTTCATCCCCAGCAGCACCATCAAATCCCTGGAGTCAAGGATGTGAAATGTAGAATGAAGGATGTAGTCCCTTTTTAGTTTTTATTTCCGTACGGATTCCTGTCCATTGTAAACTCAAATTTCCGAAAGATTTTCTCCCTGCAGATGTTGACTTGATTGTTATTCAAAGACTCACCAGCGCAGATTCACCAAACTGCAGGTGACTGCAGGCAAATAACAGCCACAACCAATGAATTTCACTTTCATGGGGATACTAGTCATCGCCAGCGATCCATCCAAGATGAAGAGAGCACTATGGAAAGCTGGGGATTTTCTGCCTGTGACTCTGAGCCTCTTCTGCCTTTTTCCCTACACGCCTGGGATTGTGACTGCCTTTATCCTCTGCAGTTTAGCAGTCGAGGCACACAAACTGTGGAGATTTGAGTATTAGATGCATCATGTTTTTTTATCAGGACAGAACAAATTGCGTAAAAAAACAAAAGTGGACAAAAGTGGATGGTTAAATCTTTGTTTTTTTATAGATCAGGGATTAACAAGGTGTCCTAATGGATGAGGTTTTAAATTGACCATCCACCAAGACCTTTGTTTAGATGAAACAAAAGCATCAGTTTTTTCAAACAAAGACCCAAAACAACCTGACTGTGGTTTGTTTGCTGTTACCAACAATGAATCAGTGTTGTTGTTTTTAAAAATTCCCATGATTGTTTACCAAAAATGTGCGTTTAGTGGTATTGTTATACCATGACGATGAAGTTGCTCTCAAAAACATTTAAACTCAAACTAAAATATTTCCTTAATGAAAACCCTATTTTACCCTCACCGTGATATCTCCCTCAACTTGAAGCTGTTTTCCTGTCTAAACCTATTTCAACATTAACCATTGCTTGGTCCCATAATTAAACAGATGCATATTCAACAGTGTTTTGCAGCACTTTTGACAAGCAGGCAGGACATAATGTCATCTTGCTGATAGGGGCATCACTTCAGGTACTCAGTGTCCTTCCAGAGGGCACTGATGACAAATGTTGTTTAATCTGGAGGACTGTTTTAAGAGATTTGTTTATAGTGGACTCACGGTGGTGTTCAAAATGACTGGATAGGTGGTTTGTGTTTAGTGGATGTGGGGTGTTTTTATAAACTGGCTAGGTGGTGCACAGTTTGGGTAGGGATTTTAATGAAATAGCTCTCCATGGTAATGTTCCTTAAAAATCACAAACTAAATATGTTTTATCAAAGTCCTGAAGCACTGATGGTTTGGCTGCTATGTTTTACTGAAGTAGGACACATAATCCGTTCTTAGATTTGTAAAGCCCACAGCCATGCTAAATAATGGAACAATCACAATCTGCATTCGCCTTTTGATGAATGTAATTATGTGTCTGCTTCAAACGCCTTCAGGTCTGCACGGGGCCGTTAGCACGGTGCATTTTGTTTATCGCTGTTTACTTTGGAACAGGAAATGTTTTTAGCTGATGGGATGAATGAGGAACACAAAGCTGTGCAATGTCGTTTCTGCATAGATATCAGAGTAGTACTAACATAAGCTGCCATATCTTAAAGTGGACCTATCATGCTATATTTGAATAATATAGTGTAGGACCATACCTATATAAGGCATATTTATACTTTTTTTTTTTCAACATACCAAACAGATCATGCATTTTAGCCATGCCTCATTTTGCTCAATTTGAAAAATGTTAGCTCTGTTTTTGCAAGGGCTGATTCTGTGAGAACAGCACCATCTACAGGCCTGGCATATGTACTACAGCGTCTCCAGCGCTTTCGAACGGCAATGGCCGTGGCTGACTCCTCCTGATTGGTGGAGTTGGCCCAATAGCCGTAGCGCCACTGTCCTGACGTCAGGACAGTGTTCAAATCTGGATCAGTTTTTATCAGATCCGTTGCAGCCCCTTTTTTAGAGATTTGGGTATGGAGGAAAATAGAGAGGGTTGTGTTTTCTGACACTTGGTGAGTTCCCTGGAACACCGGGGACACATATTCATGTATAAAAGACGTACAAAAGTGCATTTTGCATGATAGGTCCCCTTTAAGGCACACACACACAATGCAAACGCGCACACACAATACATTATTTACAGCAAGCAGGGTGTTTAATGTAGCATTGTTTTAGTGACATAATGGATAGTGTCTTACTAAATGTCATGATGCCATTCCCTATATTTATGAGTCTGGTGGATAGCTCCTCAGTGGCTGGCAATAAATTACAACCTACAGTATGTGATAATGTGAGGGCATAGATAATACACAGTACATTATTTAGATATACAGAGACCTCCATGCACACATAAAGAGGCAAGGAAAACTGACTAGATGTATTACTATTATTATATGTTATTTAGCTGATGGTTTTATTTAAAATAACTAACATACACCTACATTAAATATGCCTATGGGTTAAGGGTCTTGCTCAAAAAAGCTTTGACATGTTGATTGAAGGGGGTTGGATCGATACGGGCCAGCTGAGTAGTAGTAGTAGAAGTAAGCACAGACTGTCTTTTTTCCTTGATTTGAAGACTTGTCAAGGAAGATGATCCAATCTATGTTATAGCTCAGTAATATTAGCCAATCACAGCGGACATATTCAACAGCTGCACCTGAACAGTAAATGCCTGACACTCACTCAACATTGACATGGATTTAAGGTTAGGACTGTGCAGGAATTGATTAGCAACAATTAAGTGAATCAAAATTATCTTGGTTTCATCATTAAGTTTGAACTTAGTCGTTATGTTTTGACTTAATCGTTACAACTTATATGTCTGTATGTTGCTCAGTATGGCTTTACTAATACAGTAACTCCTTAGAACTATCTTAAATATTTATGGGTCCACTAATTAGGAATAAATGTTCTTCTTCAGCTCTGGGGGAAGACAGAGAGACATATATTTTAATTATTTTAGTTTCATCAAATCATTTTACATTTTTCTAATTAAATCAGATGATAACAGTCTCTAATCTAATACATCCTATTACTTTGTGTTCTAATGTTTTATATGGACTAATGGCTTGATGCTGAATAATGTATGCAGATGTTTTGACAAAGAAAGGACGACAGCGTTGTGTCTTTGATACCATCTGTCAGACTTCTCGGTCTAAAATGAGAATCAGACTAACTGAGTAAACTAATGTCACTCATGAATGCTCTCTGATAAAGAGCTAGTTCTCCATAAATAATCTAATTGGAAGCAATATTTTTTGCATTTTATTTGTTGGTTTATTTAGCAGTGAAAGTGCACATGAATACACATGTTGCTGGAAAGTATAGGTTACATAATGTTTCTATCCATATGTTGGCAATATAAATCCATCTCATAATTTTTGTGGCAGCAGAAATGTAGACATCTTGCTTCTCAAAACACACAGTAGTTCTTAACTATGTGCTTTACGTTCAAACATGATTATGTTTTTCTTTTCAGCCCTATTCCTTTGCTTTCTCTTGCTCTCTCTCATACACACACACACACACACACACACACACACACACACACACACACACACACACACACACACACACACTACCTCCACCATTGCGACATGCATGTTCCACGGTTTCAAATGAGCTCTCAGAAGCAGAAAGTGTGGCAGCCGCTCTTGGCTCAGGGGGCTGTGGGCCCTGTAGAGCTCATATTCCATCAAAGCACAGCCGACATCAGAAATCCCTTTCATTTAGAGCAGGCAAACTCACACAAACATAGAGGGCTACACATGTAGTGTGGTGAGATGGCCTGCTCTGTGTTTGATGTGAAGTTGTATTGAATTAGCTTTGGTCCAAAAATGAAATTGCCTTACAAGAACATTGGAGATGCTATTTAATAGAGTTAGAAAAGGCGTCTTTGTGACTTGGCTGTTTAGTTTGCAACAACCAAGAATATATAAGCAACACACAGTCATTCATCTCTAGTTTCAGCTTGAAGGGTATCGCACAAAGCAATGTGTGGCAGCATTGAAAAAAGTGATGCAAATTTAGAGCAAAGCAATTGTGTTATGGTCATGGTTGAAGCAACTTTAAAGGTGTTTCCAGTGCAGAAATGTTCCCGGGGGAGCATGAAGAGTTGAGGAAATGGGGATCTTCACCTGCCCTTCCCCCAGAGCTCCCTGGAGAATAGTTTTCCAGGCTGGCGTATCTATCTTAAAAATAAAGTCAAGGATGTGTGGTTGACTTGTAGACTAAAGATTATATTGTGCTTTATATCCTAAACATCACAAAATCATTTGACACTTGACAAACACATTTAACACACTACATCATCAGTCTAATTTGCCAAATGTACATAGTTTTTCTGATGGTGTTTATTACAAATAATATCACAAAATTACTTTTAGTTTCAGAGTGGAGTTGTTATGCCTTTGACACTGTGGACCATAGCATCCTGCTGTCACGGCTTGAACAGTCCGCTGGCATCACAGGCTCTGCCCTTGCACGGTTCAGGTCCTACCTGACAGACCGTAGCTTCTCGGTACAGCTAGGTGCCTTCTCCTCTGCCAAAGCCCCTCTTACCTGTGGGGTTCCCCAAGGCTCGATTCTGGGCCCCATCCTTTTTCTACTGTACATACTGCCCCTAGGTTCAATACTCACAAAACATAACATTCCCTTCCACTGCTACGCCGACGATGTACAGATCTATCTGCCTCTCAAAGCAAATGTCACACACTCACTACAGCAGTTGATGGACTGCTTAGCAGAGATAAAATCCTGGCTGAGCAAAAACTTCCTCAACCTCAACGAGAGCAAGACCGAGGTCATCTTTTTTGGACCGCAACCTCCAGCCTCTCCGGTTGATATTCTGGGCTCTATCAAAAAAAACATCCTCCCCTCGGTCATGAACCTTGGAGTGACCTTCACTAGCACTTTTAAATTCGACAAGCAGGTCAGCACCGTAGTAAAATCCTGCTTTTTTAAAATAAGACTATTGGCCAAAACCAAGTCGTATTTATCTTTTAAAGACTTAGAAAGGGTTATTAACGCCTTTGTAACCTCGAGACTGGACTATTGTAACGCTCTGTATGTGGGTATGGACCAGGCCTCAATTAAACGCTTACAGCTAGTCCAAAACGCTGCTGCACGTTTGCTGACTGGCCACAAAAAGCGCGACCACATCACCCCTATTCTGGCCTCACTACACTGGCTTCCAGTTCGGTTCAGAATAGATTTTAAAATCCTTTTTTTTGTTTTTAAAGCACTAAATGGGCTGGCTCCGGCCAATATAGCTGAACTGCTCCAGCGCTACACCCCAGCCAGAGCTTTAAGGTCTGCTGACCAGCTGCTGCTGGTAGTGCCCAAGACCAGGCTCAAAACCAGAGGGCACCGAGCCTTCGCAGCAGCTGGCCCTAGGCTCTGGAACACTCTGCCCCTCCATGTGAGGTCGGCCCAGACCCTAGGGGTTTTTAAATCAAAACTAAAAACACACTTCTTCTCTCTGGCTTTCTAGTTAGAGCGGAGCACGACTCCTGACTTTTCCGTGTGTTTTATTTTTATTTAGTTTTTAAGATATATCTGTTGTAATTTATTGTCGTTTATTGTGATTTGTAGTAATGTGTTTTTATTACATGTACAGCACTTTGGCTCGACCAAAAATCGCTTTTAAATGTGCTATATAAATAAAACCTGATTTGATTTGATTTGATGCTATTTTCTTTGCTATTAATTAGATTAAATACATACCATATTTGTTTTTGTTGTCATTCCTACTGTATATCATGGTTAAAGATTGCCTTAACAGGTTGTTATCCTAATTTAAATGTAATATAACCATAAGTGATGGTATTTATTGTATAATCTGTGTTCAACATTAATCTACCTAAATCATGAACGCTGATCTCATGGTTATGGTTTTTAATATCTTTAGACCTTGATTAGGTTCAGGCAAATCACAGAAATAGAGAGAGAAGGAAACGAGGTAGAGAGGGTAAATACATAAGAATGCTGAGATTGGAGAGCGCCAGATGAAAATAAGCACTAAAGTGACAACGTGACAGATGGAAGCACTCCCAGCTCTCAGCAGGTCTCTTCCAGAGAGATGTGTCCTCATTGACCTTGTCATGAGAGCAATGACTCATTGTTGTTGGTCTGTACTTTGCATAACTGCAGTCACTTTGGTTTCAGCAGTGTGTGTCTGTGTGTAGGCGCAGTGTTTATACCATACAGTATGTGTGTGTTTGTCTCTTGATAACAGCAAATACATAAAGAAAATCCTACTCTGAGATGTTTTCATTTCATTTAATCGTTTATTTGAAGAGGGACAATGCACATTGATGAACATTTTTAACAATTAATGCTTCAAAATGTAAATATGCCTATATAACTTTTAGCTAATTTCCATCCGTAGTCCCTGACATACAACATTTAAGAACATGACATTTATATACATAGCAAAAATAAATACATGATATTCAGAAAGAGCAAGAGCAGCATATACAAGCATTAACCACATGGCAGTGTAGCAGCTACACATATTAAGTGCAACAGAAGATACAAGAGATCCATTAAGTGCAAGAGAAGATAACATAACTACATCAAGTGCAAAAGGAGATGCCCCTGTATTGAAGTGCATTTAGCGGTGATTGCACGTTTGTTTGTTTCTCAACCATTCTTTTAGTTGACCGTTAAAACTGTTCAAAGTGGGACAATCCCGTAACTCAGTTGGGAGGCTATTCCACAATGAGCTGCCCTTAATTGATACATTTTGACCGAAAGTGGTCCGTCTGTGGTGGACTTCACAGTCTGCTCTGGTTTCTGACCTAGTGCAGCGTCCAGTGTGTTTTTTGTGGATGAATTCACTTTAGATTTACTTTTAATGTAAATTCAAAGTGATTTGTAATCTTTGGTTTATCTTTGTAAACAAAGAAAAAAGAAAAGAAACAGCTAGTATATTTTTGTTAATTTTCTAAATAAAATATAGACTAATGTATTTCTGCTGTTACAATGTTGTAAATAAAATGTCATCAAATCATCAAAGAAGTCTGTTTCACACAAATAATAAATAACCATATTCTCCACACAACATGACGTGCCATGATGCAATGCAGTAACAAGATCTGTGGTCGTGGTGAAGCGAGGCGACCCCTTACCCTTCCCTCTTCTCGTCCCTTGTCTCATGCGCTGAAGCACAGCTCTCTATTCTCCATTCTCAATTAAAACCCAGGTAATGGGATCATGACCTAATCTTCATGACAACAGATGCATTTCTGCAGGTTATTACTCAACTATGACTTTAGTGATGAGCTTTGGATTTTAGCATGGATTAACCGTTGCACATCATTAATGTGACTATAGTGTCTTTCAGAGACATTATAATATTTATTTCTTTCTTGGATGAACTGACGGTAGACCACCTAATTTTCCATCAAATATGAGAAAAAGATTACTTAATGGGAAATTGATTGAATCACAGCTGTGTTCCCTCTTGATCTGACCAGCAGAACTGTATAATTTACAGTGAATGTGCACATACTATGCTGCGGTTTTTCTCTGATGCTAATGACTTTTGGAGCTCCAGTTCCACTTGATGTTAGTCTGTGTCCTGAATAAAGTACCCTTTTTATGTCTAGTTCTAATGAATCCCTCATGCTTTCCAACACACAGGACCCAGAGCTGATTAGTCATGGCTCTGCCGCGGGGATGTGATATATGTCTGCTTTGTTTTTATACTTGCATACTCTGCCCAACCTCTCCAATTGCAAAGCAACCAAGCTTGAGTAGTGAGCTGTAATTCTGGTAATTTTCACATAATTATTTGTATGACCAATTTGAAAAATAAAAATAATATGTTGTGATTTTTTTTAAGGAGCATGACATGCGTTTGCCCTCAATATGGTGGTTCTAACTACCTCCATTTGAACCATTTATTTATATGCTATGTCCTTAAATAGTTCATAGCTTTACATAAACACATGTTCTAAAAATGATAGGGACAGCTTCACACAAGTCTACAGCCATGATACAGGCTATGTGAGGCTACTTTACTAGAGTGGGGCTTTAAGCTAAACGCTAAGGTCAGCAGGCTCACAACGACTACACTCACATGCCTTTGTAACCAGTTGTCAGCATGTTCAGTGGCTTGGTTTTGTTTGTGAGCATGCTAACATATTTATTCAAACAAAACACATTAGTTATTAGTATTGCATGTATATGGTTAATAAACCACATTATTAAAGTGCAGATGATTGGCATAGTAATCCAGTGGGGTATGACTGTACAGTATATACACATTTTGATGCCAATCGACCTAATATTTGTTGAAATATGTCGGTTTGGACCAACTGACCGACGGACAGTCATCGCGATCCCTACCGCCAGAGTGGCTATGATTTTTAAAATCAAATTAATCAAAGCATGCTATACAGTATAATGCACTCTCCTGCTGCTACTGTCACTATTGGTAAACTTCAATTGATTTCAAATTGAATTGGATGGTGGAATAAAATGAAGTTTGAACAAGATTGAATTATTGTGTATGTTTTTTTTATGAAGAAGAACAACAAAAACAGGCAAACATGGTTGTACCAGGCTGTTTCCAAGTTCTACACATCCTAATTTGTTTCCACTGATTACTCCACGGTCATGCTGCCTTACCCACGTGAAAGTTATAGCAGTGATTGACTCCTTATGCTTTTTAAAACAATGTTGCTTCGCTGCGTAACATGGGGGATTTCAATTCCACCAAGAATCAGTTATAGAGGGTCAAAAGAAAGCCTTTTTCGATGGGCCGGTAAAGCACAGACAAAGATAACCCGATTAAACTCCAATCATCTCTGATCCAGGTACGGGTCCATCGCTGCTGACCTCTATCCCTCCAGAGGGTGTAAGACCCAGAGATTTGCTCAAAACTCAGTCGACCAGAGCTAGTCCAGCAGGCATGTGTGTTCATGGGTTAATGGATATCCTCTGGGACTCTCATCCAACTGTTAGATAAGACTCTCTGGAAGGCAGGAGGTTTGATGGGGGGGGGAAACTGTCAGGCTGGCTGTCAGTGAAATGTGTAAAGTATGTGTTGGTTATTTGTTTTACATATGTATGCTTCCTGTTTTATGTGTTAGCTAATCTGTGTCTCTATGGTTCCCTTGAGATGAATGATTATTATATTAGGGACAGAGGTATATCGAGGTGACACACCATTGTGATATCTGTCAGGGAGCAAATGTCTTTTTTAGCACTACTCCATGCTGTCATGGTGTCCCATCATCCCAGATGGATGCTGTCGAGCAGCTTAATGAAGCCTGTTTTCCCCGATGGGTCCTGGATATAGCAGCAGTTTACATGCAGAGCAACAGTCAGACGAGCTGCGATACTCGCCCACGTGCCCACACTCGCACCCTTTTTATATTTGAGTGCTGTGAAATTATACAAGCAGCAACAGCCGAATATTAGTCTTCTTTATTGTGTTACTAGAGATAGCCGGTAACAGGATAATTTATATTGTGCAACATGTATATCCCTGAACGCGATGTTGTATTGTTTTACAAAATGGTGTATTAGAGGAAAGAGCAATAGCAAAACAAAACTATTTGTATGTACAGTACAGTAAGTTCTAACCCTTCAACAGCTATTGCATGATTTAACTATGTATTTAAAATCACAGTATTGTTATGTTTTTCACAACATCATTTTGGTAAAATAATAAAACAATTGTTTCATCCTATCGATGATTGCCTTTAATGATATGCTTGTTGGATGGCATTATCTTTATTTCCTGTGGGAGAGGTGTTAAGAGTTTCCTCACAGATGTTGATTAAACGGTTGGAGCCTCATCTCTCTACAATCTAGTAATAGCAAACAAATTGCAACGCACTTCTTCATCAGCCCTTCACTAACTATCCACTATACAGTAAACAAATTATTTTCAGATGGGCTCTGTCCTATTTGCATACACTCTATATACATTATTACAACTACTCTATTGTTATTAAGGCATCATTATTTAATGTTAAAAAAGAACAATACTCAGTGCAGCCAGTACACTGCTGGAATCAACAGCATTACCACATTGTCAGCAAACACTGGACATTATACAGTACGCTCCACAGTCATTGGGTTTATTGCAGGGCTGCTTTATTGAATTACATCAAATAAACTGGTGACTCAGTGAATTCACAGCAAGTGATCTTTGCATATGATTTATTAACACACTGTGTATGTCAATACATTTGTGTTTTGTTTTGCTCAGCAGAGCATCGAACTTCATGATTTATGATGGTGTCAGTTCAATTTCTGTCTAATGGATCGGCTCGCTGTCATAAGCTCTTTTCATGAATACGGGCCGAGGTTGTGTCTTTATTTGTCACTTTTTAGTCTTTTTGTTTCTCAATGTACTGCTTGCATCTTTTTGTACTCATTGTAACAGAAGCAAATGCCTCATCTCTTTCAGACATGTTGAACTGGTGCAACCAGATACAATGCATATATTGTTAATCACGTTAGATACAGCTGTTTTTCACAAGTGAAAGCGTCCTTTGAGCAAATAATCTGTTCCCAAGATGATGTGTACAGTGCAAATCGGCATGCAAGGCTGAAGCTATGGCTTTCTATTATTTTGTTAGGTCACCTGATTACCCAAAACTCCTAGTCAAATACTGTTTGAGTAGGTAGAAATATTTAGCTTTTAAGTCTCACTATTTGCATCTTGAAATCATCTTAAAGCTAAGTGTAAATGTGGCCTACATCGTACACCTAAAACTAGTAAATGTAAATTGCAAAAGAAAGTTGTTGTTGTGATCAGAATGTCGTTTTTAGCTTGGGGTGAAAGGTGTTGGTCTGCCTTTATAATCCATCATCAACATCCTTTCAATATATGTTTGTTTACTTATTCATGCAAGAAATCAATCAACATTCTGGTATTTAACTTTGTGGTGAAGGCTGCAGGGCAGTGGCAGGACCCTGCAGTCAGATTAGAAATATAACCTCAGCCTCAAGGAAGTCAAAGAAAGCCCAAAAGCTGCAACATCAATAGAAAGCAATACATCTGACATGGTTATTGTGTGAAGTATTGAATAGCAGAACATATTTGTTCTGCAGCTGGGATTTAGAGGTGAGGCTGGCTGACGGAGGGTGGGAAAACAAGTGACTGTTGGACATTTCAAACACAGGCTATTACAAACCCAGAGCTGCGTAGTGTGAAATTGCCAAGTGATGTAGTGTTAACTACACTGTGACTTTGAGACCAGTATCCATGGTGATTCGATCATATATGCAAGCGGTAGCACCTTGGAGGCAACATTTGTTACCTTGTCTGACTGCTCTTTAACGAACGCTCAGTTATTATGTATTGTGGCAGGTAATTGCACTACGCCAGGGTACTGTCGGTGATCAGATAATCAGAAGGCTCAAACGCCGGCGTCTGTCTGTATGCTGGCCTACTCAATTATTGTGACTTCATTCAAAATGTATGAAATAACAATTAGAGGCCCATAAGTACTAGGATGTTAGACATCAACCATGTGTAGCAGCTGTCCCTTTGAAATATGTTACTTATAATTGAAAATATTACATACACATTGTACACGTGTAATTTGACTAAATCCTTTGATTACATTGAACTAATTTCACATGTTTCAATTTAATCACACTGAATCACGTTGTCAATGTAGCCAATGGTTGAAAAATGTGGTTTTGATGATGGATGGATGAGTGGATGTTGGTTTTTCATATCCATGGAAACGTGGGAAAAGGATTTCCAATGCCCTGTAATTGTATAACGGTGCTGAGGGTGTTTAAGTAGTTAAACACTGATGGACATTAGAGTGCAAAGTGTTTTGTGAAAGGAAGGACTATGAAGAGATCCTTTGCCAAACTCCCCATTGCTTTTCTTATGCAATAGTAGGAAATCTACTGATTAGCATTCGTTCAGCTTCACACTGTTTTTTGATGTGCTTTGTCAAAGTAATTATCTATCCATCTGTCTGTCTATCCATCCATCCGTCTATCCGTCTATCCATCTACCCATCTATCTATCAATATATCAATCTATCTATCCTTTTGTTCTTTCTTTTCTTTCATGTGCTGTGTAACCTTGAGTGTGTTTCCAGCGTACAAGCTGAGGCTACTTTCTTATTCAGTGTGTGTGTGCTGCAGTAATGTCTGTCACAGCCCATTTCCCTCTAGAATAGAAAATGCCAGCTGACACACAGCTCGGGATTAACCACGCTGTGTGGTGTTCAAGTGCTCCGACTGTGTGTGTGTGTCCTCTCCACAGCACGCCACCCAGTGCAACCATCAACATGTTTGTGTCCTTGGCACTTATTGAAGAAAATGCATGATATATTTATTGGTTATTTCCATATTATTTCTTCAAAGTAAAGTGATTCATATAACTTTTATATTACCTACGTTTATTTTAGTTTGGTCTTTTTTGGCCAGTTTGTAATTGGTGGTTTGTGTTGAATATAACACCATAGTATAATAAGCCTGAAGTAAATCTGACCTTCATGAGGGTTTTCATTTGTAGCGCTTTTTTCTATGCTGCTGTTGAGAGTGGTGGAAGAAGTTAAGATAAACACAAGTACAATACAAGTACCATTACACCCCTGTAAAGTTACCCCATTTCAAGTTATGCACTTTAAATCCTGCTTAAGTAAAGGTACAGATGCATAAACAGCTAAAAGGCTCAAAAGTAAAAGTAGTTTTTCAGTAAAATGGCATGTGATAGATACATTGTTATACAAGACCCGCTCCAAATAATGCTTTTGAGTGTCAGAGTTATGGGTGAGAGGGGACAGCCTATACAGAGTAAATATGACAAAGGGCAAAGGAGGAAGTCCAAAGACGGATGAGTGTGAAGATGGATGAAGTCATCTAAGGGTAGGGGCGTGTAACGTAATGCTTTACATAGTCGATACGGACACCAGTGCACTCACCTAAACCTTGATTACAATGTGATACCTCTGTAAAGTGTGGGTAGTTGAGTTACAAAAAGAGAAAGATGTGCCAGCATTTAACAGCTCCTAGGGAGAGTGGGAGTAGAGGAACAACCCTGTTTTATAGGAAGCAGGACCAGCCTTTTGTAATGTGATAACCCATAGGCAGAATCGCAATTTGAAATGGCTTATTTCTGATTTGAACACATCGTCAGCACATCCCGAGCCCCCTGGTGCTTTAAATACCATAAGATGCTCATGTCCTCTTCTGGATAATACTACGCTCCGGTGGATAACATCCAGCAGGCACGTAGCAGCTGTCTGTGTTTCACTTCGTCAGTCAATAACTTTACCTGACAGCTGAGTAAGGTATAGTTTGATTGAAGCATTTAGACATCGGACAGCTATCTGAACGTGCACAAATATCAGTTAATCAAGTTATTCTTCCTCTAATGGAGACACAGACGTTTTCAAATGACATTTACATAGTCTGAAAATGTTTAAAATTACATTATTAGCATTCAGGCAAACATTGAATGTATCTTTAACCGTATTTGTCCACACACAAGACTAAAATCATGTACATTTTTAATGAAGACAAGACGTCCTTTGTCTGTTCATGGGTTGGTTCTCATGCTTTTTTTATATATGTTGATAAGTTTCATATTTACTGCACCATATTATGAGTAGGTCCTACCACACGTTAAGTCTAGACTTGCACTATGCACTATTCGACAGGAATAGATGGAACCTCTCAGGTCTAGATATAGCTGAATCCTTCATCCTTCCTTATTTCTTACTTCATTCTCCCTAAGATGTGCTTTAGATGGGACCTCTAAAAGGCTATTTCGGAGGTCCAGTGGACTATATTAGGCTCATAAATGTGGTCCATTAGGAACAGTATGTGTGAGGAGATGATATGAAATCTCCCTACAGCACCACATCTGACACCTTGAATGTCATTTTAATCAGTCTGTCACAGTCTGAGCCTTCCCTCTTTAACCTCTCCTCGCCTCCTTTTCTCTTCTCTTTCATCCATGTATCTTCCGCTTCAAATGCAAAACCAATTTAGAGATATATTGCTCTGCAAGACAGCATATTAAATTGTCTTCATATTGGCCGGTTTTAGCCCATAGTCATTTTTCTCAGTTTAACTTGCTCTCAGTGTTTAGTGTGCTTGATAAGCAGTTCTACTTTGATCTTCATAACAACCTCTGAACATAATACATGTATTATTATTTGGGTCAGTTAGTTTTAAAAGCAATGTGAAGTAAGAGTAGTCTTGAGTAAAAAAAAAGGAAAAGCAGAAAATAATGGAATTTGGGAGTGAGGTATTAATTTGTGTTTGTTTGTGTTTTGTTGTGTTATTAGGCGCGTTCACACCGCAGTACTTTTCCCACTTTAGTTCCGATACAGTTCCGAAATGTTGCGTTCACACCAAAAAAATCCGGAACTAAAATGAGTTCATGAGAACCTTTTTATCCCCTTTTCCGTCCCTGCTAGAGAGCAGGGACATTCGTGGGAGAAAAAGGTTCCTATTTCTGATTGGCTGGGCGGATTGCAAACCACGCCCCGTAAAACTCCCAAAAAGTTTTGTGAAGCCGCCATTTTATTATCCTCGCATTAGCATTATTAGCATTAGCATTAGCCCAGCGCAGAAATGCAGAGAGACTAACTTATGGCAACACAAAAGAAAACATGGGAGCGGTGGAGATGAGGAGGTGTCGGCGTTCTGGCGATTTACTCGGAAGGCTTCAGTAGAAGCTACTGGGAGAAAAAAAAATCGACATGAGGTGAAAGGCAGCTCAGATACATTTGGCACCCTTTTCATTTTGTATAGCCTTTGTTTAATTGGTTTTTATTTCCATACTTGTATGTTTCACGTTTGCCTTGATAATCAATGAGACATCAATAGGGCGAGTGTGTTTGTTGTCAAAGAGGAATGACACAAATGTTCCATTTCTTATGCTGCTTGAATAGAGGTATGACTTAGGAATGTAGGTAGAAAAGTGAGCAAGTTTAGGATTTTTATTTTACCTTTTTCCTCCATATCACTATGCTTTTCTTAGTTATTTTTTATTCAAATATAGTTTGTAACAGTGTTTGATTTGTATTCATCTTGTATTCTCCAATAAAGGAAACAAAATTAGTACAAAACACCCCATATTTGTTCAAGCAGCCATTAACCTCTTAAGCCCGGCGATCCCCCCATTGGACCCCTCCCACTTTTTTTTTTTTAGATAATGTCTCAGGGCTTCTTAAATTTATGAAACTATTAATGTGTAGCACTCTCATAATAATAATAATCTCAGCTAACTGAAGATATGAACCATTTTTAGCTAAAAGAAACAGAAGAAGAAGAAGACTTTATTCTTCTAAATCTCTCTAAAAAGGTCAAATGTATCTTGTTTTGCATCAATCTTGATACAGGGTACTTATTATATTTTGTACTTTGGATTCCTAAAGCTTTTAGTCTACTAACCCATCATCCAAGGGTGGTTTTCACTATCTGTAATGGGTTTTTTTTAGGCGGAGATAGAATTTACATGTTTTTACTATGTTCCATATGAATTTATTTTAAAATAAAAACATCTATATTGATTTCTGACACTACTTCATCCAACTCACAGATGTAACCTTGCTTTGAAAAAAAAGATTATTAATTTCCCCCTTTTAGAAGTGAAGATATAGTCTTTGTTGTGTAAGTGGCATTTTCGAGCCTGAAAGCTGAAAAACAGGCTCAGGGCTTAACAGGTTAATCAACCTGGCTGCTTGAGTCCTGGCCCTCAACTTTTACAAATAATCAGTAATTATTGTACTTACTTCAAAGTGTACAGGGATGCCATGCCCTTTGCTTACTTATAATACATGTACTACAAACGTCAGGTGAATATAATTGAAAACTGAATATAATTGAAAACTGACAATCACAATCACTGAGAGCTGTGGAATAATGGGCCTAAAACCCAGCAGAGACAAGCATGCCATAACCAGACCAGTGTTAGATAATGAAACACTCTGCAAGTCCTGTTATTACCTGCTGTGGTTCAACACCCGAGAGAAACCAAGATAGGCGGCAGAATGTCCTGATTTCCCAACTATGCCCCCTGGCACAATAACTGCTGCACAGACCATTGGCAGGCACATTAGGTCAGTCTACTTATCATTTATTATGTTTGGTCTGCAGCTAAAGCAGCTGTTGGTCATTGGTATAAAACAAATGTTGCAGAAAAAGCTCTAGGTGCTCTTTGGAAGGTTTTTCAGAAGACTTAATAATGAAAAATAAAAGCATCTGTACACCCAAGGAAATCAAATTGCTTTAGTATTAAGACAACTCCCCTACCCTTTACCTTTATTTACTTGTGTTGTTTAAATAAATACCTCCATTGATGTGTTGGCCAACAAAGGCTTTCATCAATATCTGGTGATTATATTCCTGTTATTGGTCAAACAACAAAGGACATTTTAGTTTCCTGCCCAAATAACAGAAAATACACCAAATGACAAGACATGTAATGGAGGCCAGACATTCAGTGATGGATGGTATTTTTAAAGATCACCTATAATGCAAAATCCACTCTTTCATGTATTTTCTACATAAACATGTGTCCCCTCTGTGTAAAGAGATTCTGAAAGTTTCAGGAAAAAAGATTCACTCACTTTGTGTCCTGATCCATTTATATAAAAAAACTGTCTGAAAATGTGCTGATCAGATTTTGGCCACTTTATGATGTCATAACGATTTTTTGGCTTGTGTAACCAGTAGCCAATCACCAACCAAGGTAACACCCCCACCCCCACACCTTATCACCTGAATCTCCTCCTAGAGCACCATTGTGTTCTTTTTAACTAAATCTCTCTCAGAGGGGCGTGGGGAGGGGCTCCTTATTTTCATCTAAAGTAACAGACAGGGAATCAGCACTTTTGAAACAGGGCTGAAACAGAGGGGGTTATGGGATGCTACAATGCACGATCTGTTTGGTATTTCGAGCCAACACTTTAGATACATTTTTTGTATATATCTGAGACCTATAATATATTGATGAAAACAGTATAATAGGGGACCTTTAATACAATTATTGTAGGAACCAGAGAAGCTAAAATGTATGTACCTAGGAAATTAAAAGTGTCTTTTTGCAGTCATAAGAGGGACAAAGGAGCATTTCAATAAAATATGTAATCATATATTTTTTTATAAAATACTTTTATAGTTAACATTAATATTACTATGTAAAATATGTACTTGATCGTAAGATAAAGATTGCAAAATTAAGACTATAGTAAGTTCATTTGTTGTAATGTTTTTTGTTTGAATAACATTTTAGATTAGAGCTAACAATGAATCAAGTCATTATTGGCTTAAAGAAGATGACTATATTCTCACACTGTATGCAGGCAGGATAGTGTCACCCAGTAGTCTTGTAAATGTACACAGACAGAACAGCAGTGTGAGCTTCGGTTTGTGACGGCAACGTGCTGTGCACAGTGGCGTCCGTCTGTCACACCCTACAACCACCTGTAGGACTGAATGTCCAAACGTTTAGATTTCTGAGTAGTTTGACCTTCAGCAGATTGTAATGCATAATGTATGAAGAACACAACTCTGCCCAGTTTTAGCTGAATGACACACACACACACACACACACACACACACACACACACACACACACACACACACACACACACACACACTAAAGTTCAATCATTGTGTTCACTGTGCAGTGACCTTTTGGAAACAGGCTAGATGGGACATTTGCCTACTGTGTGTGCCTGCATGCTTTAACACTTGTGATTTCTTTGTCAAATTACATTACATTACAGACAGCAGAGAATGTACCATATGCTAACTAAATGTTTGAACTGGAATATGTGGACCATTACTAATGTCTACCTGAGCTACACCTGCAGAATATGCTTTATTTATTTAGCAATGTTTGGTGTTACATGATTTAAGATACATCAGAACATACTTTTTATCTCACCTGATGCCTCCCGAAACTATATTAAATCAAAATTTAAAAATGCATTTGAACTCTGAATGAACTACCTGTAAACCGTAAGTGTCGCCTAGAGGTTACAAGAAGTAAGGACTTTGATTTCTGCCAGGCGGAAGTCCTTGCCATCACAGAGAGGCAGCTTATCACTGTTTGGTGAATCATCCGTAGCCATTTTTACACAGTAATATTGCCCTGAAGAAGATCTATCATTAAACTGCTTTGATTTTATTGATAAACAAAGTCCTGGCTCTGATTTGAGCTATACAAATCCTGTTCTTTCTTTTAGATAAGAGGCAAAATCTCTCTAGCTGTACAATTGAATTCCAGAGGATAAATTATTACGATTTGATGCTGTAGGTGTGTATTTGCTGTTTTATGTATTAGAAGAAAAGTTTGCAACGTTTAAGAAATGTTTAACACATGCTGTTAATTATATTAACAAATAATAAGTATGTTATCTTGGCATATAACTGCCCATATTTTCAAACCAGAAGTGATCACATTCATTATCTTTTGGGAAATGGGCTTACATTATAATCTTATCTGTTGAGTTAGACAAGATTATAAAATATTACTGAACATTTTTAGCCATTTTTAGCCTATGAAGTCAATCAATTAATCAACTTGCAAATACTTGAAACCTTCTATTTAGCATTTTTCAACTGAGACGTCCATTCACTCTCTGCTTTTCTTCTTTCCTTGGAATCTCTGAGTATGTGTGTATTTGTCTCAGGCAGCAGATGATAATGACACTTGAGTCAACTCTACATTTAAATATGCACATAATAGATAAGTCCAAATATAACATCAAAGTCCTGTTCCATCAAGATTTTTTTTTCTCACGGAAACACAAATTATTGATTCAACTTACTGTAAAGGTGGGGTAGGTAAGTTTGAGAAACCGGCTCGAGATACACTTTTTGTTATATTCCATGGAATGCTCTTAACATCCCGATAGCAATGAATATCTTAAGTGCTTTGACAAAAAATCCATTAAAAAATGTCATCTGTGGAAGCCGTAGTACTTTAAAAAGCACGACCAATCATTTAAGCCGGCCCGGCTAAAATAACTGGATGGCCTGTCAGCCTTCCATCTGTGCACAAACTTATCTCGTGCCCTCATTGGTCATGTGCGCGTTCGTGTGTGTTGGAGGAGGGGCTCTGTAAGGAAGTAGCATATGTCTTCCGGCTATTTTCACATTTTAGCGCACTCGAGCTGGTTTCTCCAAAATTACCTACCCCACCTTTAACCAAATGAGACAAATGTGTCATACGTTATCTTAAAAGCTGACACTTACTTTTCTCTGTGAGGATGTATATTAGCAGATTGTTCTCTAATTAACCTATTTGCAATATGCCGTAGTCCTGCTCTCTATTTCCAATTCTGATTCTATGGCTGCCTTTCCTGGGACAACGCGTCTACTTCCAACATGGAAGAGGCTTCACAATGAGATTAGTGGTCTACTGATTGCTCTCTGATTAGACAGTGAGTGAGTTTGATTTGTGTGATAGAGGAAACACTGTTTAGTTGGATATGATCTTTGTTTCTCATGTTTCCTGATGTGCAGTATTGTCTGTCTGCAGTCCAACTGCCCGGTGTAGCTTATTCACAGAGCTTACTGTGGTTTCCCATCTTGATAATGTTTCTACAACAGCATATTAAGGCAGTGATCATTCTCTATAAGCCACTGAGAGGCTGCTAATACATCTCAAGTGTTTGACTGCGGTGTTACAGTAAGTGGTTGAATGTGTGTGAGTGTACAGCTTAAAGAGTTTATCTCGTATACCTTCCAAACCTCTCTATCCACACCACAATATAGGCTGTGACCAGATGTACTGATTGATCATATCATTTCAGCAATTAGACCGCACTCATTAATTAGCAGCAAGCACTTGAGGTCAAACAGTAATTGCTCTGTGCTTTTGGCAAGGCGTGTATTCGTGCGCTGTCACTCTTTTTGACTGTTCTTCCACTGACTGGAAAGATGAAAGGATTATTATTCAGTCCACAGCTACACTTTGCTCCCGCAGCTCTGCATTGATCAAGGCTGCCGTGGTTAAAAGCTGGCAGGATTTCATCATAAGACAAATGAATATATGTGATGGCGAGAAGCACCTGCTATATTTGAGCAAAATCGCCCTCTATCTATTTTTCAATTGACTGTATACCTTTTTTCTGTCAACTAATATACGTATGTCCTTTAATGATGGGTATACAAACCAATATATTATTGTATATGGTCAAATGATGCATCTCCTGTTGCTTTAAATGACTATACACAACATTTATATTATTATTTATTTGTATTTCATCCATGTTTCCACCTCCAAAAAAAGCAGGTTAAATACTATGTTTGAGGGCACTCACCAATCTAATTTATTATGTGGCAATGCTTGTTGCTTTTAGTTATTAAAACCCTGTTGTTATTATAATTATGTTAATAATAACATGTTCTGCAAATAGTGTTATGCAGTACAATGTAAGTAAATATTATCCAAATTAAACAAGGTTGTTTATTACAGTAAGCTCAATGTATTGTTGCTGGATCCCTGTATTGCAATAATTCATAGGTTGTTGGTGTGATTACTGTTTAGATAGAAGATAGCCAAACATACAAAAAAAACCTCCCTCCTATTTTGTGAATCTTAAGGTTATGAACACTGCAACTCTGTGACGCCAGAGGACATGGGACACAGTGAATGTCCTTGCAGAGTTGATGACACATAAATATTTCAGAAAGTCACTCCTAAATTGTGTTGTAGCACCTACCAAAACCAAGGTCTCTGTTCCAGCTCACTGTTTATGAGGTGAAACGCAGCTTTGCATGACAAATGTGACTGTAAGGTAAAGGGTGCGGAAAAAGCTTTAGCTAGCTGAGAGAATGGCCAGTCTCTCTATAGCCCTGTAGGTTAAGGTAGAATATGCAAGGTGTCAATGCTCCCCTTTATGGCTAAAACGTACTGCAGCCTTTCACCGTATAAGTGGCCATTTTATTTGTATCTTCCATACAGTAGCTTCTCAATATTGTTACATGGCAGCACATATGTCTCTTTAAAAAAAGCCTGGAGTTCAATCATATGCAATCAAATACAATTCAGTGGGTCTATAACATAAAAATGACAATGTGCAAAGGGTGGGGTGATGTGAGGGGATAGCCTTGGAAGAGAAGTATGAGTGACAGTGTGTGAAAAACAAATATATGATTACTTAATTCATCTTTTTTTTCACATTTCATCAATTTTGTTCATACATATAGGTTCAGCCACATGAATACTTCCAACAATCTAAACTGCCTCCTTTTGCAGGCTTTAGAAAAGGAAATACATGTCAATTTTTTCTACCATGTCATTGTCATCGTACGGAGAGTTTCTGGTCTGCTTTGCAGCACTTAAGTATGACCTTAAATCTTCATGAAATGCACACTGTAGATTATTTCCTAGATATTTTGAGATGGCAGACAACGTTGTGTTTTCTTAGCAACATTAAACCTGCGAACGTCTTCAACCAGAGGCAGTGTGTTAGTTCTCAGCTTGGTACTTAGTCTTAGAGCAGAAGCTCATAGGGTGCCACTCTGAAGGCTGCATATATTACGGTGTAGGTTTCAGGCTTTGGCTTAGCCATACTAAACGCATTCACTTTACTTAGGCAACGCTACTCAGTGAGCCCACAGTCTGGCATATTAATCAGGCCGCTCTGCAGTGGAACCATTTCTCCTCTAAATCTAATCTCAAAGGATCCTGGTCTATATCCTTTGGAATGGAGAGCCTTGAAGCAAATCTATGCACCATTAAAAAGCACTTTTTCCTATAAAAGAATCTGCCAGCAGATCCTCTTTGTGACCTATGTTGCAGCATTGACTCAATATCTGCATAGTATATAAAGGTTGAGGGGAAAAACCGTTTCAAGCATTAACAATATGTGTGTGTGACAGATTATGATTTATTAATGAATGCATTCTGAAACCATATCACTCCAGGTGAAAACAGAAGGAGAACCACCCAACACTGGGGCTTTATTATCATTTATTTAAAACCTTTTGTGTCTTCAAACCATATTCCATGATTTACTGACACTCATTTGTATTGCACATAATACTGAAATAGACCCTAAAACTGACTGTGCCACAGCAGCCTGAAACGCTACATAGAGCGGCTGGAACTCTTGGGAGTTATTGGGCTCAGAGGGTTCAGCCTGGAAAAGCTGAAAAGTTTGATTCGCTCTATTGACTCCACTCTGGCTAAATGGAAGAAATTGATCTCCAAGGTGTCATTCAGAGATTGTGTGTGAACAGCCTGATAGCTATGTCGCTGTGGAATCATCTGGCCTTTGAGAACCCAGCAGGTAGCCTCTCACAGAGTCTGCAGTATAGAGCCGCTGAGATGTACGCTGTGGTAATACGTCTGATGAGGAATAGGGAATGTTAATGTCATGACATTCCCATCATTTACTTCACAGAGCTCAAAGATGTTGAACTAAGGCCATCAGCCAACATTTCAAAGTCTGAAATTGCTTACATTATTGAGAGCTTATTGTTCTATATAAAAAACCCAAGTTTCATTATGACACATTTTCAAAATATAAATAAACATTGAGTATCTGGAGTTATTTTGTTCTGTGTTACAAACACACTTATACTTACACTGACAGAAAAGCACTGGAGCATGACATTCTCTTAATCCAGTGTAAATATGAAGTAAGGCATCTCTTTGAGAGTATGAATTGTATCTTCTTTGTTAGCATTCTAACATTTGCTAATAAGTACTGAACACAAAGTAGTGCAAATAAATGTCATACAGAAGTGCTGCATAGTAGAGTCACATACCTTAAGTCTTAGAAGGAACATAACAATGCAAATGTTGCTGTAATGAGTCCATGAAAGGAAGCTATAGTTGTTAAGAGACAGAAGTATACCCATGGCTAGCTCAATGCTAATTACAATGACGGGGTCTGTGTTGACACGTTCATAACCTCACTGAGGTTATGAACGTGTCAACACATGTGAACGTGTCAACACAGACCCCGTCAGCGAGAAAAACAATACTGCTTCCTCTGTTTCAGTCTGTTGAATACTGATACATGCATTAGACTCATTAGTGTTTCTTGTATGAAATAGGCCCACTCAAAAGCCTCTCTTTGTATATAACTCACAAAGGAAGATAGCTTAGTCAACTAAAGCAGGATTATGTAGCTAATTTTCCATTTTAAGTATGAACAGCAGTTCAATTAATGTTCTTGCAATGGTTGCTGCCCACAAATGTAATGAATGCCCATTGGTGTCCTCTTGACATGAGTGTGTTAGTGATAATGAGCTTATGAGTTAAAAGTGCTGGGGGCCTGGCTGGGCCTTAAGTTGTTTTTCTTTTAACTTTTTTTTGGTGTTTCCTGAAAACCATGGCTTCTCTCTGGTCGGGATCATTTATGATTGAGTCTTTGTTTGTTTAAGGTCAGACTGCTCTACCATAGTTGATTTATGTTTAGGAAAACACAAAAGTAGTTATGACTCTGCATATTTAAACCACACAATTAATGAGAGTGAATTATTTCTGCATTGTAAATGTTTGACAAATGTCTTATTTTCCAAGCCAGAAGAAAAAGAAGAAAACAAAGAAAATAGATAAAAACAACTGTATAATCAGTGTCAAAATCCAATCTATATGGTAATTGTTTACCCTATCTCAAACAAGAGAAACGTCCTAAACTCAATACAAAAGCATACTGTTTCGTTCAGTCACACAATCTCCGCAGAGTGTTTGTGTCTCAGGCTCTGGAGAAACGCAGTGTTGTCACAGAATAACAAGATATTGTTGCTCCATTGATCTCAAACTGTGTACTTCCGCTGTTTGACATGACTGTGTTCAGCAGTGGCTGCAGTAATCCCTGTATTTACAAAGTCATTGTCATGTTGAGAGCTTTGCTCCGTTCAACGCCACTGGGCTGTTTACTTCAGCCTGTATTGACTCTACAGTGAAATGTGCTTCAGGGAATCTACCCTTTGAATTAACACTATTCAATTGCATCACACAATATAGCAATAGTCTATATTTATTTGACATGACCTAAATAACAGAACTATTATCCAGTTAGTGTTGCCGAAATTCATCTTTGAAGTCATAGTTTACTTCCTCCTTAAAGTGTTGATATCACAGGAAATCGCTTTGACTTTTAATCAGAACCAAGTATTATCTAACACATGTGTTCATCTTGTGTACTGGAGAATAAACCAGGAGAGTCACATGCTAATCCAAATCTTACAGTGATGTATGTTAACCTTCAAGAAAGAAGAGAGCCCCATATACATTCTATATGCAGAATATCAGATTATTGGATATGTATGTGTCTCAACAGAAAGTGTATCCTACTGATGCATCACATGCTGGATTTTGTGATCTTTACATAATGAACGCAAAACAAAGCTCATAAACAGCATATTTTTTTTTTGTAGTAAACTGATCAGATTGGGGCCTTATGGAGCCCACACCTCTGTCCATAAGATAATTGAATTGTGCTTCACTAACTGTCAGCTCCATTCTCCGGCTTTATTCTCAGTGTTAACAATGTCTTATTTATCTGAAAATGAATACACAATATCAGGGGTCTGACATGATGTCATGGAGTCTTCTTCATGAACCACAACATGACAGCTAATTATACTGAAGCTGTTGCACATAATGACATATTCATTAGGGTTTATTGTGTTATAAATATTAACAGTGTTATATTATAGTAAATTAAATGGTGGTCAAAGCAGCTATTTTCTACCATAATGTATCACTGCTAACTCCAATGATACTATTGTTTCACAGTAATGGATTTCATTTGTAATGCAATGAATACATCATCTGAATGACGTCCAAGTTCCAAGTGTTGTTCACTGTGGCAAGTAGAGCTCAGTAGATGAATCAGGCCGTTGTTTATACAAGCTGTCAGTCCACAACATGTCTTTGTCCATTTCCACAGTCTCCATGCTGTCAATTATAGCTCTGTTTCACACACACACACACACGCACACACAGTACAAAATGTCCCTTGAGATTATTCAGTGACCTAATACATAGTGAATGTGAGTGACAGGTCAGAAATATTGAATAATAACATGCTTTCATCAAACAAGGAACTCTATCTCTGGATAACATTTTCCATTTTCTTAACACACTATGAAGCATATTGCTTGTATTCTTCTTCAAGCATTATTTTTTCCTTTCATGCATTTTTCAGTTTGGACTGTCCTTGTAACTTCCACCGTGAATCAGTAATTATCTAAGATACAAAATGGTGCGCTTCCGGGCACATTGTTGTGACCTAACTTTCTACATCCTCATTAAAAGTGTAAAATGAAAAGCATCATTAATGTTTTTCTGACATTGAACCAAATGCACATGTATCAACACACACATTGACACACTCGTATGCTTGCACATTCACACACTTGACGGCAAACACATTCACTTGGGCATCAGTTATGGGAATACAGCAGCTAAATTAGCATAATGAATTAATATCAAGTACAGCTTGTACAGCATGTACAGCCCCATAGTGCCAAAGCTCCCACCGATACTTAATTTATTATCTGTCCCCAGCTATCAGCATTAGCAGGGCTGACCAGTCTTGTCATAACATGATACATCTTGGCATTGTTTTTAACCCTGATTAACTGGGTTAAGGTCCTGGTTGTCATACGTATGTATACAGCACACATTGCAAAGCCCCCTGAGACAAGTGTGTCATTTGTGATATAGGTCTACATAAATAACATTTGATTTGATTTTGATTTGGTTACACAGCAGACAAAATGACACAAAGCTCTTCCAGAAAAAGGTAAAGGCTTTACTTGTAAGTAATCAGCTTCTGAATTAGTTTGCATGCACCAAAGCAGTTTTTACATGTGTACATTGTGAATGAAGTCTCATTCTGAAGTTAAAGGGGACCTACTGTATCATGCAAAATGCACTTTTGTACGTCTTTTATACATGAATATGTGTCCCCGGTGTTCCAGGGAACTCACCAAGTGTCAGAAAACACAACCCTCTCTATTTTCCTCCATACCCAAATCTCTAAAAGAGGGGCTGCAACGGATCTGATAAAAACTGATCCAGATTTGAACACTGTCCTGACGTCAGGACAGTGGCGCTACGGCTATTGGGCCAACTCCACCAATCAGGAGGAGACAGCGACGGCCATTGCCGTTCTAAAGCGCTGGAGACGCTGTAGTACATATGCCAGGCCTGTAGGTGGTGCTGTTCTCACAGAATCAGCCCTTGCAAAAACAGTGCAAATTGAGCGAAATGAGGCATGGCTAAAATGCATGATCTGTTTGGTATTTTGAAAAAAAAAAAGTATAAATATGCCTTATATAGGTATGGTCCTCCACTATATTATTCAAATATAGCATGATAGGTCCACTTTAAATTAACAAAAGCTATGTGTTGCAGCTTCAAATTCTGATGTCCAGAAAGTGATTGTATGGCTCTTGTATTTCACATTTCTATGATTAATGTCACCTACATTATTTTGTTGTATTTCCACTTAAGTTGAAATGTCTGTATTGTTTGTTGTTGTTGGTATTCCATTCAAGCAGATGGTAACAATCAGACGTTGCATGGAGAACCCTCTGGAGGTTGAGCCGCGCTCCTCCACCTACGCAGAGTAAACTGAATAGTAGGCTAACAGCTGGGGAAAGTTTGCCAAAGCAAAGACCCAGAGCGTTGTGCTTTTTTTTACTTTAAAATGTGTATATAGTGTTGATTTTTGCTGCCCAGTATACACACCTTTTTGAACGCCCACCATTGTGTTAAAATATTCTTTTAGTTTAGAGAAAATGACATTTCAACCCTAGAAAAGAACCTTGGATGAAATGAAAAGTCTTGGCCCTATTCAGCTGCAGGTGCAGTATGTTTACGGAGCCAACACATCACAAGGGAATCAGCAAGGAACTTCACCTTCACTTTTTCCATCATTTTAGTATATCAGGTCAACTATAGCTTAAATATTTAACAGATTTGACCTTGGTTGGTCAAGAACATGATTGTCAATATTGTTTTAGATGTAATCAGTGGTGATTCATGTATGTTTGAGCTTAAATGCAATTAGTATGCACACTGAGATAGAATCAGGCTGCACGATACATGTTTGGGACCGGGAATTTGGAACAACCATGGTTTTTGCTAAGAGGAATGGCAGGAAAGAATGGGGAGAACAATACACATCATCACATCATCATGTGTAGTTTATTGCCATATTTTGAATAAAGTAGCCAAGAGTGCTTATTTCATCAACTGTAAGTACTTACACTTCCTTCAATCAGAAAAGAAACTAATTAGTTGAATCACTTTCTGCTGTGTGTCACTAACTAACACTGCATATACTTTAGGGATGTTGGGATTAAGCACTTGTTTGGTTTTCCGACGCCATGTTACATAAGGTCCTGTTATCACAACGTCCTGGTTTCATAACCAATTGTAGAAGCTACAATATCTATGGTGTCCTGATTCCTACGTCGTTGCCCAGTGAAAATGACTCTCCTGAGTCACGTTGCTTGTGCATGCGGTAACATCTCCTCCTCGTTTGAGAATCAGGTAACACGTGTCGGCCGGTTTTGTAATAAAAACCTCACTCACCTGAGGAGTTAAGAAGAAGACCTGTAAGCGTCTTAAATTGTCAGTGCAGTAACATTTGGGATTTTGGATGTCAGGGGAAAATAATGCTTCGATAATGGATGCCGAAATTGTGACATTACTTGTTTTTCTAAAACAGAGGTTTGATTGATTTGCATTATGATGAGGGAAGCTCTTTTCAGAAAAAAATGGGTTATGGGGCAAATAAGTTAATACGTTTTAATGCTACTTGCTTTTTTCCTTCGTTTCCTCCTTGTATACTGTTCATGATTGCTCTCTGTGAAATTAATCTCTATTATCAGTTTTATTAACCATATTCTTCTCGTAGACCCTTTTCACCCAATAAAATGTATGTGCTATTTGGAATATAAATTATATTTCATAAGGATTTGTCTTCATTTCGGTCAATAAATGCTAGTATGCATTTTTCTTCAAATGTTTTCCTCTCTCTTTTTAACCAACTTTCACAAGTTTACTTCTTAAAGACAATCTAAGTGATGAATCTGAATTTTAGCAAGAGCAATAAAAGTGACAAAGTTTCTATGCATCTATCTCCCACCGCTCAAAGCAAGACAGGAGAATAAGGAGTTAGAGAATGAGAGAAGGAAAAGAGAGAGGTAACAAGTTTAGGCGAGTTTACCCTCCACTTTCCCCGTTCTCTAATGTGTCAAGCACATAAATTACCAAACAGAGGGGACTTTCATTTTGTGAAGGAGATAACATTATTATGCAAATGTATCACAGGGCACTATATTACATTATCCGATTGGAATAACTTCTCTTCTCCTTCCTCTCCTGTCATCTCACCTCTTATTAATTATCTTTTTAGTAACAATCACAGTGAGGCAGCAGGGAGCTCCTTAATTTATTCAGCCCCGGAGTAAACCTTTTGTTGGGTCTGCCTGCTATAGGGATCATCACGTTGATAGCTGTGTGTGTGTGTGTGTGTGTGTGTGTGTGTGTGTGTGTGTGTGTGTGTGTGTGTGTGTGTGTGTGTGTGTGTGTGTGTGTGGTGTGTGTGTGTGTGTGTGTGTGTGTGTGTGTGTGTGTGTGTGTGTGTGTGTGTGTGTGTGTGTGTGTGTGTGTGTGTGTGTGTGTGTGTGTGTGTGTGTGTGTGTGTGTGTGTGTGTGTGTGTGTGTGTGTGTGTGTGTGTGTGTGTGTGTGTGTGTGTGTGTGATGGTTGAAGGTAATTCTAGAACTGCTGCTCCAGCAGGTTGCTAAATGTGCTCTATTCTCCTGGACACAGCACCTTTTAGTTTATACGTTTTTTGCACTTGCAAGTATGAGACTATTTGAGAATCACCTTTTTGGGTTATGTACAGTAGTAACGTTTTTTCTATTAAAATAGCCGATTATACCTAAATAAATATCTAGGCTGAGGGCAGGTCCCAGGTTCTTATACGCCTGTTGTGTAATGATCAGGACCCTTTATGTCAAAGAGCAGGTCCATATTGATCACACGGGACGAGTCAGAGAAAATTAACCGTAATGATTTTTCTCCTAATAGGATAAAAGGATTCATGCTTCACAATCACTTGATCATTGATCTGGTGAATAGCTCACAGCTGCCTATTATTGTCTAATTATCCCTGTCAACCTTTCCTTGTGTGCTATACTTTTGGTATTTATGTCTTAAATGTAGATATAATGTTGTCAATGTAAACCACGGTTCAACCACTCTTTGAAATTAGCTGTTATATAAATGTTTTATTTATTTATTTTGCTTGCCTCATTTTACATTATTGGTTGACGACGGGAGAGGAATGAAACTCCAAGTGAGATGATTAAAAGCCTTCATTTCAATGCATCCTTTTATTACTGTTTGAGACACGCCAAAAAATAGAACATATGGACTACATTTCTTTATATATATTGTATTAGAAAGCGGTTGTTGCTATTTATTCCTTTCATGGTGGTTTAGTTAAAGAAAACCATGTCTGAAGTTGTTTACTGAAACATCTTCTAAGGAAGCAAAGGGAAGAAGCATGAAAGAGATCAATGTCTTGCCCTCAAAGGGTCAAATTCGGGATTGATTTCTCGGAGTCCATTTTCCCACAGTGAGAACTCTCTGAAGCAGTAAATCATTTCCAAGTACATTGGACAGAACAAATACATCCATGAGGAAGGCTGCTGGAGCACTTAAATGCCTGCCTCCCTTGTGCACATAATTTCCATTAACACTGTCTGAAACCTTTTCACACACAGGGAAATGTATACAGCTCTCAACTAGCAATGCTTATTGGTATGATATGGAAGCAAGACAATACAAATGGGCTTGTGTACATTGCAACAAGTCCTCCAACTCATACGACCAAATAGGTTGATTGTTCAAGCGCTTATTACGACCTATAATCACGTTTTAAAGTTTTCGACCTCTAGTGCTCCCGTTGAATGCAAACGCTACGGAGGGTCGTATATTCACAAATAACCCTCTCTGGAAAATCCTAAATTGTAGGATAGTTTGGCCATTAAAATACTTTTTGATTAGATTTCTAGCGAGACGTATATATTGTACTTTCAGAATCCACGTCCAGTGGATGTGTAAGATCTATAGTTTGATAGATATATTACAGATATATTACATGATATATATCATATATAATATATATGATATATATATATATATATATATATATATATATATATATATACATTATCAGCTATAATATTTCTATAGAACTACAATATGTGAAATATTATAACAATATCCTGTACAATTATGTGAAAACATGAATAAAACTACACATCTTCAGATGTTATACATACATAAGTGTCCTACACTAATAATACAAAGTTATTATGGCATTGGCAGTTGACTGTTACAGGTCTATACAGGTTCATGGTACAATGCATAAGCTTCAAATCGAGAGACTGAAACTGTATTTTTCTTTACCGTTCTGTTTTAATTTCACAATAAAGTTAATAGTAATTATGTTTGATATTATTATGTTTTATTAACTAGACCACTGGTTTTTTAACCAGAACCACCTAGTGGTTAAAGCACGTTATTGAATGTTGTTGTTGAATATGTTATATTTGATGAAAACATTTAAATATTAAGAGTAGCCTACATACAAAATAGGGGGAAAGTAGAAGGTCAATGATAGAAATATAGAATAGAAAATATCAAGAAGATACTGTAGTGATCTCTACAATAAAACAGCTATGGAGGACGTCCAAAGATATTAATAGGAGGATGTGCAAAACAGACAAACTAATAAGGCTTTATTTAAACATTAAAGAATACTTTAAGTTAAGGTCTTCTTTTGAATAAGAAAAAAACTTTGGGGGTATCAACAGATAAATATTAAGTCTGACAAAGTACTTAACGTCTAATATATTGCATAGTTTATTTTGGCACTTGACAATCACCTTCCCTGAATTGTACTCAGGTGTAACTAAAGTCTGATTTAAGGGTTGTATATATTTCACATCATTAATCAGAATCTGCGAAGTAACTAAAATAAATATAGTGGAGTCAAAATACCAGGTTAACCTCTGAAGTGGAGTAGAGTCCAGTTTTGGAAAGTCTGCCGTGGTTCCATTCCATTTCATAGAGCTGTTTGACGCTCAGCGTAACCTTGTCGCACTGCCACTCCAACATCCAATCACAGAGCTTGAGGACTAATCACGGGGTTTGTAAAGCTAAGCGGATGTTGTAGTCCCAAACGATAGCTGAGGATTCTGGGTAGAGTAGTCTCTTCGGAAACTCTGTAGTGTCTAAACTCTGAAAAAACTATTTGTTTCTCCGAATCGAAGGTTAAAAACACAAAAGCATTGTACACAATTTAAACCAATCAATATTGTGTAATTAACAAGGATAAACTGATGTTTTTTAGTGGATGAGTAATGCAGATATCAATGTGTAATCATTTGACAGTGAGGGGAATACTTCCGGTTTTATTCTGAAAACTTTGAGACCGGAAAAACTGTTTTCACCCACGCTAACTTTACATGGAAGCTGCGTAAAGACGTAGTATATACACGTTCTCCTGGCGGGACCTCAAATCATCTTCGTAATATCTATCAAAACTATAGATCCTACACATCCACTGGACGTAGATTCTAAAAGTACAATATACACTTCTCGCTAGAAATCTAATCAAAAAGTATTTTAATGGCCAAACTATTCCACAATTTAGGATTTTCCAGAGAGGGTTATTTGTGAATAAACGACCCTCCGGAGCGTTTGCAATCAACGGGAGCATGTTGTTTCTTACACGACCATTAGAGGTGCTACACTTTAAAACGTGACTATGGGTCGTAATAAGCTGCTGAACAATCTACCTATTTGGTCGTTTTTTGTAGGAGGACAGGCTGGTACATTGCCAATCAAATTAAATCGAGCTACGAAACATAGTCCTATAGTCTTAATAAAGTGTTATATGCACCCAGGAGGCATCTTTTTCAATGTTATTTTTACCATAATAATATTAGGTGTGTGTGCAGACTGCCAAGTTTTTAAAAACAGCTGCAATTTCAATAAATGTGTGGCTCTTATATATTTCAGACAATAAACACTAAAGTAAGTGATAGTTGATCTGTTTTAAATGTGCAATGTGGTGAAAGAAAATGCTCAATCTGAATTATTCTATTCAGGTTATGATCACTGAGGGATTTGGTAGTGAGCTGAGTCCTGTTATTACAACTCTTTCATCATGACAAGGATTTACACATCTGCCAGCCTGCAGTCCTGTCTTTGGGAAGCAGATTTTATTAAGGTTTTCCACCTGATGATGACGACAAATCAACCTCAAAGACAGCCATCACTTCAAGGCTGTGGATTTGACTGGAAATCTGTGCAGCCCTGAAACGGCCTTTTGAAAAACTGCGCTTTGTCAACGAGGATGAATGTCACTGTGTTACACATTCAGGATATTGCCTCTGCTGCTTCAGAGTTTCACAATAGAAGAAAGGTCATTTTGATCTGTGTTGGTGTCATACATATGCTATACGGGAAGGATTTATGCATTCAGGTAGACTGATTTTTTGAGCTATATTTCCCAAAAGGCTAATGGTAGAACATGAGCATGGTGCCTCTTGAAAAATAAATCACAGCTGGAGGAGTGTGTCAGGTCCTGCCTTGCTGTTTGGAAGAGAGAGAGGCTCGCATTATTTATTTGATTTAGGTGGCTTCAGATAGGATATATAATGGTGTTTGTAGTGTTATATGTTTGACATGTTGGTGATCAAATAGTAGTTTCAATACTGCATGTGTTTAAAATGTTTTGGAAAATGTATTGTATCTTCTCCCTTTGTTTTGCTTGTGCATTTACAATGTATCTCCTTTTGTGTTTTTCCATAGGTAAGAGATGGTCATCTTTGAACTACTGTGTGTGAGTTTGTGTGTGTCTCGTGCATGTGTGTGTGTTTGATTGGTTCAAGTTATTGTCCACCAGAGGGGTAGCAGCATCACTAAGCTGGGAATTGAGAGTAAGATTCACTGCACACACACACACACACACACACACACACACACACACACACACACACACACACACACACACACACACACACACACACACACACACACACACACACACACACACACACACACACACACACACACACACACACACACACAAACATACAACTGCACAGCTTGTTATAGCTGCTTCCTGCATACTCATCTTTCCAACAACACTTCCATCCCAATGGCTCTTTGACTTGACTTCAGCTTCAGTTTGTGTCATTCCAAGCTGTTTGGTTAGGATGTCTAATTAAATGAACAGAATGTGAAGGAAATCAAAGCTGCTGTAATCATGTTGTGTTAAAAGGCATTTTTGAGGAGGACAAAATAACTAATTTGGAAGCTCCGGGAATGATTCAGAACATGCAGATGGTTGAGGCGCACCTGTGTGGCGTGCATTTTAATAAAACAGACTTGAATAATTAAGTACTTTTTTCAGATATAGGGTTTGATTCAATCTGATTTATTTCATGACAACACTTTCTGCTGTTGTTGTATTGGATGCATTGATCAAGGTGTTCCAAATAGCGGGAACATACAATGAATTATAATATAAGAACACCTAATGTTACAGCCTGAAGAATGCATTTGCAGTGCATTGTAATATTGGGGAATATGTGGCACAGTGTGAAATTGGTGGTTTGAAGAGAGAGTTAAGAAATGTGACTACATGTTTGATGCATTAAGATGAATATGTAATGAGCATAAAGTTCTCTGTAGAGAAATGGAATATGTGAAAATGCATTAATAGGATGGTAATGTAGACGGTAGCAACGCCATTTAAAGCATTTTGAGTTTTAAAACTGCGCTTTGTGGTAAATCTGTGTGGTGGTATCTCCCTTCAGGTCCTGACCCAGTCCAGTAAACTGGACAATTTTCCCTCAGGCAACATCACTTTAAACTTAATAGCTGAACATTAATACAGAAAAAAATACTAATATTGGTTAATGCATATTTAGCAGAACTCACCATTATTTATGTTATGCATGACATACATGGACAGAGCTCTTTTAGAAAATGTCACTGCTTCTATAATGTGTTTCTGGAATACATGTTGTGAATATGAAGAGAGAAGTGAGCGGTTCAATTATAATTCTGAGCTGCAGTTGCTCATACAGTATGCAGCGTTCAGTGCTCAGTCCTATACTCATCTGAAGCTGCATCTGCTTCACCGGAGGGGGAATCTCTATGATGTGCTTTGATAGAAGCATGCTGCGAGTGTTTTCATCTGCCACTGCTTGGTTCCTCAAGTCCGTCCTTCACTTTCTATCCTCCATATTACATCTAAGTGTTCGTTTTCATTTATCTGACCTCCTTATATTCTCTTTTTGTATTGTTCTTATCTAGCTCCATTCTTTTTTTTTCAGCCACAACTGCTACAATTGACAACCTACCACTGTTTTGATTTGATTTTCCCATTACATCTTAGACAGTTCCTCCTACCTATGACAATGTATCTCAATTCCCATGCCCTCTCTTACAACTTTGAAGACATCCCAAATCCTTTGCCTTCAGTTTTTTGCTCTGACTTATCCACTCAGGACTGTTTTTAGTGGCTATACAAAACATTTTCTAAATTAGAATTAGCAGCAGCAGCAGGGGCATCGTGGGGAAAGGACAAGTCAAAGTCAACTTTATTGTCAATCTTCCAGTTTGTGTGTACAGACAGAGAGATCGAAATACCGTTTCCCACAATCCCGAATATAAAAACAAATGTATATAAAAATATGTGTGCAAATATGTATATATATATACACAGAATCAAAGACACATTTGTACATGTGCACACATTAAGACTTGAATATATAATGACAGTGTTACAGTGATTATTAAACCAGAGGAGAAACTGTGACCTGTTCAGACCTCCGAGGGTACGCTGGGACAATTTTGAATTCTCCTTGAAGGGGATGTATTAAGTGTTGAACTCAAACTAGTACCTGACAAGTATAATTACAGGTTTCCAGACAAATTATCAATTCTCATGAAGCTTTAAACATCACTGTCATTCATCAATTAGATGGTAAATTGTTTATTAAAGTGGTACATTAAGGACTGGGTGGAAACAAATCCCTCTCATTTAGTATGTCACCTTCAGAGTCACGATGATTTAAATACCTGCTGATGGTTTCAAGTGAAATCATTCACTCATAAAAGATGTATTAAACATAGACGTTTCGAGTGCCGAGCCTTTAAAGCTGAAGGTAATCCCCAACCCTCACTCTGTTCTGCTGACATTTACTTTTGTAAAAGACGTTTGTGACATCCACATGTCTCCTGTTATTGCAAAGATCAAATGGATAGAACTGGACAGTGTTTATGACTTTAAAGCAGTAATATGTTTATATCACAAAATGATATTAAGATGTCCTATTCCATTACCATTCATTATCATTTGAAACTTTCTTAGGGCAGCTTCTCTCAGTGTGTGGTTAAGTCCATTAAAAGGAGCGGTAGAGTTTAACTCACTTGCACATAAATATTCATGAGCTGTAAAAGGCAGAAGGCATGAATTATGCTGATGAGAAACAAGTAAAACTGCCAAAACAGTTACATTATTTAAAAAATACAGATGATGTAATCTTTTAATTAAAAATGTCATGTATCTAATGCATTTGTCAGCACTTTGTGAAAGTCTCTGTCTCCCTGATGGCTGTTTTAAATTCATCTGGCTGAATAGACCTCTCTGTAGGTTGACATTGGTTGGAGCAGCATTATTGATTCAATACATGTTTCCATGACCCTGTTATTATGCACGATTATGCGCCCTCATAGCTTATGGGAAACGTATTCAAAGAATTGAGCTTTCATGAATGTATTAGTTGTGGTTCCAGCTCTGACACATTTTTATTGACATTTGTGTTTGCAAACAATAGCTGTCTTTGCAATGATAGTGTGTATGTTACAGTATATGTTGCTGTTATTACATTCCCGATTATACATTTCTCCATGTGATACAGTTGTGTACTTTTTGCGCGATTTGTATCATATGTTTTTAGCTTAAAGTGGACCTATCATGCTATATTTGAAACATATATTGTAGGGCCATACCTATACAAAACATGTCTGTGAAGTTTTTTTTCAAAATACCAAACAGTTCACCCATTGTAGCCATCCCTCATACTGCTCAAACCCCTCTTTTGAAGCCCTGTTAGAGAAACGCGGATCTTGGGTCCTTAGCTTGAAAGAAAAAGAGAAGAGGAGGCGGAGCTAATGCCTGATCAGAATTCTACCGGAGATGAAGTTAAATTCTGCTGTGATAAAACGCCATCCTGTTTAAACCACGTCAAGGATTATTTCTGAAATAGTATGGAGCTCAAATGCTTTTTCTCTTGCAGGTTTATCACAAGGTGAGTTCCTTTTTTTATTTCCTGCTTTTTAAACACATGTGCTCTACACAGTACAGGTTAGCTCTGAGTGTTAGCGAGGCTTGCTAATGTAAACAAAGACGAGATTACGTCCAAAACACGTCAGGCATTGTTTCTGATAGCAACTTTCTGTGGGTCCGCCGCCGATTTGACGTCAGTTCGGATGGAATCTGTATCCGCTTGTTGTACACCCGTTTTTAAAAGGTTCAAGGTTCTTTATTGTCAATCTGACATAGTTACAGAGTAATTATGTAGTTGAAAATCTTATGTCACAGGCTTCTCCAACAATGCAACATAATAACAATAAGAGCAAGAGCAATACAAAAAGAATAATAGTTATAAAATAAAATAAAGTTATGATGTGGAATAGTGCAATAGAGTCTATATGCAAGTTATTGGAATGATATATATATATATATATATTAGGTATTAGATACATACTACTGAGTAGCAGATGAATGTTTGAAGTTGTTTCAACAGTTCAATTTTTTAACAGTCTCACTGCCCGCGGGAAGAAACTGTCTCCGAATCTTCTTGTCCTTGCCAGGATGCTGCGGTAACGTCTGCCAGACGGCAACAGAAAGAACAGTTTGTGGCTGGGGTGATGGGGGTCTTTGATAATCCGTAGTGATTTCTTCCTGAGCCGCTGGGAGTAAAGGTCCTCCATGGATGGCAGCTCCGTCCTGGTGATGTGCTGTGCAGTTTTCACCACCCTCTGTAAAGCCTTACGATCGAGGTCGGTGCAGCTGCCGTACCAGGCCGTCATGCTGCCAGTCAGGATACTCTCTATCGTGCACCTGTAGAAGTTGCAGAGTATCCTGGAATCCATTTTGAACCTCCTCAACCTACGGAGGAAGAAGAGCCGCTGTCGAGCTTTCTTGGTGATGGTGGTGGTGTGAAGAGACCATGTCAGGTCCTCAGTGATGTGGACCCCAAGGAACCTGAAGCTTTTGACTCTCTCCACCGTAGTCCCATTGATGGCGATGGGGGCGTGTCCCTCTCCCTGCTGCTTCCTGTAATCCACAATCAGCTCCTTTGTTTTGCTGATGTTGAGATGGAGGTTGTTATCCTGGCACCAAGATGTCAGGTTTTCGACCTCCTCTCTGTATGCCGTCTCGTCATCGTCTGTGATCTGGCCGATGACGGTCGTGTCATCAGCAAACTTCACGATGGTGTTGGAGCTGTGTGTGGCCACGCAGTCGTGGGTGAACAGGGAGTAGAGGAGAGGGCTGAGCACGCAGCCTTGAGGGGCACCGGTGTTGAGGATCAGGGTGGAGGATGTGATGTTTCCCACCCGCACTGCCTGGGGTCTGCCCGTCAGGAAGTTCAGGATCCAGTCACAGAGGGCGCTGTTGAGCCCGAGGTCTCTGAGCTTGATGGCCAGCTTGGAGGGCACAATGGTGTTGAATGCTGAACTGTAGTAAATGAACAGCATTCTCACATATGTGTTCCTGTTCTTCGGGTCCAGGTGTGAGAGGGCAGTGTGGGGGGTGAGGGCAATGGCGTCGTCTGTGGACCTGTTTGCTCTGTAGGCAAACTGCAGGGGGTCCAGAGATTCAGGGAGGGAGGAGGTGATGAATGATTTGACTAACCGCTCAAAGCACTTCATTACGGTGGAGGTGAGTGCTACTGGGCGGTAGTCGTTGGGGCAGGTGATGATTGTCTTTTTCGGGACAGGAACAATAGTGGAATGTTTGAAGCATGTGGGGACTACAGACTGCAGCAGGGACCTGTTGAAGATGTCCGTGAACACCTCTGCCAGCTGAACTGCACATACCCTGAGAACACGGCCAGGGATGCCATCAGGTCCAGGAGCCTTGTGTGGGTTAACCCTTTTAAAGGATTTACACACATCTGCCCTATTTAAAACAAAAGGGCAGTGTAGCTCCTGGTCCCTCTGTACCTCCACAGCCTGGCTGCTCTCAAAGCGTGCAAAAAAACTGTTCAGCTCATCTGGGAGAGATGCGCACGCAGACACTCCCGCAGCACCCCCCGCTGCTCCTTTGTAGTCAGTCATTGTCCTTAGTCCCGCCCACATATTCCTAGTGTTACAGCCTTTGAAGTCAGATTCCACCTTCTCTTTGTACTGTCTCTTTGCATTTTTAATTGCTCTCCGGAGATCATACCTAGACTTCCTGTACTCCTCCAAATCCCCCGCCCTGTGCGCGATAGTGCGCGCTTTCAGCTTGCCGTGCACATCGCAGTTTATCCAGGGCTTTTGATTTGGGAACGTCCGTACAGAAACCTTCGGTACCACGTCATCGATGCATTTCCAAATGTAGCAGATGACAGTGTCCGTGTGTGTGTTGATGTTATTGTCCTCAAACACACTCCAATCCGTAGATGCAAAGCAATCCTGCAGTGCTGAATCTGACTCCTCGCTCCATCGCTGTACTGTCTTTGTAATCGGTCTGTCCCTTTTAAGTTTCTGCTTGTACGCAGGCAACAACAGTAGTGAGATATGGTCTGATTTGCCGAAGGGAGGGCGAGGGAGAACCTTATATCCATTCCGGAAAGGGGAATAAACATGGTCCAATATGTTTCCCCCGCGCGTCGGGCAGTTGATGTGTTGGTAATATTTTGGCAAAACCTTCTTCATGTTGGCGGTGTTGAAATCTCCGGCCACAACGAACGCCGCATCTGGCCGTGAAGTCTCGGTCTTATCAATAATCCCAAACAGCTGATCGAGTGCCGTGTTGTTGTCGGCGAGTGGCTGCGGGGGGACATACACTGCTGTTATCACAACAGATGTGAATTCCCTCGGCAGATGGAAGGCCCGACATGAGATCATGAGGTGCTCTAGATGTGCGGAACAGTCCGATGAAATAATCTTCACATCTGAGCACCAGTTGTTGTTAGTCATTACACACACACCGCCTCCCTTACTTTTCCCCGAGTTTGCAGTCCGGTCCTGACGAAAAATAGAGAATCCTTCAGGGACAATGGCGGAGTCCGGGATAGCGGGGTTGAGCCAAGTCTCAGTGAGAATGAACACGTTACAGTTCTTAATGTCCCGTTGAAAAGCAATCCGGCTTCTGAGTTCATCTAGCTTATTTTCAATGGATTGAACATTAGCCAGAAGAATACTCGGAAGAGGGGGTCGATTCTCTCGTTTCCTCAGTCTGACCAGCAGCCCGGCCCGGCACCCGCGTTTTGTTTTGTTCTTGCGTCTCTCAGGTAGAACAGCAACAGGTAGCCATGGTGAATCTCCATTGTCTGTCGGAGGGTTATTTTTGTCCACGAAGTTTCGCAATAGAAGAAGTTCCTCTCTGCTATATTGTATGGCAGAGTAGGTGCGGTCGGCTAGCATGTTGCGAACCATGTTAAAAGTAAAACGGCAAAAGTAAAATAAATATGTACAAAATACGAAAATGGGCAAAGTTGGAGAGGAGCACAAAGACGATGCGGCCATCTTCACCGGCGCATCATGCATCCATTTGGGTACGGAGGAAAAAAGAGAGGATATATATATATCAAGCAGCATTGGTGTTATAAACTGAAGTATTCTCAATTCTCTGTAGACTTAAAGGGCACTGAGAGTTAAAGTCAGGTGCTTGTGCTTTTCAGCCTTCTTATACTATCTCTTTTTTTCTTTTTCGTCTCATCCTTCCTCTCACCTCCAGCGTCCAGGAGAAACCGACTCATTGATGCTTTTAAAGTCAGCATGATGCTCATGGGATTTCTATCTAAAGTTGGTGTCTGGTCGAATCCTAATGTGAATCTTCTACTACCAATATGTCAATTTCTTTAGAATCACATTCTCTATGCAGATGTAGATGATAAGGAAGGACACAATGTGATAGGTACTGAAGAGATGAGATGGTGCAAAAAGACAAAGAGGATACAAACATAATGGCAACAGATTGGCCGTATTGATGCTAAATGGTTGTTCATTTGGGCTGAATACTGAGTGCAGACATTAGCCCAAAACACCGGATGAATCAATCAGCCTGTCATTTTCTTTTCTTCCATTATTTCAGTGAAATATGTGTGCTTTGCATGAGTGAAACTTTGGATTACTTCCCTGGCTCCCAGTGTTGAACTGACAGTGAGGAGCACTGTCAGTTAAACACTGCCAGCTATTCATCAACCTACATTCTGTATTTCTTCAAGAGTACTGTACTCTGTGTACAGTGATGGACCAGTGACTAATCAGTTCACTAGTACAGTGCAATCATCTCACGAGAGACAAGGACATCTTAATGTTATGTCTTTCAAAAATGATTTGCAAACGGAAAGCATGTTTTTGTCATGTTAACATAAATAACAGCTATAAAATCAATGGGTCATGCACCGTGCACACGATGTGACTTGATACTACATTATAACATCCCTTCAAGCTGACCAATATCACCCAGGTAAAAAATTCACTTTCCAATTTGACAGTTACATTATGTTTATATGTGCTACCTTTAAGTGTCTTGACTACACTTGTGCTAGCACAATGAACTAGTCTGCTAGCATGTTAACTGTCGGCTAACTACTGTTGACATTTCAGTGTTCTGTAAGAGACCAAGCAAGCTTTAGTTTTTTTTTCCAAATTGTTTTTCGAGTTTAATTACAAAGTGTTTCAATCAACAACAACAACAACATATATATATATATATATATATATATATATATATATATATGAATACAATATTTAGCATTAAGCAATTGTCCTCTTCATTACCTGAGACACTCTAACAACAAACCTGAAGGATGTATTTTACTTGAATGTATGTAATTCAAAGTATAAACAGCTATTTCTGTAAAATAATGGACATATGTATACATTTTACCTCCAATATGCATTTCAGATGGGGAAATGTAACGAGTACATTACAATATAAAACATTCATATCAAATATTTCAATTAACACCTAACCACTTTTTAGAGCACTCTCATATATACTTTATGTATGTCTTTAGTTTGGTGAAAGTCTCCTTCCCCCATCAGTTTAACCCCCCTTTGTTTTATCAGGCTGATACTCTGCACCTGAGTTCAAATATCCCTCTGAGCACCGACAGATAATTTGGTTTTTATTCAAAGCAGCTGAATTGATAATCCCATTAGACTATAGGAAGGAAGCAGTGTATTTTCAGCGGGGTGTCATCCCAGCTCGCTGCGGGGTTATCTCTGTCTCTGGCTTTTTACTTCGTATTGAATTCTGGGAAGTGAACAGAACTAGTTTCCCTTCAGCCTTTAAGGGTTTCATCAGCCGGTTGTTTTATATGGATCTAAGGTCTAATGCATATCAGTTGATCTATCTATTTATCCAGCACTTTGATCCGTGGCATAATAAGGACAATTTCACTCAAACACTACTAATGCAATTCCAATGAAATAATGTGGATAAGAATGATCTCTAAAGATAACATATGTATAGGTTACCTGTTTTGCTTATTTTTGTAAACCCTAACGCTTTTAATTTTACTAGCATTTTTTGTTAGGAATAACAATATCAGTATACTGTCCAAACAGACAGCTTCAGATATGGGGCATATTGGACAGTGGATTAGAGACTTTGGCAGTGATTAAAATCACAGCTTTATTTAATCCATCCATTTATCTAAATGTTTACATTACCAATGCGCTCTCAATCTCACACTCAGCCTTTTTCATGTCATCTCTCCTGTTCCCCTCATCGCTCGCCACCCTCGCCTCCTCCACTACTTTTTAATCAACAGCCTGGAAATGATGTATGTCATATTTTACGGAGCCTAGCTATGCCCAGATTTTACTTTCAATAATCACCTTGGGTGTGTGTTGGCAGGAGATGTGTCAGGGCTTGCTGGAGCTTATAGCTGCTCAGTTACAATGATCCACTCCACTGGGCTGCAGGAAGCTATTGTGAACTCCAGATTAATAGCAGTCACATGGACATGCACTTCTTCCCCCCACGAATCTTATCATGTCTACTTTGGGTTACTCAGCATGCTGAAGTAAAGACTTTTTGGTCGGAAAGGTGATAACGGAGCACTGTGCTTACAGGGGCATTTGTTGTTGGGTAAGGCTGAGTAAGAGCTTATGTGTGTGTCCTCAACTATCCTTATATTAATCCAATTGTTTCTTGATGGCATAAAATATCTGTTTCTCGTCAATGGGGTTTATCAGATAATTTATCACTTTTGGATACAGATTCGCTGCTTCAGTTGAAACGGAAGATTTGAAGCTCATTGTGAGTCACATATACAAGAGCTGCGTGGGCCATTTGCCAGTCTGATTACCGCAACTTTAATTTAGATATTCATGAATCTCTCCTGAACTGATGATGTGCATTGTTGTGATCATGCATGTTATCTCTCACACAAAAGACTGGCGATGTTATCTTCACTCAAAGAGGATCCTACTTCAAAGAAAGAGAAAGCAGCAGGGAGAGAAAGAGACTTTGAGAATTTATTCACAATCGTTTGATCTTAATGCGGTTAATGTTTGTGTGTGCATCCAATCAATAATCCTCTGGTCTTGCTTGATAGCATAAAGGCTGCACTATTTCATGCCTACTTGCTCCCTTTCACATGGGGTTCTTCAAAGGCACAGTATGTTGCTAAGCAACATAATTGAATAGGATGGGTGAGCATCCACTTTGGAGCATATTGGTTAAGTAACTTGCCATTAGCCTCTGGTGCTGATAATCATGTATTTGTGTTTCCATTAGGGGAACTGTTGTTGATTAATGTGTCCAGTCGATAATAGTGATTAGAGGAAAGGGTTGCACACTATATCTATGATGTGTGCCAGGATGATGGGCTATGACAGAATATCTTTACCATTTTTCAGCTCAACAGGGTCTCTGGTCACTGTTTGATTCTGTTGTGATATTGCATTTACTCAAAACAAGCACAAACACACTGAGTTATACGGCAGATAAATGTATCTGCTTGTTTTGTAGCCACCGGCAAAGCTCTTGGTAGGTCAATGTCTCTCTGTCTGTTGGTCTATCTACCGTTTGGTCTGGTGTGAAATACTAGAATACACCAACTATTTGATAGACTGCCATGCATTTCTTTTTAGAGAAAATCCAAGCTTCCCAGAAGATGAATCTTTAGACCTTAGAATCTTCCCTGACGTTTCCTGTAGTGTCAGCAGCAGGTCAAAGTTTCACTGGGGAAATATAAATACATATATTGAATAGGTTTCTTGCCATGTTTTTTACATACATCCATTGACCTTCAAGTCTACAGTATGTATCGTAATATGATCCCATGACTTTTCCAATAGCGATGCATTTATAACATGTGAACAAATACTTTTTGAATCTTACACAAGATTACTCTTCCTTCCTCTCTCACTTCCTCCTTTGCTCTTCACATACTTATTGAAAATCGCAGCAGTTAAAATAAGGCTGTATCACCCGAATGCCAAGTCTTCCTTTCTTGGATTAGGTGAAGCAAGTCATAGTGTTGTTTTTCTTGAGTGGACATCTCATAACTTCTCTTGATTGGGATCTGTAGTAAAAGCAGGACAGGTGTTTGTCGTTTCCTATCTGCATTATTTATTTACTAGATTATTGGATAAAGCATGACCTCTGTCTCATAAAAGACACAATTCCATGTCTTCACACAAGACTTGTGTTAATGTACTGTATACTTGAGTGTGTTTTGATTGATAATGATAATGTTCACCCATAATATGTATCGACGTCTTTACTTATAGCTTTAAAATCAAAGACTACCAAGGTATTTTCATGGTAATTTGAGGCATGGCAATACTTTCATCCCTGATAGTCTAGACTACATAATTAATCCGGTCCTTTGCGCTCATTTCTTATGAGCTATGTATTCAAAGGAAACGCTCAATGCGTCTGGATCTGACTGAATCATCAAAGAGCCCTCTGCCTACTTGATCTAAATTGCATTGGAGGATCAAGTCCATGTTTCTCTAATTTTCCTCTCATTGTTCTTCAAAAACAGGAAAGACAATTGGCATGTATGATGATGTAGTATTGTGTTTCTCCAAATGTAAGAGCAACAGCAGGCTATTGAGATTCAGATCTCATTCTGATGTTCTCTGGCCAGATCCGATTAGCCAACCTGCTGTCAGTGAATAACAGGATGCAGCTCTCTCACTGCTCTGGATTCTGTAGAAACAGAAAGGGAATCCTGGGCTGATAAACACTTGAAGTCAAGACAAATGGAACAAAAAAACCCTACTGAGAACAGCAAGAAACTGTGACACAGTCCTTGACCAATATTATTATAAGGACATCAAGCATGCAATGAATTGTGTGTTGCACAAAGGATCACTTACACCAGCCAAGAAAGTCCTCCCTTCACTGTGTCTGATATTCTTTTCACATGTCTTTTCCAGTAATGTGTTCCCTTCATGCCTGCACATCATATACATGTCATACTATACATGTCACTTAAAGGTAGGGTACGTAAGAATGGAGATACCAGCTCGAGTGCGCTAGAATTTGAAAGTACACAACCGGAAAAAATCTGCCTCTTCCTTCAGACTTCCTTACAGAGCCCCTCCTCCAACACACACGAATGCGCACATGACAAATGAGGGCACAAGATAAGTTTGTGCACGAGAGGGAAGGCTGACAGGCAGGTAGGCCATCCAGTTATTTTAGCCGGGCCGGCTCAGATGATTGGTGGTGCTTTTTACAGCGCTACGGCTTCCACAGATGAAATGTTTTTTATTTATTTATTGTCAAAGCATTTAATATATTCATTGCCATCGGGATGTTAAGAGCATTCCATGGAATATAACAAAAAGTGAATTACCTACCCCACCTTTAATTGTGTCAGTGTGAACCGACCAGGTTATTATTGTGTAGTCATTGCAGGGAATGTTAAGAGCAATTTAAACAATGACATACAGTACAAAAATGTTCTAGCGCCTCCTACAATATTTACGTTTATTTACCTATTTTGCTGTTTGACTCAGTAACCATATGCTAAGGTACATAGTGTTACATAATACCTCAACCTTACTTAACTACATTTTAACTGTAATGCATTTGCTAAAAAGAGACAGAATGCAGAATAAATAAAGTTAAAGATGGAAGAAATGGATGCAAATGGATGGATGGAAATGAGACATGTTTGCTTATTATTATCTGACATCTGAAAAAAAGTATGAATACGTGGAAAAATAGCAGCGTTCAGTATTGTTAACACTCTCAATTGCTTTTAGTTAGGGTAATACAAGACTCAGCGGGAACCATTATCTCTCTAAAACATATAAACCTGGCTGGTTAAGAGCAGAATCCAATTTTCTAACATCAGATTGGGGGCTGCCTGTGTTTCCATGGTGCAGTCTTGTCTCTTTTGTCAGATGTAAGTGCTAACGATTGTTAATGCATTTGCTTGTTGGAGCAGTAGTACTCTGCGCTGAATACAACTTTCATACAGAGAACAAAGCATATGCTGCTGCACAGATGTGGACGGGGTCTGCTGTTGTGATGATAAGGGTCATGATGGCTTTGTTGTGGGTCTGTTCGCACCATCAGGTGAGGCTTCAGGGGTGGATGTGTCACAGTAAGAGGTTAACAGAGACACAGGAGGCCAGGAGAGAGAACAACACTGGGTTCTATAGTCACACAAATAAACACACAGGACTCATTGTGTTGAAGTGTGTTGCCTTACAGTATATCGCCTTTTTCCTCTCCGTGACGGTGTATATTTGTTTCCTCTGGCAAGATAAAGAGCTTCATAGTAATTGTGTGAAGAGCTTTAGTCCTCCTTGAAGCAAGCAGCAGTGTTTATTCCATGGCTGTTAATTAAGCAAGCCCTAATTTACAGTGAGTTCATAACAGCTTTTCTGCACTGTAGGCGTGATGAGAAGAGGTTGATACATTTACCTGCCAAGGTTACATAAAATGAACAGTCACCATGAAACTAATTAATTATTTATGACAAATGATCATTCTTCTAACAAGGGATGCAATGTGGTTGCCTAGCATCATACATATAAAAGCAAAACTGGCCTCATATAACGGTGAATATTCCAAAAAGCGCAGCAAATAAATACATGCAAGCTGACACTGTTATTTTATGATTGATAAGATCAAAGTAGTTGGAAGTGTGTGTGAAATAAAATGAGTTTTACACTGTGGTACCTGAGAAAGGTCAAATGGCACTGATGGTAACCAAATGGACCCAAAGGTGAGTCCACCTGGAACTGCCTAAGTTTCACTAAATTTGCATCTATCTTGACACAGGGTACTTATGATATATTGTGGTTTGGATCCCTAAAGCTGTTTGGGCTACTATCCCATCATTCAAGGGTGGTTTTCACTATAAATAATGGGCGTTTTTTAGGCGGAGATTAGAATTGACTATGTTCCATCTGAATTTACTCAAACACAGCAACATCTATATTGATTCTGACACTTCTACAGCCAACTCACAGATGTATCCTTGCTTTGATAAAAATAAATATTCATACAGTATACCCTTTTTAGAAGTGAAGATATAGTCATTCATTCTGGGCATGTCATTTTCGAGCCTGAGGCTTGAAAAACAGGCTCAGGGCTTAATAGGTTAAGAGAAAACACTCCATAACAAAAAGTCCAGCATTTAACATTTTCGTTTAAGTAAAACTACAGAAGTATTTTTATCATTTTGCAGAGTTTTTCTTTTTTTTTTTACTAGTTTTCCAATTTAATAAACAATGTTTTTCTTTTAATTAGGGTTGAGTTGATAACAATTCCCAAGTAATGGTAAATAAATGTGCTGATACCAATTATTTCTTGATGTAAGCAATCAAACCGATATTCATACATTCCAGATAGTCTGAGTATGTTTTAATGTTTTAATTGACAGTGTAATTTTATATTATTCCAGAAACAGACGTGTGTTGATGGGCTCTGCGGTATTCTGCAGGAATATAAGTGTGTATGGTAGCTGTGCTTCTGGACAAAAACATCTGTGTTTGTTTTTAGATTGCAATTAGTTGACTCCAGTGTATTAGTAGCCTTGTTGCCTTGTCTCTGTTACCCAGCAAGCCTCAATGTGTTTCTGTTTGTTGAAGTGATGCATGTCTTTCTACAGGCTATTTGAGTAGCAGTATATATACAGAAGGTGTTCTCAGCATTGTGTTTTGTAGATTTCCTGTGCGCTAAGCTTATAAAAGTGTTTGTGAAAATAAAAGTTACATTGCACCCTTTTCTTAGTAATTGAGGGGAATTACAAAGACAGTTGGTTATTTTAATTATAAATAGTCTTGTGTCTTTGATCTGTTGTTAGAAATTCACGAGTATGCTAATAATATTATCTGGCACAGTGTGAAACCAGACTTGAATATTTTAGTTTTCCTCGAGGAAAGTCAATTGACTTCTTCAATGAGAAAGATGCAATTTGCTATTTCCTCAGTCAAGAACGCTGCACAAACACAGCTATTAATACAATGAGAACTTCTTATCAAAATTAAAATGTGAAATAGACAGTGTCTTTTTTATTTCATCCCACACACGTTTTCCACAGATAATAATATTGCAATTTGTATGTTTGGACACAGACCTTTGCGCAGAAGGAAAGGATGACACTCACTGTGAACCATCTGCTCGCTCTAAATGCTGGTTGCCTTTGATAGGACAGTAGAAAGTCACACTCATCCACGGGGAACAGTGAGAGACACAGAGCAGCATGAGACTAATCAGAGAGACAAAAAGCCCCTTCACACATGGAACCTGCACATTGCTGGGTTCAGCTATCTCTGCAAAATGTTGGCTTTTTGACACTCATCTCATCTTCTTTCATCTTCTTTCATCTTCCTGTAAGGACACATTCAGAATTGAGTTTGTTCCCTCACATGACAGTTGTGGATAGATTTTTTTTAAACTCACCATGGGGGGCAGCTCTGCTGGATAACAGCAGCCAGTTGAAAAATAAGGACACCACAGGAGAAGCATTAGCATGAAGATGAAGGGAGTGAGCGTTTCCAATCCTCGGGCTGGCCACATAAATGATGTATTTTGAAAACCTGTTTTGCATGTGGATCTTTTATCAACCGAGATTTTAGAGCATATCTGCATTGTTTAACTACTAATAACATTTCACAGGGCATAATATTAATTAGATTAGGTTTCCCACTTTAATCAGTCTAGTTAAAAAGAGAGAAAAACATTGACTTCAGAATTCAGAGGTACATGTTGGAAGTTGTTTTTGAGCAGAGAGACAATACCTGATAATAATGTATAAGGTTTGTCTGTTGCTCCGATGAGAAACGTTTTAAAAATGTCTTGCATGATTCCTGTCAAAATGCTTATCCAAGAGCAAATATTTCAGAAAACACAGCACTAAGCCATATTGGACGACCACACATTTTTCACACATCCAACACTCTTACCGTCTCTATCTCTCTGCTGTTGACTGACTTCTGCGTCTGTATAAAGGAGAATTATGATGGGCATGAGGGAAATCATTGTAGTTAGATTGCTTTACTTTACTTTGTTTTTCTTCCAAGAGTGTCACTGGTTGTTGCAGATTATTTTTTTAAACAATAAAGTGGAAAGAGAAAAAAATGGTCAAACAATGAAACAGCATTTGAGTTGATTGGCCTGCTATGTTTGTGTTTGTTAAGTTTAAGTTTAAAACATTTGCAGGATAATTACATAATACTGTACAAATCATATTTTAAGTTTAAAAACTCAAAATTGCCTCTCAATTAAATGGTTTAACTGACTGAATAATAACTCATTAAGCAAATTCATGAAGGATTAGAAATAGAGAGTTGTTCACATTAAATAAATATAGACTCAGTTCAGTAAGTTATGTAAGTGATTTGAGTGTCAAATGCATATTTAAAGGTCTTGAACTAAATATGATAGTACAGAGAGAAACAGTCAACTATCTCATCCTGCATTACTCTAATATCTATTAAATCTATTCAAGAAGAGACTTTTTTGATATTGTTTCCAGGAGAACATGACCGTGTGGTTTAGTTCAAGACGATCTACATTTTGTGGAGAAAAAGCGTACTAGATAAAACACACAGATTGTCCCTGTGCTATACTTGATTGGATAGTATACTGTATGGTGTTCTTGTTTAAAAAGTGATGCAAGAGCAAACCCATCAGGCAGCTGGAGGTACGTAGTCCTGTCGGGAAACAGAGGAGGTTTCTTATCTAAAATGGATCCGTCCATATCGGATGAGATGAAGAAGCATTTTTCTCTGATATATATAGCAGAGGCATGCCAAGGACCTTTTGATGTTTATGAAGCTTAACAAGGGGGTATTACTTACGTATAGAGCCAAAGTATCTCATGAACCCAAGTTGGCTGAATGAAAGGATCAGAGAATAAAGCATTGAAGAAAAGCTGGTATAGAGACAGCTTCCCTATTTCTTTTGATTTAATGAAACCAAAAACAAATGGATCCAAATTGAGTTGGAGAGAGTGAGTGGGAGAGAAACTTTTGGAATTTCAGGCTTTTCAGAAATGGGAAAACCAAAATATCAAGATAGTTTTACACCTTTTTATTTTCTCACATGCTCATATTTACATTCCACCATGTTCCAAAGTTGTTTACCTTGATGACATTTTGAAGGTCACCTGGTTTTTACTCTGCTGAACCTCATCTGCAGAGCTATGTCTAACATCACACTGGGTGTTTGTACCATTCCTTTCTGCAATATTGAATTGATCCTCTGAGCAAATAGTGCACATATATTGGTGTTTTGACAAGATGACATGGAAAATACCTCTGCTATAATAAATCTCAGAAAACATATTGCAAAATACAAAACATTTCCTATAGGGGATCCTACTTTGACGACGCATTAAACACATTTGCAAACAAAGGATGAAGAAAATAATCCTCAGGCTGTGCAAAAAATGCATGCCAAAGCTACACTTTGGCTTTTCCAGTCTGAGGAAGATAAATAGAATCCTAGACGTCCAATCTTTCAGTCCAATCTTTCAGTACATACTTCCCTATTTGGCCATTTACTGTGATCCATCAAGAAAATACTGTATCAAAACACAAACAGAACATGTGTGTGTGTTTTTCGTACATCTCGTTTTTACGGTCAGTATTGTTAGGAATTCTTAAACCCCGAGACCAGGATAAACTGAAAAGAGTCCAAGGAAGCTTATAAAAGTTAACAGCATTTAATTAAACAAAATAATGCGATGATATACAAATGAGATGTTGCGAGTGGAGGCTCTCTCCCCATCAGCTGTTGCCTGGCGCGGGTGAGCGGAAGAGCGCGATTCTTGGCTTGCTTTTCCTGTTGTCCTCTGTGGTCTTCTCCTATTGGTCGGCGTTGACGGGGGCGTGTCCAATGCAAATCCTGTCGTTTTTCTCTTTGATTCTATAATATTCTAATGTCTGTGGTTATTTAAACATTCCCTAATAACAGTATAGCAGCGTCAATAAGTGAAGACAGTGTTTTTAGTGTGCAACACTATGTGTCATTTAACCTTGAATTAACTGTTTCAAAACGTAGTCTTCAGCCAGATGCTAATGCTAACCTTAAATTGAAGCTAACAATATTTACTCGCAGGAAGTCGTGTGAACTTCCGGTCTTTCAGAATAAAACAGTTTTAAATTAAAACAGTGTATTTCATTTCCGGTTTTCAGAATAAAACAGCTTTAAATTAAAACAGTGTATTTAAAGGGGACCTATCATGCAAAATGCACCTTTGTACGTCTGTTATACATGAATATGTGTCCCCGGTGTTCCAGGGAACTCACCAAGTGTCAGAAAACACAACCCTCTCTATTTTCCTCCATACCCAAATCTCTAAAAAAGGGGCTGCAACGGATTTGATAAAAACTGATCCAGATTTGAACACTGACGTCAGGACAGTGGCGCTACGGCTATTGGGCCAACTCCACCAATCAGGAGGAGACAGCCAAGGCCATTGCCGTTAGAAAGCGCTGGAGACGCTGTAGTACATATGCCAGGCCTGTAGGTGGTGCTGTTCTCACAGAATCAGCCCTTGCAAAAACAGGAATAAAACAGTGCAAATTGAGCGAAATGAGGCATGGCTAAAATGCATGATCTGTTTGGTATTTTGAAAAAAAAAAAGTATAAATATGCCTTATATAGGTATGGTCCTACACTATATTATTCAAATATAGCATGATAGGTCCACTTTAATTGAAATTACGCCATATAAACATTGATTTTATTTCTTACAGTATAAAGCAGTGGCGTTTCCTCCTGGAGGCCAAGGGAAGCCAGGCTTCCCCTGTTTTTTTGGATTGTAGTTATCATTTTAATAAATGAATAAAAACACTTTGTTTGCTGTAATTCTTCTTTGCTGTGTGTTGCTGCCGGCCCATCTCTCCCTCATTCTCATTGAGTATTTTACAAAGAGTGAAACAGCGCCCCTCTAGATGTTATGGTGAAACAGTAGATTGCACTCACTGTTGCGAGAGGAGGCCAGCCAAAATTGGCTTCCCTTGGTGAAAAAAAAGGGATTGACCAATCAGATGAGGCTCACGTCATGCCCCTGCTAACCTGTGATTAGTCAGGGCCATGCCAAGGGAAGCCAGAGGCGGCTGGCTTCACTTGCCTCACAATCCAATCAAGTCACATCAACTTCAGTTCGTACTGTAACTGTCATCACCGCCGTTAGAAAGTAGCAAGCAACTGAAGCAAGTGCAATTATGGAGGGTGTAGATTTGGAGTATTTAATCAAAAATAATTGTACTAAACTTCCGCTACAGCAGCAACTAAAAATTAAATCTTATGACAGGCCAATGCCCAAACTGGAGCTTTGTACAGAGAAGAAAAAAGGAGCGACTCAGACGTAAAACTTTAAAGGTCTCCTGATTTAGTTTGTGTATGAATGTTTATTTTGTATTCATCACCAAATCTGCACTGCGCATTAAGCGGCTTGTTATGCATTTTATTTTTTTTTAAAATGCTTAAATTAATAAGACGAGAGAGTTTCGGCTGGAGAATGTGTGCGGACCTGTCGGTTATGTGTGTGCTTGTCCTGCATCTGTATGATACAAATGTGTGTAAAATGATACCGGGCACTGTAAGCACTCATCTGGTTACGTTATTACATTGACCACCCCCCCCGCCACGCTACTGGTATAAAGAGGAGGTAATATCACAGCAAACAGTAACTCTTGATATAATAATTGGTTCGTGGCCACAATCTACCTTTTTCACGAAATCCAAGCAAGAAAATATCCCATGGCACAACACATTTATCATATCAACATTCAGAAACACAATGTCTCCAAATCATAATGGGATGTTCATTGCATGAACTCTGTACCTCCTCTTACTTTATATTTTCATTGATACAGACAAACAACATTCCATTTAAGCATCTTGTTGACCTTGTGCTGAAGGCTAGAGAAAAACATATAGAGGACCAACAATGGACCCATGCATCGTGGTGGGTAATGGGTATACATGAGAAATAGTCCAGTGGGAGTTGAGTATGGCTGCCCATCATTCTTAACAGTAAGTCAATGCAATGTTGGACATTTGGAGCACTTTCCTCAGTAGCTTATTGAGTGTTTTCTAAACCAAAACAAAGTCAATTGCCTACCCTCTGGGATCCCTTTGCCTCTCCCTTTGTGTCTCCCTTTGCCTCCCCCCTCAGGTTAAAAGGGCAAATACATCCTTTTTAGACTGTGTGTACAGGCCGCTGGCAGCAGCACACAATCAATACCGTATGTTGAGTCAACCCATTTACTAAATGAGTGCTGTCCTATAGATGGGCATTATAATTAGTGTAGTTAAAAGCTTTGGACGAGGTATGTGGATGGATGTTCTGCGGAGCTGCTCTTTATTTGACTACTCCCTCTTTTATTATAGGTAGTTTTATCTTATGGGTAGCTTTTATTCAATAAGTCTTGAAAAAATGTATGTATCTTGTTTAATTAAATATTCCCTTTACTAATTAAATGATATCTCTGTGTGAAAATTAGGAAATTATATTGGTCTTTACAATGATTTGATTGATTAAATGTGCACTGTATAAAGAAATCAATCTAGTGGAGCAAAACCTGATAGCACTTAAATGCTTTATGCAATTTAATTGGGTCTTTTGATAGTTAACTATCAGTTGAAGTCATTTCTTCTGCCAGCATAGCTTGCAATATATGTCATAGATTGCCGTATAGTTGAATCTTGTGATATTGGATCATCAACAACAATGGTTTAATCTCTTATGGATGTTTTGAACGTTGTGCGTGTATATCTCAGCCAATCAGACTGGTGTGTTTGGAGAGGAGGCGTGTGTTACAGTAGACTTGTAGGTCAAAAGAAAGATTTACTACTTGATTGGACAAGGAACTTCATGTTGAGGTGAAGCACGAGTGAGCAAGGACATTTTTCTCATCTGTTATTATTCCTGTCTTTTCTGCCCTTGTCATCTTTTGAAATTAATGTTAAGGATAGTGCTAACAAGATTAAGAAATATGAACAGACTTAACTAACTTAATTATGAAAACAAAACATTCAATTATTAGCAAATATTTGTCTTTGGCAGCTGGTCCGACTCATCTCACAAGAAGTTGGTTTGAAATATTTTGTATTATATTAAGAGCAAGGGTTGACACATTCAATATTGGTTTACATCCTTTGTGAGAGGATATTAATATGCTTTGTTTGTGTTTTTGGTATTTGGGATATATGCTGTATGTGTGTGTGTTTGTCACAATATATTTCACAAATGCAAAGCCACAGCCGTTAGCTGCCAGACAGGCAAAGGAATGCCAGATAATACCAGAAACGTGAATGCAAAGCAATACAGGGTCAGTCTGCTATACTGAATTCATAAAGCTACCTGACAGATTCCCACCATGCACCACCGCACATGAATACAAAGTGTGTTGGTTTGAAAATCCAGCTCATTAAGTGACCATTATGTTGCCATTTACTGTCATGGCGAATATCCACAGATGGCACAATTTGAAGTTATGCCACCTACTAATATGAATAAGCACAGGTGTGGAAATATTTTTGGAGGATTATATGATGGTAAGTGTCAGAAATGAACAACCTTAGCAACACTGCCTCTTCATTTTGTTCAGGTCTTATTAGATATTGTTAGCATACCATGCTGATTCAAAAAACGTTGTCCCACTGCATGTTGGATATATTTTATGTATTATAAATAGGCACTGCATCATAAATCAACAGTATCCATATGTTGTTCATAAATTCCGGTTTACAGTTCAAATTAATTGGTAGGTAAGGGACATTCACAGTGGCTGAGTGGTTAATAAATAAAAATATTTCAAGATAGTTGGCTACAGCTCACTACATCATGCAGATTGCATTAGCCAGATAAATATTAAAAGCACAGCTGAAATCCACTTCATGCTGCTTAGGTGTCAGCAGACTCACAGGCCTCAGGCATCCCATAAAGCGAATTGGTCGTTATAAAGCATGCCTGAAAACTAAGAAAGTATAACATGAAACTAAGTCAGAACATGACCTTCTGCACTGGCCAAAAACACAAATCAAACTCAGTCTAATAAATGAATTATTAGCCAAGACTAAGTAGAAGCTGCTGGGAAGACTCCCAGCAGCTTCTGAAGCCAGTCCCCAACTCTGGGGACTTCCGGCCGGGGACTTCGGGTGGCAGTGTTCGCCGTGAAATTGTTTGCGGCCTGCCAGTAAACCCAAAGCAGAAGAAGAAGAAGTGACGTCAGCGGCTTCATTTGCGTAATCCTCCGTCAGGGACTTATTCCGGTGTGAACACGATTTACTAGATAGTTCCGGAACTAAAGAATTCCGGGGAACTAAGTTCAGGGAACTATTCCTGGGAAAAGTACTTGAAAGCGCCTATTAACTATAGAGGTGAAGGTCCTAGATTTAGGACAGGACGTACAGTAAAGGGGACAGAGGACAGTCACAACCAAAGTTGATGCACCCAAGAGTAATTAGGCCTGATACAAAATGATTCACATTCACGATACAACACCAGCCTTTCATTAAAAAAGCAGCACTAGAGAACGTTTTCTATGCCCTTCAGCAGCAGATAATATTGCAAAAAACACATTTGAACATTAAACAGATAAGCTTGTCCTTTTGGAATGAACAAAATAACCTCTCATTTGTTCCAACAGCCTAAAATATCCTATGTAGACATCCAGTGTCAAAACAGGAAGTAGTGTGACGTTCTTATACTGCAGTGTCCTCCTAAGAAGAACAACAGCATCAGTCATTTCAGTGTGTGCCCTAAAAACAAAAGTAAGTTTACAGTATAATAAGTTATTGTCTGGAGGAGGTTGGGACAACAGATGCGCAACACAGACTTTAACCCAAAAGACAACTGTTCCTTTTCTGTTTCCAACCATAATTCATCATTCTTTTTTTGTTTGTTTTTAAGCTTTCCAATTTGTTTTGTAACCTTATAAGCTGTAATGCAATGCACTGACGCACCATCACATTTTTCATTAAAGTGTTTAAAAGCAGGACATGCCGCGATAAATGCCATCCATTTCCTACACTGTTCTGATATAGAGCTGGCATTGTGCCAAGAAGTAGAACACACACAAAGCAATGAACTATTAGAGGAATATTGATCGTCTCAGAGGCAATGCCACATAAGTCAGATGGATGATTCAAAGGCCAGTGTGTGGGCATAGCAGTCAATCATGTGACTGGGACAGGACCTATGATACAGTTGTTGTCTGGCCATCAGCATTTTTAGGATTTGGCAGTCGAGGAGAAACAAACGCAGTTTTTAAGGCTAATCTAAATCTGAGAATTTCTAGAGACAAAAATATTTTATATATTATTTTAAATATGATGTATGTGATATGAAAATAATATCAGACTATTACAGTATGATTCAGGTAATCAGGAAACATGATATCTTTCTTCAGATGTTTGGCCTCTAGAGAAAGTGTTTGCTGTCATTTTCACAGCAGGTTTATGAATGTTTAATGAGGCTAAAATGAAACAAAACAACCCCACCTCCCACAGTTGTGTTTGTTTCATCCTGTTTTATTGTTTTTCTTTCCCACTGAGAAGCAGTCCTACAGAAACGCATCAATCTCTGAATTAGTACATCAAGCAGTGTGTTTGTTTGCTTTTGTATAAACATAAGTGTGGGCCTCTCAGTAATTATGATGTTAATTCTGGCAAATTTGTTATGGTTGTTTTTATTTGGAAACAACCATAAAGGAAGGTGTGTGTGTGTGTGTGTGTGTGTGTGTGTGTGTGTGTGTGTGTGTGTGTGTGTGTGTGTGTGTGTGTGTGTGTGTGTGTGTGTGTGTGTGTGTGTGTGTGTGTGTGTGTGTGTGTGTGTGTGTGTGTGTGTGTGTGTGTGTGTGTGTGTGTGTGTGTGTGTGTGTGTGTGTGTGTGTGTGTGTGTGTGTGTGTGTGTGTGTGTGCGGGGGTGTGTGTTCTCTCATGTTTGCAGCTGGGCCTGGGAATTTGCGTGGGGAGATTAATGGGGATTTGATGCAATAGGACTGGTTTTCCCTAACATGATTATTGTCATTATTTAATCAACTGTGATTGCATTAATCACTAATGAAATAATGACATATAAACTGCAATCAATGTCAGTGTGTTTGTAATGCTTATGTTAATCTCTGAGGCTGCTAGCTCTGAATTCTGATTGTCTAGACATGACAATAACAATTAGTACCATAACATTTTGGTTTGGGCTATATAGAGGGCCTAAGATATTCCAAAAAATAATATTTAAAAACATTAAAAAAATATATATATTTTTTAAATATATATTTTTTTAATATTATTTTTGTTATATTTTTCATTAGTTTTACCGAAAAAAAACTTGATTTAATAAAATAACATTTCCAAATAAATAAATCCTTCGAATCTGCCTGTTCAGTCTCTGTTTGAATGTGGGTTACATGAAAGAAGCTCACCTGGCCCTCTCTGCGATTCACAGAGGGCCCGCTATAGTAACTGAACGAGAGAGTAATGTCAAATGACAGTACAATTGACCAATCATATCTTCCCTCTAAATGGGTGGGTTTTATTATCGCGGACTAGATGACAAGTTCCGCCCGCTGTGAAACTTTTCTTGTTTCCATAGCAACAACAACTTCCTGTCAACAGCGTGAACTCGCCTTCAAAATAAAAGCATGCCAAATTACACTTAAGACATACAACTGCAACGAAAGTAACAAACACAATGCAATATCATTTTCAATGTCAGAGAACACAAATTGGGTTCACAGGTGTTGTTTTGTGTGGTAGAGGGTCGCTGTCATTGATGCGTTTTGCACCCTGGGCCGTTGTTTTGATATTCCGCTGAAGTATACGCTGTGACGTAATAACTATTTTTTTTTTTTTTTCGAGGGAAGTGGTGGGGGTCAGAGGGCCTAGGTATAAAGCTCACGGCTCGCCACTGCATTACATACATACTTTCTATTACACATACAACTTAACATGGTGACATTCATTGCACAGCTAGATAAACTAATATGGTTTAATGTTGATACATACAAATATTAACATTTTAGATGATTTAATGTTGGCATTTCTCTATATCAGACCTATACTGTTACTTTAGAGATGTCATTGTCTTAATAAATAAGAGCAACTCTATTACATGTGCTGTAAACTAAACGTTTGATACACATGTACATGATAATGGGAAGGTGGTATCAAATGAGAATACAATTATTTGCTGGGGGCACAGAATAATAATCTTTTAGAATGTATGTGTTTTTTACAATTGTTTATGTTTTATCTTTTACGTCATGAAATCAGGATATATAATCTGATACATATCTGAGAAAGTGCCTTGAATATAAATGTCCGGCTTCCTGTCAGCATTCTCCAATAATGTGTTTCACACAGGCAGAATGTTGAGAGTTTTAACCGACTGTAACCAATTTTGTAGTACAATTAAGACATGTGTCTGGGAAATGTGGGCGTCTGCCAATTAAAAGGCTCTCTGTGTATTCCTCTCTGTATCTGTATTGCCCAAATGATTGCTATTCAGAATAATTTCCCTGACCAGGGATGTGGGAGTAGAAAGCCTCCACTGGCCTCCCTCCCACTTCACTCCCTCCTTCCTATCTCAGAACTTTCCATAAATATTTATGAAGGTATTTGAATAATGTGAATTGGAATGACACAATATCATTTTGAGAAGAGGCGAGTAGAAATAGCAGGAAGGTGAGGAATGGCAAACAGCAGTGGGGGAAAAGTATTCCAGACATGTAATGTGAATACTTAAGGGGCCAAACATTGGACCCTGCCATGATGGAGTTGCCATTAAATAGGGGCAGTGTTCATAATAGTTTGCGCTGTCAGTGAATACAATCTCAGATGTGATCATTTTGACAATATCTCTAAGACATTACCTACAGTAATTACTCTGATGTCACACTTCTCTCTGGAAGAAAGTCAGTGCAACAAAAGTGGCTGTGACATATGAAACAAGTGACAACAAGGGGGAACAATATGTTTGTAAATGGGGAGTAGAAGTGTCACAGTAGTCTCACAGGAACAGAGAAGAAAAAATGAGATTATGTGCTGGAAAAAAAGTGAGAATCACTCTCAGGCAACATAGAGAATAGAAGAAAGGCACTGAGGGAGCGAGGTGAGAATGGCATCTCTCTGGAGGGATAATGTGAGAAAGCAGAGGGGTGTGTGGTCTTGCTGTGTGACACTGCTGTCTGCTTTGTGGAACTGTTGAGCTGATTCTCTCGTTGTGTAGGTGACAGTGCTGCCTTGATGTCTCCCACAGGAAGAAGCAGCTCATGTTACAGGAACCAGAAATGAAATATTGTATCTAGTTCCAGTCTTCAATAAAATGTGCTTCCTTGAAACTGCCTCACCTTTTACAAAAATAGAACAGTAATAGATCATTAACATACAGCGACATTTGAATAACATTGGGACAATTATTGAATTTTTTCATTTTCCATTGTCCCCTCAATTATAATTTTTTTCTGGCTCAGCTTGACAACACAATGGGAACAAACTGAAAACAGCTGAGATGTTGGTGTGTGTTTAAGCCTTAGGCCCCATTTACACGGGAACGCAAACGCAAACGAACCAAATTCAATATCAAAAAAGTTTTCCGTTCACACGGATACGGCTCAATAAACGTGTCCCTTCACACGAGACCGCTCGACCCGCTGGAGACGCTGTAGTACATATGCCGGGCCTGTAAGTGGTGCTGTACTTCCGCCACAAAATACACTAAAAGCAGCGATGACCCCCCCCCGAGCATGGTTGCCACGGTTGCCTGGTTGCTCTTCTGTTTATTCTCCGCGGTGGATTTAGCAACATGTAGTTCATGTAGTTCTCCATGTCCACTTGTTGCTGATGGTTGTGGTAGAGGAGCTGTAGATTTTGCCCTAACATCTGTAGCATGGTCAGTAGCTACTGACAGTAGCTACTGACCATGCTACAGCAGTGAGCAGCAGAGGTGGGGAGAGCTTCATCGTTATCAGGAAATGATCGTATAGGACGTACACACGGAGCCGTTCGGCCCCCCAGAGCGTTCCGTCCGCAGATGTATAATCAACTTGAGATTTTGAAAATACACAATCAGAATCAAAAATAGCAACACCCTGCGAGTCACATAATCAGGGAGGATTTAGTTAAGCAGTCTGCCACCCCAATAGGATTCAGTCACACTTCCTCTTTTGTTGAGAAAAAAAGATACATACAAAACAAAGCATAATGAGTTATTTAGAATCCACATCAAACTATGTCCTTGCTCCAATCTTTTGAAAGGAGCTGAATCTGTTTTTCTTATCACTCAGAGCAGAACACAATGAGTTGAGAAGAATAAAAGACCTGAATGAAGGAGGATAGGGATAAAGTAGTGGACATTGATTTTAAACAAGTGCTTCTATTTGACAAAAGCTTGGTATCTGAAGTGAAATTGGTCTTGAATAAGTATTGTGGTGGAAATGTGGTTTAGACCCGATAAAAGAAAGCCAGAGGCAAGGTAGACGGTGACGATCAGTCGAGGAAGGAAGATATAGAGTGATTAACTAAATAAATGAGAAAAGTGTCACCAAAGAAGCGAGAAAAACATCCTCAAAAACAAGAGTGAGTAATGAAAGAGTTCAGGCAAGTTTGGGTGGTTAGGTGCAAAGAAGAGGAGATTTACTGATAAAAGCAAGATGTCTCTCTTCAATTCTTGACATCCTTATACATCACAGCAGTGTGTAGGATTATGTGGCATAGCAGTGAGGTTACTTTCCAACATGGCAGACTCTGATTATTATAATACATCTTAGCAATGCATGACATATTTCATTTCTCCATTTCCCGGCTCTAATTAATGCCGACATACAAGCTGATTTTGCAAAAAGCTTTTTGCAAAGTTGAATGCCAAGAGAAAGGACAATCAGCCTAGTGTTGGTATTATGCACATTGTGTTCATTGAGTTGTTGCTCAGTATTAATAACCTTTGTGTTGTTGTGAAATACTGAAATGCCTTTAAAAGCACTCTTGGAAAAAAAGAGACGGCACACATGTCATTATTAGTATACTTAAAATGTCTTGTTTTACATACAATTGTTCCAAGAGAGCTAAGTAATGCATTACTATAGACAATTACAGTGGTAGTCAATAACTTCAGACTCCATAGATAGAGCTAAGGAAGGAAACAGTCCTTTCAGTCTAGTGGAAAGCAACTAAAGCAGTTCACTTTATCCCTGCCATCCCACAGTGTTCATAATGGAAATTAGATTCAGTATGACATGTAGATAATTCACCAACTGGGACGTAAATCTGATGATGTAGAGGAATCTTATGACAGCTTCTGAGAGACACTTTATTCCCAAGTCGAGAAAAGGGCAGGTTTTATCATCTTGATTCATACAGCAAGAGAGCAGAGGAGGGAAGTAGTGCTTCTGGATCTCTGCAGGGCTGTGTTCATCAAGGCGCTTTACTTTTGGTCCACAGTAACTCCAGTGACATTGATCCCAAAATACTACAAAGCAGTCCCATGCTGTTTAGTGCAGCAGTCTGTTGGCTAGCTTAATAACTAACTACCAACTTAACTGTAATATAGCTAACTATGACCATATGTCCTAAGTAGTCGAACTTCGAGTAAGTGATTTAATTGGCCATTTGGGGGCACCCCCCCTGTCAGTCATTGCAAATCTGTTCGCAAATATTTGCCAATTTTGGCTTATGGAAAGTGTGAGTCATATTCATTTTCATTTTTGTTCTCTTCATAGAAGGAAATGGCTGGCTCTTTAGCTGCTAAATACTCTATAATATTCACCAGCTGGCTCCTTATTGTTGGCTATTTGGTATTAAGCATGAAGCATTGGCTTCTCTGGCTGCTACAACTGAAAATGATGCCAATAAGAGCAAGAGTTGTGGGCTGTAAAAAACGGTGTCCTTTGATCCATTGTTAATTAGCATAATAGCAGCTATGTAACTATGTTACATGAGTTGTGTATTGGCTGTTATTGCACATCAAAGCATTATGAGAAGCTAAAATTGTCTACATATGCTGCATGGGGTAGTCATAAATTCACCTCATCTCATAAGTTCATCTTTCATCTTCTGCCGACTTTATTTTGGTACATGCTACCTTTTTATATGCCGAGTTGACAATGACAGACTGACTGGGCTATGTATAGCTCATTGCAGACTGCCACTGAGTCCGATTAAATTAATGAAAAAGTTATATTTTCAGATTCTTATCCTCGCAGAGCTTTTACACCACAACACCTTTCAAAGACGCTCCAAACCTAATTAAAGATAACACACTGACTGTACACTTTACATACAAATATTATGTGCACTCCCTCTAAGCCATTATAAAGGCCCTATTAGTCCTTTTGGGGGTTTTCCCTTTCCTGTAGTGTGTTATATAGCAGGGGTTTTCAAAGTGTGGGAAGGTGAGCCTCCCCTCAGAGAACATAAGAACTCCCAATTATTATTGCTATTATTATTATTATTATTATTATAATTATTGTTGTTGTTGCTATAATGCAGGGGTATTATTATCCAGTGGAATGCCCTTACCACCTACTGGCCTAGTTAAATGAAAGTGGTTACTTTTTTTTGGCTGGGCAGTGTAGTTTTACACACCGTCTTATTTGACTTTCTCAGGACCTAAAACTGCTTTTTGGGGGCAGACCCCCACAAAGAAAAAAAAATATTTACACACGCAAGGTCATCATCTTAACAGTTTTTTATGCTCATCGAGTCATCTGTGAGCAGAGCATCAAGTGCCTATAACAGCTGAATGCGGCGATTACCATCTTGTTCAGCAAAACGCCTCACAAACTTATTAAGGTCTAAAGCAGGGGTAGCCAACACGGTGCCCGCGGGCACTTAGTCGCCCGCAGGGGCAACGTGAGTCGCCCGCGGGGCATGTTCTAAAAATAGCTCGCCAAGCAAATCCAAAATGTATAAAATACACAAAACAAAAAAGGAAATGTAATTAAAAGAATCTACCCTATGCATAAACGAAACCTAAATCATAGTGAACTCTATCTACTTACTACAACTCTATATCTATCTAACACCCCTCCTCCCCCCACCCCCACAATGAATATCGACCAATCACGTTCTTGCTTGATTTGCGGGACCAGCGTTGCAGTCGGGAAGAAAAGGCACCTCCCCGCTGATTTTCCTTCTGGCAGAATCTGCACAACACATCAGCCCCATTGAACAGCCTATCATGCCAGCCTATACAACACATGGGGGGCAGAGTTTTACTCTGTGTGTGTTGCAACTTGCATATTTATTTATTGCACTTGACGCACACACACGCATGGCGTAATTTCCACCTGAGACAGGGGGGAAATGTCCCCCGCTCTTTTCGAAATCCTGTTTGTGTCCCCCCACTTGACAAATATGTTTATTATTATTTTTTAACGCAAGCCGTCATCGCCACGGAGGAGCACACAGCCTCTGTGAGCGAGCGAGACAGAGGGAGAGAGAGAGAGAGGGGGAGAGAGAGCGAGCGAGAGAGAGAGCTAGGGAGGGAGGGAGGGAGAGAGAGAGAGAGAGAGAGAGCTAGGGAGAGCACACCTTTATCTATTTAATAGATAATCATTCCAATGTGTATAGGACAGTACAAAAAACAAAAAACTGTTTGAAAGGGGAGTGATTAGTAAAATAAGCATAAATAAAAAGAAAGAATGCTAACTAGGTAACATAAGATAAGAATAAACCAGTTTAAATGATGTGTTATTGGTTGTAATCATATTCTAAAGATGTTTGGATTATTGAAAAGTATACAGCTCTCTTTCATCTGAGTGTTGAGAGCTGTTTCCATAAATTCATGTTGTGCTCAAAGTGCTCCAGATTGATGCATTTCACTTCAACATTTAAAAATAATCTTCCCTACTGGGGTGGCAGCTGGGGTGGCAAGGCTATTTTTAGGGTGGCAGTTGCCACCCCATGCCACCCCGGTAGATCCGCCCCTGCTTGACCGGTACTTGCTTTTGATCAAAGTCAATGCGGAAAACCCGCACTCACACAGGTAGACGGAGGTGAAGGGAATGAGCACCTTTCCAGCCTTTTTGGCGAGGTGGGGGAACTCGGTCTCCACAGACAGCCAAAAGTGTGCAAGTGACGTTTTCTGCCAGACGCTGTCTCCTCTCTCACTTTAGGTAACTTCACAAAAAATCAATCCATGTTGCCGCTCGCATTTCACTGTTTCTCGTTATTTTTTTCTCACGCTGCGCCTCCCCTGAAGCTCTCTGGTGCCCCCCCGGGTAGGCGCGCCTCACACTTTCAAAACCGCTGTTATATAGGTTTATGTGCATGTAAAGGCGAAAATCCAAGGTTTCCACCGGAGGGAGTTTCTCTCCTACACACCTGCCTGAAACGGCTCGTTTGTAGTCCTTTGTTAATTCTATAACATAGTGACATTAATACGTAACACTTGCACTTCTATTGGCTATAGCACTCCAACACATTGTACATGATAGGCTAAGGGCGGGACATATCAGGCAGTTGACCAGTCACAAAAGAGCCGGTCAACCAACATATCAGAGCACACTGGGCAGTCTGCTCTGCTAGAGGTGCTGCAGCAAAAGCAATATGAGAAAAAATAAATTGAACAATAAAGCAATAAACTTGTCACAGTGGAGGCACACATTACAATCATTAAATATTTATTATAATAATGAAACCTGAAAATGATAGTGCCTCTTTAAGGTTTTCACTTTCAGGTGGGTTGGAGGTGAATGTGCCACAGGACAGTGACTCATGCCACTTCAAATAGTGGCTTTATCCTGCCTCTGTAAACCATAGTAGAAATGTTAATCAATCACTGAAGCTATAACATATTCTCCTCTGTTGTATGAACCGCAGAATACCCTATTAATCAAACACCTATCAATCAGTTTCTGTGTTTGGGAGAGAGGTGCTCTGACACTGTGGTCGATGTGTTAAATGAAGGTGTTGAGAAATGGAGACAATAACCGTGCATCAGGTTATTGTCTTTCCCTGTAGTCGGGCCACATAAAAGCCTTGTTACCATTCCTGTACTGCTTTAGTTGTCATCTTCCATTTGGCTTTCACCTTCAAAGACCAACATCTTCTTTTTTTTGTCAGCCAACATTTTCTACATTGGTTCACAAGACTTGAATATCAATTTTCTGTGTCCTTTTTTCTCTCTATCTCCCTCTCTCTCTATCTCTCTTTGAGTCCCCACACATTTCATAGCAGTAAATGAAAACAGAGGCCTTAGGATTTGTATTTGTTCACTTGATTGGTTGTGCCACTTCACGGTCTATCCTTTGGGGACGATGCAAGGCCATAAACTTTAGCTGGTTTTATTGTTTTATGTGCTTATGTACAAATTGTGTCCGACAGTATCCCTGTAAGTCAGAATATTCTTCCACAAAGCTACAAACAGGGGACTTCATTGCTTATGGAATAGTCACAACTATATAGCAACCCTCTAAAATTACATTTAGTCATTTGAATTCATGTTCATATGAAAGACATTGCATAATTGAGTATCAAGGATCTCAGTCCTAACTTGAAAAAAGCTTATCATCATTCCAGAGCTGCATCATCAACCTTTAGTGGCCTACAGCTTGCCCTCACTATTGAAATCATCTAAACATTGAACATTGGGCAAATGAACAAATAAGCTGTGCACTCAGATGATCATTGATGCGTAAAAAGATTGAAGGGTATGTTTGTTCTTTTGATGGCCTTTCAGCTCACTCTCAATGTCACAGACTGCCAGCTGTAACGGCCCGTCCACACAGCAGCGTTAAAAAAATCTTGGAGGTGGGTGTATCTGAAGCTTGGGGATTTTTGGCGAGCAAGGCACCAACAACCAATCACATGAATCTCCCGCCCCCGACATACGAAGCAAAAAAGCCCGAAGTAAACTGGATATAAACTCCCCAAACAGGCGAAAACATACCACTGTCTCTGCCACCTCCCTCCATGCCTGGCTCCTCCGGTTTGTATCCCGGTAGGTAAATAGGGACTGGTCATAAAGCACCGGGTGATTCCCTACCGCTAATTTCTCCTCCATTTTTTGGAATATGAGGAAATGACCTGCGGTATGTCTCTCCCAGCATACACGCGGTTTGATTGGCTAGCGCTTGAACTGTCAGATTTGCATACACAGGATTTGATTGGCTGACGCTTCCACCTCAGCTTCAAAAGTTGAACATTGCTCAACTTTGAATCCTGAAAATCCTGAAAATCTCCACTCTGCTGCCCACAATGCAGTTCGGCGAAAAGTGAGGCAAAGTGACGTCATCCCATTCAAAGTGAATGGGCAGAAGCGTTCCAAGATTTTTTAACGCTGCTGTGTGGACGGGCCGCAAGTGTTCTGCAAGCTTTGGTAATTAAAAAATGTACAAACTTAAGGCTGATATATTACTGTAGCATACAGTAGTGAGTAGCCCCAAATACCTGCAGACATACCAGACATAAAGAAATTATAAGTGAACATTACAATAAGTTACATCCATTTTTAAATACATTAGAAACAAATGTGGCAGACACACTTTTTTTCAGTAATTGAACCACTTGATACACTTCTGCATGCTTTTGAGATAACCATTAATTATCCAAAAAGTCATGTAATTGTTCTGCTGATGCCGCTTTCATTGTTTCTTGATCCGTTTCCATGGACACCATGCATAGGAGGCTCTTTGAATTGTCGCGTACAAAAAAGTGCTATATGAATAAACTTGCCTTGCCTTGCCTTGCCTTGCCTTGCCTTGCCTTGCCTTGCAAACGGAAATGCCAGTTAAAGCAAGCAACATGTGAGCAGCTGTCCATTAAGACAAAACAAAACATACTTGGACAAATTGCACAAATGTAGATTGCTTTAGATTGTTATTTATCTTAGCAGAGATGTCAATTGGTTCTACTTTGTTAACATACAGTATAGACTTTTCACGAATACTCTAAATACAGTTGATCACAGACACCATGTACACTGTGTTCTAGACATGGACATGCTGCAGTGAAGTACAATTGGCACTGTTTCAATTTGAGGCTGTCACTCAAGGCAAATCAGATCCATAAGTAAACAGAGCTGTTGTGCTACTTCATGGTACAATGAAGCTCTTTCATGCTCCTTAACTCGCCAAAGAAACAGCAGCACCTCAACTCCCTCTGATCTGCCAGATCATGACAAGTTAAATTATATGGCAAGGTATTTGTCAGGAACATTTGTCACTCACAGGACATTATAATACACCTGTCTATCCAACAATAAATCTAAAAAGCAGTATGCAGCACTGGACTATGCGACATGAAAACAGAAAGAGAGTACCCTCATTAACCATTTTGTAATGTTAGGTATTAGATATGCCACTGACATGCATTATAAATTAAAACACTAGGGCTTCAAAATGCTGCTAAACTGTTTAGTTGGGTCAAATACAGACAATGCTGTTTCCCCTTAAGGGAGTGATGATGTAAAACTAACTCAGCAATTACAAAATAAACAATCAAAGGCTGATTTGGCAGATTGCAGAGGTACATCAACTCATTTAATTAATGTAAGGGAATGATGGCTTCAAAGGCATGCAGTTACACAAATTACAAAAGCTGATTAAACACATTGCTTGGTTAAAATAAATAAATAAATAGGTCTGCGTCATCTACAGGCTTCTCAGTTTACAATTTAAAAGTGAATTGCAGAAACAATAATACTACAAAGTTATACTTGCTGACAATAGAGCGGATCGCTAATGGCGCTACAAACCATTAATAAGTCAATAACAGAAAAGTAAGTAAGTTATGCTAGGATTGGGAAAATGTCAATAGTGGTTTTGTAATGCGATTAAACTATGTCGATTTCAGAGTTCTTGTCTCCTGTCTCTTTATTAAACAATCCAGATATGTTGTCAATGTATACATTTCGTTTTTAGTGAATCAAAATGTTTAAATTAAAGTGGACCTATCATGCTATATTTGAATAATATAGTGTAGGACCATACCTATATAAGCCATATTTATACTTTTTTTTTTCAAAATACCAAACAGATCATGCATTTTAGCGATGCCTCATTTTGCTCAATTTGACATTTTTTTGCTCTACAATCTGCAAGGGCTGATTCTGTGAGAACAGCACCATCTACAGGCCTGGCATATGTACTACAGCGTCTCCAGCGCTTTCGAACGGCAATGGCCGTGGCTGTCTCCTCCTGATTGGTGGAGTTGGCCCAATAGCCGTAGCGCCACCGTCCTGACGTCAGGACAGTGTTCAAATCTGGATCAGTTTTTATCAGATCCGTTGCAGCCCCTTTTTTAGAGATTTGGGTATGGAGGAAAATAGAGAGGGTTGTGTTTTCTGACACTTGGTGAGTTCCCTGGAACACCGGGGACACATATTCATGTATAAAAGACGTACAAAAGTGCATTTTGCATGATAGGTCTCCTTTAAGTATTTTAACCCTTAGATGCAGTGGGTCTTTTTTGACCCGGTGAGGTGGTTTTCTTAGAGTATCTTTGTAATTACATTTTTTTATCATTTCATATTCCAGCTATTCCTCAAAAAACATGTTCTGGATATCATGCCATTCACATTTTAAATTTACATTTGATACATTTTAAGAAATTGTAGTTTTCGTATTACTACCCCAAGCTTCCATAAGTGGGTCAAAAATTACCCGCATGCATTTTTTATGGAATTTCGTTTTGTTTTCAAAATGTAAGAAAAATGTCTAAAATCATAAATAGTGAAAAATTAAATATAAAATATTTCTAGTGTGAACCAAAATATAATATTAAATATTATACAAGTGATTTTTCTTAACCAAAATGACAAAAATTGCATAAAAACACATATTATTCTAATACGGGTCCTTTTTGACCCACTTATGGAAGAGTGTAGGGTCCAGTCACTCGTGCATCTAAGGGTTTTAACCATGTATTGCAATTTAATGCTTCAGCAGAATCAAAACTAAAGTCCAGGCTTTTGTTACTTTAATATACTTTTAGTAATTGTCAGTAAAAGTGTATATTCTTTTTGAATTCAGAAGGAGTACACGTCTTTCCCTGCAAAAGTCCCACTGATATACCAAGTACAACTTAATGCAGCAGACTTATCTGCCATGACCCTCAACCTTTATCTCAACTCTCTCCCTTATTGGCTGGCATACCCCTTTCATTTCATCACCTCTAAATCCCCCTACCTCGTTAATGATGTGTAATTATCTTGGAGTATGTGTGAGGTGAAAGCAGATTTTTTCATTTCGTGGCTGTTGACAGGCTTGACATGAGTCTAGTTGTCCAGGGCTGCCTGTCTTTCATGCAATTGAAACCCTCTGGGTTGACATTTGCTCCTTAGGGGACACTCACTGACAGAGTTCAGGAGGTAAAATGACTTTTTGGCTTTTTCTCTCCTTCCATCATTCAAAGGAACACAGCCACATTTCTCTCTAAATGCAAATTGGACGAAGGCTTTTATGTGCTGCACTGACCGAACATTGGCACTCCACTGTGATTCTGCCAGGGTGGGTGGGGACTGTTGAAAGTGCTGGTTCTGGGTGAATGTCATCAACTCCTGAAGGTCCTCAATCATCCTTTGCTCTTACAGCAGAATAGATGCCCCTGCTTAAAGTAGAAGCATTTATTTCCTATATGAAACACACCGTATGAATGCATTTCTAAAGACTTATGTTATCTCTACAGTTCCACACAGAAAGAATATTGGCTATTTACAGTATGTGTGCCACAATTGATCTGCTTCTCAAAACATTATTCATGTATCCAAGTATGTGTCCAATCTTCTTTATTTTTGAATGAAAAAAACAACATTTATGGCTGTGAAGAACTGAATACAAAGCAGAAACTGATTAAACGGCATTGAAGTGAGTAAAGTAGATCAAAGAGACTCTGAGTACAACTACTTTGTTTCTGAACCATTACCCAAAAGTGTTAAAAGAAAATATTGAGTATGAACTGTGAAATTAATGCTTTGTCTGCCATTTTCCCTGTGCACTCGGCTAAAAAAACTAATATTAATTTACTCATGAACCGCACTTGTTTCGGATTATTGAGACTCACCAATTTCCTCTCTCTGCCAGTGGTCAATATATAAACTTTGTTGAAGCTAAATTGTTAACAGCAAACTTAGATATAGATCAGCAGCCCTGATGAGATAAGATGTTGGTTCCGTAGCTAGAATGATTATCAGGCTTTTGAAAGCACTTGCCTCGGTCACTCCCTTTTAAAACAATAGTACAACTGACCTGTAAACACAAGGATGTGGCTTTAGACTACAAAGTGACAAGATATTTTAGGTTTCTTCAAATACTCTATCTCCAATTATTGCACAGAGAATATATAACACACCATTTTTATGATGGCTGTGTTTAAGCTGTCAGTGCCCGGCTCATTATTTTGCTGCATCCCTTTCTGTTTCATTGTTCCCTTTAAAGCTATGTTATGCTTCGTCGATACTTGGCTGACTTGACTCCAGATAAATGACATCATCAACAAAAACGCAGAGGACGTCCACCAGGGCAGAAAGAAAGGGGGGGAAAAGGAAGCAAGAATAATTAAACATCCACTACCTTCTTCAACGCCATTCATAGATCAATGGGTTTGCTACTCGTTCTCCAGATTCAGTACAAATAGTGCCATTAGGTTATGAGTATTATTTTAAAAGCTTGTGGTATCCAAAGTCCCCTCAGAAAAAATATAAATGCATCACTACTTTATAACTAATTACGACCCTTTTTTACATTACTTGTGTGTGATTGCTTTTAGACTGTTCCTTGGAGACAAGAATACATCATTTAAAAAATGTAAAATTTCCCAAAATTATCTATTCATTTCGCCGTCACATAAATATGTGAGTGATTTTGCTCTTGCATCGGGTCTTCTTCAATCACACAAAGTAATTTGTTCCTCAGAGCTGCTCTTCGGCCCAATTGAGGCTGACCTGCACTGCCTCTCTTTGTCAGAGTGAGGTGAAGAGGTGCTCTGATGAGTGTTTGTCTGCTGGCTGCTGGTAGAAAAGATTGTGAAGTGCCCTCGCGGTCCCATCAGTCCATAATATGTCCTCTCACATTCCCAACAACCTCCAAATGGAACTTTCTGAAGGACACGGATTCAAGTGGAACACTGCTTCATCTCTTAGCCTGGTGGCTTGTTTAGCCCAGAGGAGTTTTAATCACAGACGACTCACTGCTTTCTCAGACTGTTGACACTCTTCTGTAGTACAGCTCATACCATTTGCCATCATATGAATTATTAAGCCCTATCTACAGTAAATAGATCTCTAACCTCTAACACTTTCTCATGAGTAGCCACCAGTGACAGGTGAACAGCGAGAAGAAGTCAATCATTGATACGGTTGCTTTCACAGATATGTAAGCATTAATGTGATATGCCTGGCTTGTCAGTGAGGTTATAAAAATGGGTGAAAGTGCTGATATTGAATCCTCCAAAGCACATCCCCCGCTGCCTTTAAAATATGCTTATCTCTTAGCTTGCTTTCTGCACCTGTGACCTGGCATCCATGAATGAAAATACTTTTCACGCGCACAAAAAAGGAGCTGAATGAGAAATCTTACCTTTCAAACCCTAAAATACTCAAATACAAAAAATAGATCTTAAAATTGTTAATTAAGGCTATAATATAATAAGCGACATCACAGTCTTCATATCATATTCATTATTAGAAAGTGTCATGGTAAATCACATAATATGCAGATGAGATATTATCTCAAAATTGTGATTCATTACCTCATCCAACGCACCTTCACATTCAAAGTTTATTTGTAATACTGTCAATTGCATGACAGTTAATATTCTAATGCTCCTCTGCCCTCCTCTGATCTTGATATGCATATGAACAATCAGATATAATTATGGAAACCGACTATCAAATGACATTTAATATGCTTTGACAAAATGGGAACATTTCACATTTCTGACAGCAGTGAATTAAGAATGAAGGATGAAAGCACAAACTTCCTGTTCCTAAAGTTTTAGTGTCATGTGTTTTCCTGGGTTTATTAATACTGATGCTGGATTTCAGTTATAATTTCAATGAAAGTTATTTATCTGACAAATGATGATGAGCAGTGACTATCAGCAGTGCATATTAATACCCATCTAGGAAGCGCTTTGGGTTGATTATTGACGGCAGCTTGTCAGTTAATATACACATCAGTGAGTCATATTAAATAGCAAACCAGTCAAATGTGGCAAATCACCTCATTGTTTAATGGAATATCTGTTATCAAGATGGGAGTCAATCATAATTTCCAGCTTATTATTTTCCACTTCTAATAAGAATTTGCATATCAGTCTTTCTTAATGAAAAGTTGGTATTAATAACACTGTCAGAAGTTCCAAAAAGCTGCTCTGGTCTTTAATACTCATATATGATCACTTAACTGTCACAGAACCGTAATCGGCTGATATTTACCCACCACAGAATGGACAAACACAAGTTCAAACGTCAAGATTTCTCCGGATGTTTGCTGTGTGGGTCAGGTTGACCAGTATCTCGGTTTATTATCAGTGCTGACGGTAGGGTCAGCGTTTATTGAAGGTCCTTGGAGTTATCGCACTGGGTCAGTAAACCCTGACAGCTTGACTATCAACAACACAAATCTTTCTTCTTTTTTGTGAGTGTGTGGTAGGGGTCTTGTATAAATCACATTTTAATCGTCCAGTTTTTCACCTATCAACTTAACCTCTATAATTCATATTTAAGCTGACACTGAAGCGCAGCCACTGACTGTGTGGCTCATTAGTTGTGACTACATTGATTTAATGGCCTAACATTTTGCTGCCCTTACAGTATGTGCCTGTTCTCAATATTAGAACAGTTGGATAATATATTTGACATGTACAATAATCTGTCAACCAACTTTAAATGTATGAACATGGAATGTTATCGAGAAATTCAGATTCAGTCAGATGAATCAATAATTCTAAGATAAATTATTAGTTTGATTCTGAAAATCAACACTGAGGTAACTGAGTGATACATTAGTATTGGTCTCAAAGTTTGTAGGTTAAGTTATTTGTGCTTAAATGAAGCAGTACTGCATACAAATTAATAAAGGATTGGAAGTGATGTTGCACTTTTATGTCAGTGAATTACAGTTATCTTTGGCCTAAACAAAGAAACTATTGTATTGTTTAGTTATGAGTTATTGTTTGGTGTTGCAAATTAGAAAAAATAAAAGTAGACACTCTATTCTCTTTTAATTATATGGATCGTATTCTCTAAGTAGTATTGTATTGTCAAAATAACCCAGACATTTTACTTTCATCGTTTTGAAATGAAGCTGATTTTACAATAATCTGGTGAATTCAGATTGTTATTGTCAATATCTGTCAATTGTCATTTGCTCTTGCATTTCTCTCTTCAAAGTTGGATCTCTACTCCATTTTCTATTCATTAGCGCATAACTCTTATTTGAATACAAAAGAAAATGGTGTGTACATACTGTAGTTAGGATGATGTCAATAATGGACACATGGTATATAAATAAAGCATTATATTACATTATAAATAAATAAATGGCATTTGCATATACTGTCTGTTGCCATGTTTTTTAAAAGCTTGGTTACCATATCCTCCTAAGTTGGCTGTTAAATGTTATTTGTCATGACAGTTAAAATAAGATTTGCAGTATATTAGAGTTCAAAGCTAAGCGGCTGAGCTCTGCTCAAATAAAGAAGGAACATTTCTAGAAAAGAAAAAATATATCTCCCTCTGAGAAGCTTTCAAGTCTCAGTGAAAATCGTTGTATATCATTTTGTACCTGACAACTTACAAATTAGGGTTCTACTGAAACACTTTCACAAATATGCAATCTGAAATACTCTGATTACAATTTCATTTCAGTATTCAGTGTAGCTCTTTTTGTGCAGTATCTATTGGAACATTATATATTGCAATCATTTCAGTGTATTCTACTGTTGTTAAAGAATATTTCACTATGTCCCTCCATCATAGAGTTGTTGACTTCTCTCCAGATTCCTTGATTGAAGCTGCTTTGAGCCTGCGTGTCTCACACCTGTCTGATCCTATTAGAACACACAACATCCGCAGAGCTGATTACCACTGTAGCTCAGCAGCTGGTGAGCTGATGACCATTCATAATGGATCAAATGAACATTAAATCACCCGATAATAGAAATTAGATTGGATTTTTACTTCTATCAAGGGAACCAAGGGAGCCAGAGTTTGTATTTGAAGTCTGTACTTAAAATGTGTCCCTTTGAATATAGCAGAACAGTATTATTCAATTTAATTTAATGGAGACCCTGCAGTCCTTCTTGTTAAATCAAGTCCACATCCCTACATGGTGTGATATGTGTGACACTGCAAAGTCAGTATATGTTCTCTTGATCAGAGGGGCGATGTGTGTCCCCTCAGTGTCCAGTCCTTGGTCATTTTACCCTATACGTATGTCCACGTCCTCCTATATCTGATCCAAAGAGGGTACAGCTGTCCTGTGTCAGAGCCAGAGGGATGGAGCTGCTCTCCTGTGTCCTGTCAGTCGTCAGAGCCTCAGCTCTCCGTCTCTTCTCCACCAGACTCCACAGGCAGAACCACAGAAACACTGACCTCAAATCTCCTGTCTTTTAATCTAGGACAAGGCTTCACACCTCCTTCAGTCATGTCTGTGTCCCTTTCCTGCTGTCTGCTTTGACTAATTAAGAGATCTTGAACCAAAACCAACACAGGTGTAGTCGGATTGACCCAATTTATAGAACTGTGATCCATAAAAAAAAAAATGCTCAGATTTTGATTTTGTTTCCAACATCCTGATCAAAACCATGATTTGTTATCACCTTTTTTTTGTGTTTACATTATTTTGTTTGGGGGTATTTCTTCACATTGCCTAGCAAATTATCTTGAGGTCATCCTCTTTGCCCCCCTTCCCTAATATTCCTTTATTTCTTCTCCCACCTTCTTCTTTATTCCCCTCTCCATCTGTTCATTGTATAGTATGCATTTGTTCAAGCTTCAACCTAGTTTCCAGTTGTCAGTAAGTAGGAGGGCGAAGGTGGCGGGTACTCTATGCTCAAATTCACTTGGTATTGGGCTATGTGTCTTTTATTACAAGATGCTTCAAAGCATTTCAACTCAACTGGTTCTGTTGACTATTGACATCCCTATACTGACTACAGCTGGATGAAAAGAAAAGGAACAAAGAAGAAAAAGGGAGGGTAGGAGAAGAGGGAAGCCTCTGTCAGTTAGGTTTAGTCCGCTATCGACCGAGTGTGAATTGGATTCAGCCCCGACTTAAGTGCCTGTGTGTAAATCATCAAGAATGAGCCACCCACTGCATTTAAGAAGGGATGTATGGGGCAGTGTTTGAGATATGCAGAGTTCAAGGAAAATAAAACAACAAACCGCATTGTAATAAAATGCTGGACACCCACTATAAACGTAATAAAGAGTGTGAGATACAAACCAACAGGGAAGGGAGTAAGGATGGATAGAGGACGTGGCAGAGAACCAGGGACTTGAGAATAAGCAGGGAAACAAAGCTCAGGGAGATAAACACAGCTTAGAGACGCCATGCTGTGCCGTCCCACCAGACAGTGGAGCGCACTGACTGTTAATCACATTGTGTTGTTTTGTTGTTCGCATCAGGACAATGTCTATGTGTTTGTTTGTGTATGACTTCTGACCTGACTTCAGAAGACACAAATAATGTCTCACTGCGTTTGTTTGCATGCTGGGACTTGGACTTACATTCGCTAAAGCATTATCTGCCTCTGTTTTTAGTCGTTTTGCGGTATTATAATGAAAAACAAACTCTTTATTTCTCATTCAATGATGCCTATTATCAATCTTAGCCACTGAGAAAAGTATAAAAGCTCAAATACGCAGTGGAGATAGACCCCCTACATTCATAAATAGTCCCATGTTTACAACACAAAGGAGTAATCATATACACACTCATGCAACACCTGCTATTACATGAAGAGGAGCAATCCAACACTTTCAGGCAAGAGTAGTTGCTCTGCTCTTGCCAGGTCTCAAAGGAGAGGTGTTTGCTCTGCATGCTGAACTGCCAGTGGGTGTTTATAGTTGTGCTCTGTCTTCTCCTCTGCGCCATCCGGATTCCTGACAAGTTTCAAAACAGTTTGAAATTTCACGAACGCAAAGGCATCAGTCGGTTTAGTAGCAGTGCTCTCTTTGTCCTCCTCCTCCTCCCACATTCTCTCTTTCCACTTCAACACAAAGTCATTCAGCCTCTAGAGTTGATTTTCACCTTCACTCTGACAGAAGTGCATGGGAGATTTGTGCCTTTTGCAGTTGTTTCTCTTTCCAAACATTCACAATAGATGGAGACATTTGAGGGTGGAGTTTGACTTCCATTACTCCTCCTCCACACTCGCACACACTGCCAAACAAACAAGTGTTGACTGTAAAAACTCATTGACATAGTTGGCCATGATTCAGTTCATCTTGCTGACCTTGTTTTTCGATAAATCTATGCCATATTGAGCAAAACAATAAGTCCTATTTCCCTGGTCTGGAAGCATGAAGATGTTAATATGCACAAGATCTCTTCTCCTCATTTCAGGCCCGACTGCATAGCCTCCCCCGCGCTGCTGCCATGCCAGAGCTGGCACACACACTATCTCCCCCTTGCATGGTGGACAGGAGGAATCAGTTAATTACTATAAATTGAAGAGACAAAGAGATCTGGACTGCAACATAACCAGTTTCTCTGTACCCATCATCACCCTCTACTATTATCTGATTTATGCCATTTACGTCATGTCATTTGAGGACGTTTTTTCCATCTGGTGTGATTTTGACTTGTTCTTGCTTGAGGTTTAAATACTAATGGAGTCTTTTCTCTCTTCTGTTTGCTTTCCTGGATGCTGTCTTCTGATCTGCTTCACGCTGGGCCTTGCCTTTGGATCTTGAAATGCAGGTAACATTAGTGATATTTGTAATGCTGTACTAATAGGGTTGATGGTAAATGTGTACATGAGCAAATAAACAGACCAGTGTTATGTCAATATCTACTATTTGATCAATTTGGATTAAACATAATTAAAGGACATATGTGCATATAAATCAAATAGATTCATGTTACATCACTTGAACCCAAATATATCTAGTTTTACTGAAACACGCATTCTCTCTATTTCATACACATTTTACACAATATGATTTAAGAAGATTACATGGCTTGCCAAAACCCTGACATACTGTGACTCAACACTGCAATTACATTTAATTTTGGTGAGTTTTAGGGACCAAACTAGTGGTTTCAAATTTGTAAGTCAAGTAATTACTACGTGCAAAGACCTTCCATTAGTGCCTTTAGTGCCAAAGCATGCAGCCATAATTTAGCTTTTTGTAATCATTTGTCAAACTGTTCACAAATTAAAAATGAAATATTATTGTGATACCCCCGCAGAGTGTTTCACTCTTCTGAACACAAATGGAAATTGGTTATTTGCTAGACAAAACAATGTTGCTAAAAGGGATAAACACCTATTAAATTGACTGTGTATTTGCTAGATAATGAGAAAGAATTGGGTTGTGACTTGACCACATGTTGGTACATCTATCAATGCCCTCCTGTGGTGCTTCAGAAATACCTCTTTCTTGGCAGCAGAAACACTTGTGTGGACACTTTGTCATGTGTTAAAACTACACTACCAGATACCATCTGTTGGTTCCACACTGGTGTTCTGTTTTAGCTGATGAGAAACGATTGCCTTGCCCTTCCAATGTCTCGCTCTGCTTTCACCACTATTTCCTACTCTTCATACTCCGCCTGATTATTATTCATACTTTATGGTGTAATCCTCTTTCCCTTCGATATCCTCACCATGATATCGGCTGAGATGTTCTTATGAAAGTGTCAATACGTGTTATGACTTTGCTAATTCCCCACTTTTTTCACAAAGTCGGTAAGTATTGCAGGCTCACATCTGAATTTGATCCACAGGAATGGTGCAGGTATATGCTGCTTTTTAGGTTAAGTTGTCTTACACTCTGAAGTAAGCTTTACATTTTCATAAATCTTTCCTTACATGTAACTGTCAAGTTTATGAGAATATTTTACAGCGTTCATATTTGATTTGTGTTCTCTGTTGAGGCAAGGCTAGAAAACATGTTTAAAAAGCAAATGCCAGTGTGTTATTGTTCTTTTACCATGTGTGTGTCGGTGGTGGTGCTAGTTGTTATTCAAAGGCCGACAGAAACTGCATACTGATAGACTGACTGCTGTGTGGATGTGCAACAACATCATGCCTCATCAATGTGACCTTGTCATTTGACTTTGCCATTATAAGCTTAGCCATATTATCCTTTTTTACAGGGATGTCAGTAAAGTGTACGCCATTGGAGAATTTTCATAGCTGAATTGATCTAATTTGACCACATTCATCTGACTGTGAGTTGAGCTGCACCCGTTTCCAGTTTGTATGGCTGCCAGTGTTTTTCTACCACATGCAGTGACAGCCATATGGTTAGAGTGTTTGTGTGATGAATACTGTTTCACTTTCAGCTACATTGGATTGAAAAGCATCATCGTCTGTCCTATCATGCAGTCCAAGCTGTATCCTCTGTAACTGTTTGTTTCATACATTGACGGAGTAGGTCAAAAGTATCTAGACACAAGCATACACTGCTTCATAATATGGACACAACAACGTCAAAAAGTTACATCACAGTTGATAATAACTCCACTCTTCATTACTCGGCACGGGAGAATAAAGTATTGCTTCTCACATTAAATGGTAGACACTTTTACAGTGGCAACTAGCCCAGCAACGAACCACCTAAACTCCCTCATTTGTGTTTATGAGCATTCTGGTTCATTAGGCACGGCAAATGAATGACGACAAGTACTACCATCACCGCTAGACAGGAAACCTCATTCCAAAGTCTCCTCCTGTTTGGTCCCCAGGTGGTAGAGCTCTCTCTCTTGTAAAAAGACAAACATTTAAGCCCATTTGCTTTGCACTAATGTGTTACTTCATGCACCTGCAACATTGTGGCACTTATTCCCAAAGGTTTCCCATTGATTTTCTGTTGCTTGGATCCTATCTCAGTTTACATCTAATGTCATATTATTAGTTACACCTGCATTTACTCATGACTGCTTTGTGAGAGGTCTACTTTAATTAGCTTGACTAGTAAAAAGAGGGGATTTAGATGTTAACCTTCCACCACAGGTGCTCATTCAAATATAACCTCAGGTATTACAGTAAGTGTTAAGCTTGAGTCACAGCCACATCGATTGAAGTGTGTTCGCTTACAGCTTTCTAAAACTTATGTTAAAAATATAAATAAAAACTATGTTCCAGCAAAGTGAGAAGAACAACTACATACTTATACAATAAAAGCATGTTCCTTTCTCATTCACTTATCCTCCACACTCATTGTCATAGAGGTTAAGATTAGATCAGCACTTTTTAATATTTATTTTTAGGATAATGGTGTCTTGGTAATAAAAAAGGGGCCCTTTTCTGCTTTTAATAGGGCCCCTATGAGTCTGCTGCCTTTTGAATATTGTCAAGATATATATTTTTTATTTTACTAGTTGTTTTAAATAATGACTGTACATGATTACTTGTAGAACCAGTCTATAGGCCTGCTTTCTGATGCAAGCTGCTTTTAGCCATCTTTAGTTTACTGTGTTGGCTGACCTCCATATTAGATGGTTAGTCATCAACTTCCCATATAACAAATGAAAGCAGTTAAGCATACACTCCTTGCCAACCATTACACAACAGAGAGAGAGAGAGAGAGTAAAGCTTATAATGCAGTGTAACTCTTAAAACGATCAGCCTCAAAGTACTTCCCCAGTGAATGCTGGCCGTAGGGGCAATTTGAGATGCCATTGCTTTAAGAGCGGTTTTAATATGTATGTAAATATTTCCTAAGTATTTAGCAGTGAGAGGATAGCAATAGATGCTGACAGAGGAGGGTAAAGGTCAAACTAATTGGAATCTAAGCACTCAGGGGGCTGATGAAGCCTCAACACTTTCCACGGTCCAGTGATTATTTATCTTCTAATGCTGAACTCTCTGCCAGACTGCTAAAGTTTTTTTCTGGCATTCACTCTCTGGCCAATCTGTCTAATGCTTTCAAATCACATGCTTCCGTTTCCACTTTTAACATGTGAAGTTTGACTGTTTTGTTTCCCTTTCAGTCTACTAGTGTTTCTCTTTCCTGGCCGAGATCCATGACAACAATTGAGTCTTTCAACAGTATTATCAGTACACCAGCCACAAATACATTTTGGATAAGGTGTGATGTTTAAATGTTAAGCATTAAGTTAAGAGAGAGAGTTTTGATTTGCAATATTTACAACAAATCCAGTGTTAGTTTTTTTAACTGATGGACCTGCATCAAGGGCTCTACACTACTATTGATTTACAGCTTTGCTTTCTTTAGAATCAATGCTTTTTTCATCATTTGTATTGAACAAAGAAAGGTTAGCCTCCCACTGCGCTCACTGTGGTTCAGACTCTCTAAGAAAGTAGTACACTGTGTGGGTGAATGCAAGCAGGAGGGCAGCTTATATTTCAGAGATAAAATGTATATGATCCTCTTTCATAAAGTGCTTTTCCAACGTGGGTTAAAGCAAGTGTTATCTAGTCTTTATAAGCCTTTTTTTGGTAACTTTTCAGATTACTAGCTGAATAAAATATAAAAGCTATGAAGATGAAAAACCTTTTAAAATGCGTGTTTTCTAGATGGAGATTGGCTAAGCTAACTCAATATATGCTCCGACCGTCCACACTCACAACAACGGCCTATACAGACATAAATAAAGCAGCGACTGTACTCGCCATGACACAGGCATTCTGTGGTGTGTACTTGTTTAACTTTTGTCTCGTTTCTGAACATATATAAGGAGCTGTGAGCTCTGAGTGCTAACAGCACAGGGGTTCTCATTGAAGATGACGTCACGGCTCCGCCTACACTGCGTTACTATAGTAACTACCCCAGTTCCTAAACTGTAATGGAAGCGCAGCATGAAGTGAGCCGGCCCTAACAAGGCCCAACGCGGCCTAGCAGTACCGAGCGAGGCCGAGGCCGACCGTGTGGTGGAAATGCGCCATTAGTTGAATAACCAAGTTGCAGGCTTTCTTATGTGTGATCGGTCAAATGAATGGAAGTGACTCTCCAGCAGAGCCTTGACATTTTATAGGGACACGTCAGTACGGTCCGTAGCCAAATATATGTAACATCTAGGATGAATGAGACAACATGTTCACCATCCACCAATGTTGGATATATTTCATCACAAACAATTCTCGAATGTGTGGTTTTTTCCAAATTCTACTTCTGTTCTTTCCTCTTCTAACTTTATTGTGCAGCTCTGCAAAGTACTGACAATAGACTACATGGATTAGTGGTCCAGTGTATCCCAAAAATGCCATTTCTGAGTCGTTCATGCACTTCTACAGCATATGCTAGCTTGAGTCAGGCCTTTTGTAGAAAATGACCAGCTGTGTCTAGTTTGTATTCTTGCCAACGTTAGTGCAGCTTTTCCAGTGACAGCCATATGGCCAGTGTGTTCCTCACACAGTCACCTTAGTCACGTAATGACCTTTGCTTGGGTCATTTTCAGATTTTCTGAGCAGTGAATAATTAGTCTGAGGATGTAAACGAGGGAGGCAAGACAGTGAAAGTCAGAGTGTCAGTTTGCTTTCTCACAGGAAGGTTACAAGTCAACATATCATCCGCCTACTCTTCCATCTACAGCAGATACTTCACAATGGCAATGCCATGACTATCGTATGACTAAATATCAGTGTACTGAAAATAGATTTGGACAGATCTGTGTGTTTCCACTGCCCTGGATTGATTTTAATGTCGAGGATATTGTACTACACATTGCTATTGAAACAGCCATATCAAAGTATAACATCAGTTTTGCACACACACACACACACACACACACATGTACACACCGTGGCATTATAAGTGCCAGACAAAACTCTACCCTGACTGTGATTTTGTTTCTACTCCCTCTAAATGGTATGACAGCACTCCTCTTGCATTATCACTTAGACATGTGCTTATACTGTCCCCATTCTCTCCCCCTCCTTCAGTGTTCCACCTACTAGTATCTCATGAACCCAATCTCAAGAAGTTTATTTCACTTTGTCAGTACCTGTCATTGCAGTTTGTGTTGTATAAACTCAAGCTGTGTTACGCTATGACAGCAGACATTGCCTGCTCACATGTCAGCAAGGTACTGATGCAACACGGTGGTAAAAAAACCTCATATTGAAACATTGTGGATTCTCCAAGCCATGACAGAGGCTTTGAAGGTACCTCCTGAGCATTGGGAAAATCATTTGCGTGATAATGTGTGTCTTCCTGTGTGTGAGAGAGAGAAGCGAGGGGATTCAAAGTGAGCTTGTGTCGGATCTGTGCACATGGCCTCTGTACATGGCATGTGCAATGCATTATATGTGTGTGTGTGCATTAATGTTTCTTTCTATAAAAACCTTGAATGTGTCTCCTCTCCTCTTGAGGAAAGGTTGTGCAGCGCAGTGTGTGTGTGTGTGTGGGAGATACAGCTTGATGACCACACTGTGTTTACAGCCCGCAGCATTCACATCTTATTCATTAACACCACTGGCCTATTTCCCTCAGTGTGCAACCATACGCCATTTATCTGTTCGGACTGTGTTTGAATTCATGCATAACTGATTGTAGTTGCTATTGTTTATTTTGGGCCATATGTTGTGGATGGCAGTGTAAGCTTTTGTATGTTTACAGCTGAACATAAACAGAAGAGAAAGATGCAGATATATCCGTGGCATGGCACCTACTTATCTATTCATCTATGCACATTTTTCTGTCTGACAAATGTTCTTGGTTGTCTTTTGGCAGACATTTAGTCACAGCAATTTACACACCTGCAAACCTGCCCACCTGCTCATGCATATAACGTTCCCTCTATGTCGATGGGTGCAAATGAAGTTGTCTCCCATATATTTAAAGATCCTGTCAATATAGCTATTACCACAAAATAAAGCACATACACAACCTTTCGGCTTTATCCTTGAATATATTCATTTTGAGTTGTTTTTACATGTGTCACTGTTTGTTTTCATTTAAATTGATTAGCTGTTTTCAAAGCATGGCTTTAGGGTTGTTGGTGGCAGCATGTTTGATGGGTCCATACTTACATATCTCCACAAACATGTAATTACATTGCCATGAATATGTACAGCTGTTAGTGTATAGAGTCCATAGAGAATCATGAAAACGTTTGTGATCCCCTGACTTTACCTCTAGTAGTTTACATTTGTGGTTTTGAGTGAAGCATCCAGACATTTTTGGATGGATTGCTTTGAAATTGTACACACACACACATACATGCCTGCCTGCGGATAAAGTCTTCGGTTTTGACAAAATACCTGCCAAATGTTTTGACATTGCCTTGTTACATTATCTCTGCGTTAAAGCTTTCTCCATTATATTGTTTATTTGAATACGCGTCCTTGGCACCTTGCAGCAGTATATTTATCAACCTGCCATTTATCAACAATGGCAAAACATTTCTAAAAAGGACGAAAAAGGAGAGGATGGAGTATCCTCAAAATGCTGGAGAAAAGATGCATACCAAATGTATACAAGAGTGACAGACTACTTTTTTAAGGAGCAACATTTGATCTTTATCAGGTCTTCCATCAGCTCCATTAAGATATTGAAATGTTGTTCATAGGCACCCTTTAACTATGAACATGTAACCCCTCTCATGTGTAGGCTTTCTTTGATGCCCATCTGATATTGAGTTGGTGACTAATGTGAAGGTTGATTTCCCCTCACGAACCAACCTTGAGCTCAAGGTTAAAATTGATCGACTCTCAGCTTCATTGGTTGTAAAGACACTTGTCCGGCATTCGTGTGCATGCATACTGCGATGGCATGCACACATAAGCATGCACATCGCTTCGATCAAATTCACCTTTGTTATCAGCGGACCTGAGAGGTGAACATTGTTTAATGAGCCCTTATCACAGCAGTATTGGAGACGAGGCTCCGGGCCATAGATTAAACGACATTATTTAATGAGAAGAGAGCAGGATGGATGCAGCATGTAATTAGAACGACACATACACTGCTCTGATATATCCATCACCATAGACAATGTGTGTGCGCGTGTGTGTGTTTGCGTGTGTGTTCACTTGTGTGTGTGTGTGTGTGTGTGTGTGTGTGTGTGTGTGTGTGTGTGTGTGTGTGTGTGTGTGTGTGTGTGTGTGTGTGTGTGTGTGTGTGTGTGTGTGTGTGTGTGTGTGTTTGTCTAAGCCCGGTGGGATTTTTTCATTCAACGCTCAGATGAGTGTGTGAGTATGCAAATACTCAACACATTACTTGCTGCTCATCAGTCTTCTGTTAAATCAGTTTTTGTCACCAGTGAGTGCACACAAACACACACACACACACACACACACACACACATACACACACGCACACACACACACACACACCTACACACATGCACTCAAATGTACTCTGAATCTTATTTGGAATCCCACTCCTAAAGGCAATATGTCAAGTCTCTGAGAGGTAGAGTTACAGATTGGGCATGTACACACTCGGCTGTTGCTGGTAGAATATGCTAATGATCCTGAGGTTTGATAATAAGCATGTCTTCCATGACTAATGGAGGGAGTCGCTATCTATTTATCTCTGTCTTTCCATCTATGACTTTTACTTTTCTCTATCTCATTTTTCTTTGACTCACACATACAAACACAAACGCACTTTCATAAAAAAAGGTTTGTGTGGATTCTATTCATCAAGATAAAATGTAACATATTAGGCAAAATCTAAAAGTATATTCTCGGAACACACATTGAGTACACCACTAATACAGTAAGTTACAGTAACAAGGCAACATGAGTTAAACACATAAAAAATTAGGTTATACTGACATCTAGTGGTCATTTGCTTTCACGTCATAGTGAAATAATAGGCATTATTTCATACGGTATGTTGTACAGTTAACAGTTAGTTGTTCTTGACTTTAAAAAAGGCCACAATGCATTACCCAAAAATATTAAATGTATACAAATGTAAATGAAATACATTCTTCCTACAGCACACATTTTCTTACTGTGTTTTATAAACATGTATAATCATGGAAATGAAACACTTGTGTTTAATTCAGCTTTGTGTAATCCCAAATAGTTTTACAGAGACAGTAATGTGAACATTGTAAAAAAGCATTGTGTATGAAAGTGAGCAAAGTGTATGAAAGTGAGCAAAGTAACTATACATGTTACATGTACAGTATACAATACAATGTTTTGACAATGACTCGTTAATTAATTCTGCATCAAAAATAATATACACAGATAATAAGATACAGACATGTATGCATGTCAGTGGTCAGATGGCTGTTTGTCCGATGGTCAGATGCTTTTGGTTTTCGCTGGTTCTTTGAGTTCAGATTGTGTGTGTGGATTTAAAAGATGCAATTATATTTTAAAACCTTTAATATATGCAAATTATAAAATAATGTATGAATTCAGCCATTTCAAATGTGGCCCTGCAGGAAAACAAAAAGAACTTTGAAAGTTGAACTACTGTACCAGACAGTCTCTAAGGCTTCAGTTCATCGTCAAAAGTTTGACTACTTTACATAAAGAAAGAAAAAACACGACTATCTGACCTTGCAGCCTTCATTAAAAAGTAAACAGCAAACATTTCAGCAGGCACAGGATCTTCAAAGTCAAAGAAAATATGTTATGTTTCTCTGGTAGACATTAAACAGGTTATTCAACTATGCAAGGCCATTCATCAGATATGTTACTTCACATAAAGAAGCAGTCAGTGTGTTTTGATCTTGAGCCTTGGATACATGTGTCACTTTTGATGTTTGTAAAGGGCAGTGTTTGAGTGACTTTGAAGCTCTCCAAATGTAAACTTGATGAAAAGTGTTTGTAGGGAGGGAGAGAGCTGGGGGGGAGGGAGAGAGAGAGAGAGCTAGGGAGAGCACACCTTTATCTATTTAATATAGATAAAGTAAGAAATCATTCCAATGTGTACTATAGGACAGTAAAAAAAACAAAAAACAGTTTGAAAGGGGAGTGATTAGTAAACTAAGCATACATAAAAAGAAAGAATGCTAACTAGGTAACATAAGATAAGAATAAACCAGTTTAAATGATTTGTTATTGGTTGTGATCATATTCTAAAGATGTTTGGATTATTGAAAAGTATACAGCTCCCTTTCATCTGAGTGTTGAGAGCTGTTTCCATCAATTCATGTTGTGCTCAAAGTGCACCAGATTGATGCATTTAACTTCAACATTTAAAAAAAATCTTCACGGGGGTGCATGCCCCCCGACCCCCCTAGAGGAGGTGAGGACCCCCCTAGAGGAGGTGAGGCCCGTCCACCCCCAAATAAAGCAGGTTAAAATAATTAAATTGCATGTATGTTCTTTTAGTAAACACTGAAAACGGGTCCCACAGACCCAAACAGCACACAAAGGTTAAAGGTCAGCATATCATAATGTTAAAATGTGCTAAATATATACACTGCAAAAAAGAAAGAAAAAGAGGAGTAAAAGTAGCCCCCGACTTGTTTTATTTTTTAAAAGTAGCCCTCACCCTAAAAAAGGTTGGTGACCCCTGGTCTGAAGTGTACGTGTGCATTTATGTGCCTCTTCCTGCTGTGTGTGCTCTTGCCCACACTTGTCTCAATCATCAGGCGGTCTATTATGATATCGACACAGTGTGTGTATGTGTGTGTGTGTGTGTGTGTGTGTGTGTGTGTGTGTGTGTGTGTGTGTGTGTGTGTGTGTGTGTGTGTGTGTGTGTGTGTGTGCGCGTGCGCGTGTGCGTGCGTGTCTGCAAACTAAAATCAAATCAGCTTGAATCAACCCACTTGACAGTCTAATTGCAGCTTGGTGTTGAGTGGATGCAACACAACATTATTAGCAAAGCACTGTCATTAGACATCAGTACTATAATCACGGTTGCCCTACCTTTTGTTTTTTAAACTATACAAAGCTGCTGCCGATGACTCAGAAATTATGCTCATTTGTTTCGGACTGGTTTGTAGACAGTTCAGTAAAAAAGCCATGAGAGGTCATGTTTTTATTCCAAATACTTTGTACACACAGAAGCCATGTATGTGGTTATAAAACCATGTCCAATGAGGGCAAGGTGAAGCTAACACTCTTGAGTGGGTCATGAGTAGTTGTTTATACAAATGTAAAAGGAATGTCTACTTCAGTATCCCTTTCATTGATGCTGTATGAAAACATGAGGGAGAGGGTTTATGTAACCTTGGAACACTCAAGATGCTGTAATTTAAGGTCAAGATGTCTAGATGGTTATACTATTACCGTTCTTTTATGTTACTCTATTTGCAGCAGCTACATTGCATTTTTGTATTAATTGGTGACATATTTAATATTGTGAATATCAACTTTTTTTACTCAAAACAGATCTGAATCTGTAGTACATGATTAAAAGACCAACTATGTTCTTTTGCAGGTCAGGGCATCCAGAATCCTCCATATACCTTTAGACATGTCAACGTGGTCCTGTAATGTCTGAAAATGTAACGATGTTCATTTTTGTACCTACAGTCTGCTGCCAGGTTCAACTTATTTTCTGCTCTTCCTGGCAGATAGAAAAAGCATTGCAGCTTAGGGGCCCTCTCAAGCGATGCTGCATTCGATTACTTAATCCGGAAGGGATCATGTAGCAGTCAAGCACTGTGAGCAGACCCAGCTAAAATGAGTCGCAAATCAGCCCGGGCCCTCAGCCATTAAAAAGAGACTCATTCTTTACAATTTAGTCTCTGCACTGGTTCGTCTTTCTATTTCTATACCAAAAAATGACTAGTCCCTTTTTGTAGTGGTCATTTTTTATCAGAATTTTCTTTGCTATAGAAATTCTGTGTCAAGCAACACAAAGCGCTCCAAAAGATGTTGAAACAAAAAGGCCTTAAAGTGATTTTACAATGGCATGCTGTCTTCTAAATAAATAACATGTATTATTATATACAAACAGCTCCTGTACATATATTTGAGTGGAGATTAGTGGTTTCAGAGCGGAGATGCCAGATTTCTGCCAACAATTTGTGCACTATGGAGCAGTTGGGGGTGCAGTTTGCTGGTGCCTTGCTTTTGGTCCGATCTGGAATTGAACCCTCAGCACTTAGGTTCTCATTTTGTGTGTGTGTGTGTGTGTGTGTGTGTGTGTGTGTGTGTGTGTGTGTGTGTGTGTGTGTGTGTGTGTGTGTGTGTGTGTGTGTGTGTGTGTGTGTGTGTGTGTGTGTGTGTGTGTGTGTGTGTGTGTGTGTGTGTGTGTGTGTGTGTGTGTGTGTGTGTGTGTGTGTGTGTGTGTGTGTGTTTGCTGAGGGCACTGACTCCCTGTCAGATGTGACCAGCTGTAGGCTTCCAGGGTGTGAGTACAGGCTCTACTCATTAGACACAGCTCAACAGTCTTCCATGAAATCTCGCTCTGTCACAGTTGCTCAAACACACACACACACACACACACACACACACACACACACACACACACACACACACACGCATCTCAAATTGCAGTCAGTGCCTCTCTTTCTGTCTCTGTGATGTTTCTATAGAAACGGCAGGCCGGCCCACAGGGAAAGAAGGGAATAGTTGAATCCAGAACTGGATTAAATACCCCGTCAAAAAATATTAACAATACCATTCACACTATGCCTTAATTTATCTTTGTATCACCACAGGCATATCTGGGGAATACAAGTAATAGCAGCACATTAAAGTAAATGCCTTTAAAACATATGCCAGTTATCACTTCAACATGAATGATTAACTCAGTGGACAGTATATTAAGTACACCTGCTCATTAATGCCAACAGTTAGTCCATCCACACAGCAAAACTTGAGGCTAAACATTCGTACCGAAAGCGGGCAGTCTCAACTAATAAGACAACACACACAGGACATTTTTTGAAAATAACATCCTGAGTTAGAGAATATATTTGTGCGTTGTACTGCATGCACATACAGCAGAACACCTAATCATGGATGGCTCTTCGAATGAATGCAGCTGCACTTTAGAAGTGACTCATCAAAGCACCATTATATTGCAGTATTATTTTAAACACCCTCAAACCTTGTTTTACTTGTTCACCAAAATGATCTGGAAACAAAGTAATTGCACAGCCTATGGTTAGGAATGTGGTTCATTAATTGTCAAATGGACTGTGCTGTCAGCTACAATAGACCAGTCCCTGAACTGCTTGCCGTCTCAAAAAGCAACAGGTATTGGCTACTATGTGCTTTTTATTTTTCTGCAACCATATTGTGAATAATTGCTCTAACATCCTCTGACTGCTGTCCCCCTATATCTCCCACTCTCAACCTTGCATACACATTATGTTTTATTTACTTACTTTCCTCCTGTCACCCAATGGGGTAAAACATTGGGGTTGCCAACATTTTCAGGGCAGATGGATGAGTATAGTATCTTTTGAATTAATTCCGCTACGAGCAAACTTGGCTGATGCAACCACGAATTTGAATCATCGACCTCTCAAGAATTAGGTTGGCAGCATATGGCTGCAAATTGGAAATTGCTGACCATATAACTGCAACGTCAAAACAAGAGAGAGCAGCTGGAGATACATATGGCCGTGTTGATTGTATTGGGAAATGAACTAAATTGATAAATGATGGGATAAGTTTTTGAATCTGTCTCGTCGATATAGAATACAGCGAGAAGCACAATGGGGACACTGTGTGTGTGTGTGTGTGTGTGTGTGTGTGTGTGTGTGTGTGTGTGTGTGTGTGTGTGTGTGTGTGTGTGTGTGTGTGTGTGTGGGTGTGTGTGTGTGTGTGTGTGTGTGTGTGTGTGTGTGTGTGTGGGTGTGTGGTGTGTGTGTGTGTGTGGTGTGTGTGTGGTGTGTGTGTGTGTGTGTGTGTGTGGTGTGTGTGTGTGTGTGTGTGTGTGTGTGTGTGTGTGTGTGTGTGTGTGTGTGGGGGTGTGTTTGTGTGTGTCTTCTAAACATTTCTGGTCCAAAATGACGTAATCTGCTGCTTTGCTCCCGCCCTGTTGAAAACGGTTATCTCTGCACGGTAGCCTATGACATTTTCGTTTGCAGATGGTAAACAAGCGTTAGCCTCACAAGCCACTCCGCTCCATTTCATGCAGTTCACCTCACCTCAGTAGACAAGACTCTGTTGTGTTTGACCGTGTGTGTCTTTTCATTGAACCTTAAATGATTGGACTGACCCACAATAAAATATTCAGCATGAGTAAACGCATATATTTGTGACTCAGAGGTCTCTCTCCTAAGTGAAAGAGCAGGTGTAATAGTTAATTCCTTATTGCTCATGTTTTCTCCATCTTATGAATATAGGAGAAACGGGTAGGAAATGTCACTATGGCATCGTGGGAGAGTAGTTGTTGGGAATGAAATCAAAGCTGACATAAATATGTTCTGTAATTCAAAAACTTCCCAAATTGGGATCAATAAAGTACTATCTTATCTTATCTTAATAAGGAACTAACAATATAATAAAATGATTGCCATAATTATTATAAACTTTACACAAACCATCAATTATTGTAACATATTTAATTTCATGCTACTGGGATTTGAATAGTTTAATAAAAACAGCATCCGACGCTAGGTGGAGTTGAAAGCCAAGCTAAAGTTGTAGCAATAAAAGAGTCCACCTATAAGTCCAACTGTGGAGTTGGCAGACATTTGATGGAGACAATGCACTTGGCAAGCCTTTTTATTTATTTATTTTTTGGTAGTGATTCAGATCTGGGATTTCTGGCCATTGATGATCACATTGGCTGCCAAACAAACAACATTACATTACATTGCATTTAGCTGAAGCTTTTATCCAAAGCTACTTACAAACTTGAAGAAAACAGAATCATATAAGTACATTAGGTTTCATAGAGCCACAACATTTTAAGTGCTACTCAACTGGCTTTAGATAAGCCAGTCCTTAGTATATAAGTGCTTAGTTAGTATATAAGTGCTTATTATTATTATTATTTTTGTTTTTTTTCATTTTATTGCTCGAAGTGGAGTCGAAAGAGAACATAGATAGATTTGTCAGCAAATCAAACCTCCAGACAAAAATAAATGGTATGAAGGCTGTTACTTTTCAAATTGAATAGATGTTCTTAAAGAAATCGAAATATGCTATTGTTGCCTTCAGATGTCTTTAACTCTACAATGTATTATGGAGCTTTGAATGCAGTCATATGATTAGAATAAAAATAGTTACAGTCACTGTTTCACCGCCTTTCCACGGTGACATAAAAGACAAGTTGTAATTCAGCTTGTAGTCAGCAGATGGCTCTCTCATGCTGGGGAAACAAAAAGGATCTCCTGAAAAGAGGCCATGTCTAATTCCAGCTTCTCTCCTAATGTAGGCATAGTACATATCCTTATCTAAAAGACAGAGTGCTGATAAACAGATAGGCTCACATCTCCCATCCCTTTGAATGAGGCAGTCAAGTTTGATGGATGGGTCTTATCGCAGACCTTCTCATGAAAGAGGATGGCAGCAGAATTACTAATCAGGTTCCCCATGTCCCTATCTGATCCAACATGATTCCACAGAGTAAAACTAATGGGAAAATATCATCCTTTCTTGTCTTTTTATCGCCTTTTCAGTCCATATTTGAGTTAATTATGGAACTACATTTGGGATTTGAACCTCCTGAATCCTTAACATGAAACTGTGTGTTCGTTTTAGATGTGGACACCAACTTTACACACACTTTGCAACTGTATACATGACAAGTTGTCCAATAAATTCCCCCAAAATAAATGTTTGAATAGACATGTCCAGAACAAATCCATCAGTGTAACTTCGACACAGCCTTGCCAGCAGTTTGACAGAGCAATTTTCTTTTATTGTTGGGTGATTGCCAGTCTTCTCTGTTTTCTTTGTTTGTGTAGTATCATATGACACAATTGAATACCGTATTGATTGCTTGGAATAGTATGAACTGGAAAAAAGTGTATTATTGTATTCTATAGCAATTAATTACATATGCTACAGAACTTTAAATGTGTATTAGTTTAGTTGATTTAAAGCTGTATAACCTATAGTACAGTATAACATGAATAGGTTCTTTAAATGGACCATCTTCCATTGTATTGTGGAACTGGTACTGGGTGCGGCTTGCTTTAAAGTGCCCATTTTCTTTGTCTTCTTTGCAACATTCATGTGGAAATCACACTTGATGACTTGAAACTGTGCTTATTTTAAAATGTCGCTATGTTTAAATACTCTGCTTCTGTTCACCTATGCTATTTCTTCCCTCCTCTATTCTGTTTCATCTGTTGCTCGGAGCTTACAATCCACATATTGCCTTCGTACTTGCTCTGCTCAAAATAGAGCCCATAAGCTGCGAAACTGCTCAGTGATACAAACAGAGCCTGATGAATGTCGATAGCACAATATAACACAAAGCTTGCTTCTTAAGTGACTGAGCATTCTGGACCATGTGGAAACAATATATTCAGTCAAATGTGAGGAATGAAAGTATTGGAGCTGTTTGATGGCCTGAATGCTGCTCATCATTCACCAACATTGAGATTTTTCCAACCTGTGTTCCTTGAATTTTCACCCATTTAAGTGACAAAATACAGAATGTTTATTATGCTCTGATCAATAACTTCCATTCTAATATCACACCTGCACACTATCTCTTTTTAGAAATTGCAACAAGGACCTGAGGGCTGTAGCCTGTTAGCTTAATGAATTCATTATTATTATTATTATTATCAGTACCAACCATTATGATAATGCACATATGATGTTTAAAATAGTAAGACATACACAATTATGGAGTGTGCAGGGCTTAGACTGACACATCTACGGACAGATTATGATTATGCATGAAGGCGTGCATGTCTATTAGCGTCAATTTAAAGTTCTGATGAGATCTTAACTCAGTATTTTTCAGTGTCTTGTAGCACTTTTGCTGTTTTGGCTGAATAGTACAATGTTTGTAGCCTCCAGCATGTGTTTGAATCATTCAGTTAGATATCTCTATCAAAACATTTGAAGTCTAAGTCATACATTCTGGCTGGGTGGACAACGTAAGAAAAAAAAAAATATATATATTAATGTCTGCTTTTGGCTCTAGAATAAAGACTATGCCCAATCCCATCAGAACTGCTAAAGGCATTTTCTGGGAAACTGAAAGTTGCAGTATCCCACTTCTTAGAGTTTAGAGTGTTTCATTATTTTAATTTTGGACAAACTGCTTTGAAATAAGGACACTATACTATAAGTATATGTATATAACATATGCAACTGTCATTTGCATTCTGCTGAATATATCTCACGTACAGGCCGCTCAAGAAAATAAATAAAACAGACAAGTTATTGACTCAACCTTAAATGAATACCGTTCATCCATCCATCAATTATTTTATATTTTTTTATCCAACATAGTCTTCACCTCAAGTAAAAAAAAAAAAGTGATCGAAAAAACTTCAGGTTGGTCGATGTAATCCAACCCACAAACTAAATCATTGTTGGGATTAACGATATATCCTTCAGCAATGACATGATAAAAAGCTCAATTTGACCCACCTAAAATAATCCACCATTTCTATGAGCGTCCTTGTCAACCACTGAAGTGATGATTAGGTGGAAAGTGGAGGACGGGAGTTGGTCACACCTGACTGGATTTGAGAAAAACAAAGGCTTGGCGGCTGACAGCAAGTAGGGTGAAATCCTGGAAATGAAAGATCATTTTCCCTCCATTACAAAATATAAAAATACAAAATATAGACAGCCACACTCTCCACCTATATATTTGTGTAGATATAGATAAACAGATAGAGATACGCTTGTTTTGCCTGCCATATTTGAAAAATACCACCACGTCTGCTCGCAGCAAACCCTTCTTTTACTCCCAAGTGACACATCAAGATTACTATAAATCAGAAAGCATGGTTCATTGAACCTCTTATTTATACACTGTAATGTAGGTGGTGAATAACAATGAGCTGTAAAAACAAAAACACATACATATTCCATTCAGAGCTCGACTAAATAACCTTAGACTTTGCAAACCACAGAGGTTTTTCACAAGAAGCGCTACGTAGTTGGCCAGCAAATTGACTCAGGGCATAATATGCCTTCGCTTGTGACACTGTATAATTGAATAATGCTTGGACTTTACAGTTCCTTTTCTCCCTTTCTCGTGAATGTTGGTCAATTACTAAGCTAATAAGATAAGCTTATGGAATTGATTCAATGCATTTAACAATTGTATAACGTCTCTACCCACTGCCACAAGCCTAACTGTGCTGTCAGTGGCTGATTCACCTGAGCCACAGTTGAGCCATTCCCCATTATACAAACAGATGTGGTGCTGATTAACTTTAATGTGATTGGTCTGACAGGCATTCCAATGATAATCAGTACCGTATGATAGAGGAAGTGTAAAATATGTTTAGTTATTGTATAATGAGTTTTAAATCAATGTTTTGAATGTGAGCTGTCGGTTTCTGAATCAGTTGAATTTCCCATTTTAAAACCTTATTCACATTCCAGCTCCTCCAACTTTGACCAAGAGAAAGATGGGGCTAGGAAAGTAAAACATAATTTCCACATTATTGCAGTCTTTTGGGGAGTATTGCATTTAATTTGCATCAGCTTCTCTTTCTTTTCTCCTCAGATTATTTGCATATATTAATGAACTAATCTGCATAATCAAAACGGAAATTATAATGATTTATTTTGTAAATGACATTGCTGTCACCTGCTGGTTCTTATAGGATGCATCTTCCAGAGGGAGTGGTGTCACTCAGTGAGTTAAACCCTGGAATAGGATTGCTTCATCCATCAGCAATGTCTTGATGCTTATCTGAATATGATACATTCTTAACTTTAGACACAATTCCACTGAGTTTCAACCATAGACTGTATATATAAAGGTTTCAACCAAACATTAAGGGTAAAATAACAGGAATATTACAACATATTTTTTCATCTCATCAGCTTAAAAAGAAACATTGCACACAACAGCAGCCTTGCACAATGTGTTCTATAATAACGGGGTAAAACGTGCATGAATCCATGTGTGACTGAGGCTTTAATGGATACTGGTCTTTTCAGCTTATGTACGACAACGCCACCTAACACCGCTGTTCTGCAGATTCTCATTAGTGTCATAATGTCTTGCTAATATATTGCTAATTTGGACTCATTGTACAACTATTGAAATTGCTTTGGGATATTAAACACATCCCTGCCCTGCTCTTTAGTTACATAGTGATCTCTAATGCCTTATCAATGCGAGCTATTGGTATGTCAGAGAAATGCAGCAAATTGCACAAAATGAATCATTCTCTGATTAAAGCTTAGGCTGGAAGGGATTAGCAGCTACTGAGCCATCACAGAGCAATTTAAATGAAGATGTGGTACACAGCAGGAACAACCGTCCTCTTTCTGTGTAGCAGGGCTAAACCCTTTCTCGGTACTTGTATGCCACATTTTGTGTATGCATGTACAGCTCTAGGCAGTGTATGAGGATGTTTAGACATTACAAATAGTATCAAAGGAATAGGGTGTTTGCTGTTTAACTGTGTATTTGTTAAAGCAAATAAATTCACAGGAAGTGTGTCTCTTTTTGTATTCTTGTTTTAATACAAAGACTCAGCTGAATGCATGGGGGCCCGAAGGTCTCTCTTGAGAGCATCCTCTGCATTTAAAAAAAGAAGCTCTCTTTTTCTCCACTGACTGAAAGATGCGGTATGATTTAGAAGCACAAACAACATACCAGAGGGTTATTTAATATTTTATGAACCCAACCTAAGAGGCTTTCTCTTTTGTTCGTCCATCATTTGCCACCTTTTGGTTGAGTTTTTTGATGTTGCAGGGATTCACAATGTGCACAAAAACAAAAACGTAGTAACACCATGACTGCTTTACCTTCTAAGTGCATAGGTGTCCTATGTGTCAGTGCCTCAAAGGATGTATAAACACATAATATATTGGCGTGTTATCCATCTCAACTTGCTGACAGAGCCTCAGTGAAAGATTTGTTTTCAAAGTTGACAAGCCTGAGATGGCATTGTCACCGCTGCCTCATCTTCACTTCAGGGGGTAAATGAAGCTCCTTAGAGAATGTGGTCTTGAGCCTTTGAGTGTGTGTTAGGGATTTACAACAAACTGAAGAGTGTATCAATAGATTGACCCCTTCACTGGACAATCAACAACAGAAGAGTGTCTCTGCTTCAGGCATAGCCCTCCCACTGTTTATCCACTTCCCCCTGAAACAACTTTACCTCTCCACCACTTCTGAGTCTACTCTGGGCTTTGAACAGCTTCTGCCCTCTAGTGCACTTGTTGCCTCTGGGTATAGATTTGGAAGAGAAAGTGGCTGCATGATATTCTCAGGTTCTATAAAGGAAACACAAACAGAGGCAGGAATAGTTTTCTTCTGGTTTCCAAGAGGAGTGTCTAAATCTGTCCTGACACAAGCTGCTTTCTACAACTGTTGAAACAAAAAATAAATAAGGACTTGGAACATTGTTAGGAACCATCTTTCTAGGGGTTACAGCTTCAAGGCCCTGGTTATATTAATCTTGTTTTGTTATGACAGATTGGAAAAAACAAATTGTTCAATAAATGTCTACCTTGAACACCACACACATTACAGAGAAAACAAATCCCAATAGCACAGTATGAGGTGTGCACTGTGATGATGGACAGACAGAGACACAGGAATATGTCAGATACATGGATGCACTTGGTTGGTCATCTCATTTTATCTGTGTTACGGGTCATGCTGTAAGAGTCCACAGTGTTCCACTTCAGTGCCGTTCCTCCTGTCCCGGAGGACCCCTTGTGGGCCGCAGTCTCTGCATCATGTTCAAGCTCTCTCTGCTGTACATCCTTTCTTGTAATTGCTTATACCCAGTGTGACTTTATTTTGTCGGATCTTGCTTGTCAAGTAGCCTGCAGGTTTTGGGTCAGCAGTCAGGTCAGGAGTGTTGTGTTTAAAGTGACAGAATGTCAGTGTAAATGTGATATTTTGCATTGAATGTATGTCTAAGAAAAGGCAACATATCCACTTGGGGGTTATGCTTCTCCTGACTTTTCAAAATCCTACTCTTGCCCCCCCTTGTTTCATGTCAGTTTGAATATTGCAATGTTCACCCAATCTACACTCCACACTGACAGGTTCCAAAAACTGAGCTACTGTTGCCCCTCAGCAAGGTTTAACTGCAGCTGAAACCCCGGATTGAACCCGCAAGCTTCTGAACTTCTATCTAACGCTCTCCCATTCGAGTTATTTTGACACATAAGCAAGTCTTTACATCTTGCTGCTATATTTCTATTAACAGAAAAATATATTTACAGAATATTCTCATGAAAGATGCTAGAATTCAACATCAGTTTAAGACAGTACCGTACTGTGCTCCGTGTAGGGAAGACAGAGATACACATATAATGCAGGGAGTTTTTTTACCACCACAATAACCTATTTTTATCATTATCATATTCTATTCTGTGAGTTCATCACAAAGCCTGCAGGTTGGGTCAACAAACCATCATCCGGTCTTATTCTAAAACCTCTTCACACTGACTTGCGAATAAACAGTTATTACACTTAACATTACATTAAAGAAAACCTGAATTAAATCAAAATGTATTTTGTACTTTCGTAATGCAATTATGTCTAATTCTAGGGTTTTGTGGCAATGTGTCGGTACTTAAAGTTGTAGAGTGCGGTCTCTGTAAACTGTGATGACACAAGATTAACCTGTGGCAGCAGTCTGGTATGAATAAGATCAAACGTGGTAGTTGGAAGTGTGCATTCAGTGGCTCTGCGTCAAGCCTGTCTCTACGGCATGAAAGGGTATACAAGAGGCCAAAGCTAAGCTGCAATTGGACTGACCCTGTCGACCTCGGATGTGAACAGAGGTGGAGAGTGTGGCTGTCTGCAAACAACAGGTGCTGATTGAAGTCAAGGAGCAAAGCCGTCTTTTTCTCGCTCCCCCTCCTCTCTCTGCCCACATTTCCTGTCACTCTGTAACGCTTTCACCCTTATGCATTCTCCTCCAAACTTGAAGTTAGAAATCTCCAGTTTGGAAACAATTAATACATATTCTATTTAGGAGATTGTGTGATGCCAATTTCACATTATCTAGTTAAACTTTCACTCATATCACATCAACACTTTGTCAAAGGATGTTTGTCATATACAAGAATGTTGCCTTCGTACCGGGCGTTCCCTAAAATACTGCTGGTTATGTGTGGTTGGCATTTCAAATCTGATCCTTGTATTGCATCATAGAAGCATCACTTGAGATAGTCAGATGAGGCTTCTCATCTATAGCTTTCATGACGGTTAGTTCCTCAAAGTTAAATAAGTGATGTTACTTCAATCAGCATCTGTGGTGGTTGAACTCTATTTGAGGACGAACAAAATCAAAGAAAAAAGTGAAGTTACCAGACCTTTGTAACATCTCAGCGTAAAGTCTCTGCATAACATGTTTGATTAAGGTCTCTGTTTGAGGCTAGTAGCATTATACATTGGGCACATACATTTGGAGTTAGACAATGCGGGTATTGTGCCAAGTTGTATTATGTTTCAGAATGGACGATATCAGTGGCAGATCGTAGCACTATGGTGTACTTAGAAGGAAACACATATTCAAGCATCTTGCATCATCCATTGACATCATTCTTATGTTTTAGCACATCAAAACACATTTAAATATGAGGAAGAGGAGATTGTAAAGCCGTTCTAGGTCAAAGAAAAGACAGCAAAAAGTGAGTTTCTTACCCAACATTCATGTTACCCTTTTTCTTTTAGCCTGTCTTTGCTTGGATGTCTGTCATTCCTTCTCTTCTACTCAAGCTGTAAATTGATAGGCACAGGAAGGAGATGTGCTGTAACTCAGCCCCACCCTTCATGCAGCATTGCAATGCTCCAGTATCTATCATCTGCCACTCAAATCTCAGCCCCCCCTGTGAGGAAAAAAAGAGAAAAAGAAACAGCCCAGTGCTTCAGCGACACTCTCTCTCATACCTGCTCTCCTTTTTTTTTAAACTATTTGTTCTAGCTTGCCATCCACATTTACCATCCCCCCTTCCCTTTCTTTTTTGTTGCTTTTATTTTGCAGCTCTGATACAAGTAGAATAATCCTACTGCCAAGTTGGCTAGCCAGGGACGGCATGTGGTGCTTTGATCTGGACTTTCTTTTATAGGCATGCACACATATGGTCAGACACACACAGTGCACATCACACTGAAACTGTTTTAGGGTTAGGAATTGTCAGTGTTGATGCTGTAGACAGGCACACAGTTAAGATGTGTACAGAGAACTTGTACGTATGACACATGACAAAGACCTATTTTTGTGCTCACGCTACTTTTCCTCTAAAATGCCCCTTTGCTAGTTATCTGGTTCCGGTGAACCACAAATATAAATGATGCAATGATTTAGTCTGTTAATCAACTGTATGCGTGATTATATGAAGTCATGTTCGAGTTAGGTTAAAAGAAAGAGCTTTGCGTTGTGTGTTTGCCTTTAGAGACATGCACCAGTGTTATTAGGATTGTGTTATGCCACATTACAGAAACTCCATGACATATTGTAAATGGGACTCCCTTAGTCAACTTGCCTGTTTTAAACCAAGGTTTCAAGGTCTGAACATTCAGCTTTTCATAAATGCAAGGCCTTTGTGAAGGAGTGCATCGGACGGAATAATTTGCATAACCGATATGCAAATCGAGATAATCCTTAGAGTCAACTCAGTTAATATGGTCCTTGTTTGACTTTTATGTAACCTGGTGATTGTTTTTGTGTAAGCACAGCAGCTGCGCATGTGTTAAGTCATGAGTGTACCCAGCCGCTGTGCAGATGGTGCATTCAACTGTTATCAGGTGCTCTCTGTTCCAGTTGTTCTGAGTTTACGCTATTCCCATGGATAGCATGGCCTGATTGTGAGCTCCACAGCCCTGCCTTAGTATGTGGTTCTATGCTAGCATTAACTGAATGATTTTAAATGAATGGCATACTGGGTCATTGAGAATCCTAAATGCTTGAATTCAATATTATAAGTTTGACAATTCACATTTTTTTCACAGCGTTAGTTTTGCATGTTTACCTTCATTTGGAGATTTCAAATGTTTTTGTATCACCGATCCTTGGAAATATAGTTTTTCTATGTTTTTCCCCCTGGGTATGAGTATGAACATGTATTTATAACTGGCCGTTCTAATTTTAACAACACAGCCGCAGATAAACACCCATGTTCCTTTAAATCCTCACTGAAAAACAACCATCATTGTATATCCTTATATGGTTTTACAGTTCCCTATAAACATCATGATGCCGATTAACCTGTGATTACTGGCCTAATAGCTTTACCAATAGCCAGCCATTATGGAAAGCCATTTAACTGACAAATGTCCAGCTTTGGGTAATTGATGTATGGAGGACAGCATCAGGAACTGCATTGTCTCCCCAATGCCCTGCTGGGGTCGTTTTGTATTTATTCGCCTGACTTGGCTCCTTTATGGCCCTGCTCAGCTTAATGAGCCAACAGAGAGCCGCAGATCAAGGTTTACCTCCTGTCATAAGATGATGCATGTTACGATTCTGCCCAGATACAGTGAACTTAGACTTTAAGTATCACATACCAGGCTTAGCAAGTTAGCCAGATAAGATTTAGATACTTTTCAGAATTAATAGTCTGCCAATGTACGAATAGTGCTTTAACTTATGTTGCCTGAGCCATTTTCCAGGGTTGTGTGGGTGTGTATATTTTTGCTTGATTGATATATCATTATCCTTGCTGTTAGCTGTTTACATTTTTATTGCAGAACAACTTGCGCTGTAATCATTTACATAATTTACACACCATTACAACATTGACTTTGGTGAACTCACGTTTCCCAGCATATCATCAAGATACATGCCTGACAGATATATAATTATCCAGAGTAGCTGAAAACAACACACACATCCACCCAATCTTCAAAAAAAATCTAAACCAACACGTTACGTTGAGTCTAAAACTCAACCAAAAACGAATTTGAAATAATTAATTTATTAAAAACATCACTTGTTATGGTCATAACATAGTTAGAGGTATCATCTCAAGATGAAGCAGTGTTTATTCCCTCTTCTTTTTACTGTGTGTTTGTACATTATTCAAATCTTGTTTTGAAATAGCTTGCAGCAATATGACTATTATACAATCTCATACTTTTTGATATTCTTATTGTTTCAAATGTTATCAGGCTTTAAAGGACGTACAGAAAAACGAATGTACATTTAATTGTGTTCCTATTAGACGACTGTTAGGGCAGAAAGACGCAGGACCAGTCTGTAGACACATTGTGTTGGCAAACAACAACCTACTCATATACTCACTTGCTTCCAATGTTTTATTTACAATTTCTCAACTTAAATCATTAGCCACGTGTTAATACTAAGATACTCAACAATACGTTATTTATTTAGCTGAAAAAAGGGAAGCATAGCTGTGGGTGTCACAGTCACTGCTCCCTCATTTACCTATTTTCTGCATTAGCATTTCTCAGCCACCTTAGTCACCTGGTAGTCACACCCTGTTTCTCTCTCACACTCTGTTCCACCCATCAGCTCCACTAGTATATAGGCCCCCTTCACTCTCACCTCAGTGCCAGATCGTACTTCGCAGCATGCAGTTCTTTCCCGCATTACCTCCCAGATTGCTCTCCCGGTTTCGACCTTGTCTGTCCCTGACCAGCCTGCTTCGCCTGTTTCCTGACCCTGCCTGTCCCTGGATTATTCTGCCTCGCCTGCTTCCTGACCCTGCCTGTACCTGCGTCTCCTGTCTTGCCTACTCCTGGAACCCTCGCCTGTCCCCGACCAACCCTTTGCCTACTGTCTGCCGGTTTATCTCATACCAGAACTTTTCAAGTGAGACACTTTATAATAAAGCTGCTTACCGACTTTCCCTGGTTTCCCGTGTGTTGCATTTTGGTTCTCAGCTCGTTCGTGACAGAGGGTTTGATTTTTATTCTGCTCATTGTTTATGGTTTTATTCACGGCTCTCATTAGCATTGTTTCCAACAGCAGCAACTACAAATGCGTTTATAAACTGTACTGTACCTGCCAGCATAGATACAATGTTATTCTAATGTAGACCATGAACAGCTAAATATTAGACTTACATTCATATTTTAGTAGGAAACATAACTCCTGCGCAGGATGACTTTCAATCTGCCGCGCTGCTCACATAGCCAACACCTTAATAAATTCACTTCCTCCTTCCCATCACAACCCTGCTCTTCACTTTCCCCATATCTCTGTCACTATCCGCTGATCTTGTCTCATCCATCCGTTCACTCGACCATCCTCCATATCTCTCTATCTACCCTGTTGCAGCCATCACTCATTCTCCACTCCTCTCCTCCATCCCTCCCCATGCCCAGCATAAACAGTGCCTTTTCAGGGCCATGATAATCCCCTATGTTCTTTTCTAAATGGCTGACTAGTCCAGCAGTGTCCCCTGAAAGACTTAGCATTATTGAATGACATGTGTTAAATGTAGCCGCTGGGGAAAATTAATGCCACATCGTATCACTCTTACCCTTTATCTCCTCCCATGTGATCGGCCCTACTATTGTCTTTATTGAGGGATTGAAGCTGAAGAGTGATATTCCCTATTTCTATTCAGCTGCCGGTGGGGCTGTCTGAGTATAGTCAAACGCAATATAGAGCTGTCACTTTTGATCAACATTATAGAGATGGTTCAGGGCTTTTCTTTTCTTTTTTTCTTATCTTCTCGATGGCATTTTATGAAAAGTAATTTCCCTTCATTTTGTGTTAGCCAGGCATTTCAGACAGGGAGTAAGACTTCACAGGAGCGTTTAAACAAACAGAAAGAACAAAAGATTTTGAAGAATGCAGGTAGAAGGATGCTGAACAAAACATTTTGAAGAATGCAGGTGGAAGGATGCTGAACAGAACACACTCGTGGCCTCCTGCAAGATGCAGCAGTGCCGTCTTTTGATGATTCATAGTGACGTAATATACCTAAAGCGGTGTAAGCCTTTTTTATGATTCATGTTGCCTGCAAAAAACAAAACAAAAAGTTGAACAACTGCACAAGCTTTCTGCATTTTCTTCTTATGATGAGTTTTTGTATTTGAAGGACAATCTAGCTTTAAAGGGGACCTATCATGCAAAATGCACTTTTTGATGTCTTTTATACATGAATAGGTGTCCCCGGTGTGTCGGGGAACTCACAAAGTGTCAGAAAATACAACCCTCTCTCTTATCCTCCGTACCCAAATCTTTAAAATCGTGGGTACAACGGAGCTGATCCAGATTTGCGTCAGATATGACGTAATATCAGAAATGTGGACCCACAGCACTATCAGAAACGTTGCTATCAGAAACAACCCCGACGTGTTTTAGGCGTAATATGGTCTTTGTTTACATTACATCGCTAACACTCAGAGCTAACCTGTACTGGAGAGAGTACATGTGTAAAAAAGCAGGAAATGAAAAAAGGAACTCACCTTGAGGTGAACCCGCGAGAGAAAAAGCATTTGAGCTCCATACTGTTTCAGAAATAATACTTGATGTGGTTTGGAACACGATATGGCATTTAATCCCGGCAGCATTTAGCTGAGTATCTCGTAGAATTCTGAGAAGGCACAAGCTCCCCCTCCTCTTTTTATTCAAGCTAAGGACCCAAAATCAGCGTTTCTCGAACAGGGCTGGAATAGAGGGATATGAGGGATTTCTGTTTGGTAATTTTGAGCAAAACACATCATAGACATGTTTTTATATATTTTTATATTTCTGAGACCCATAATATATGCCTAAAAATAGCATAATAGGAGACCGTTAAAGGGTTCCACTTTTGTTAAGGTAATTTAGGGGAAAAGAGGCTTTGGCTTATATACTTTTCCATTGAAAAGTGAAAGACCTAAAAAGTGCAAATGTTACAGTATCTTCAAGGAGCATGTTGCAATGTATAGGTCGGAAAAAAGGAAAAGATGAAAGGTTCAGTTTTTCTCACCACTCTTCGTTTCCTGGGTCAGAGCAAACAGTTTTGAATGAAACCCCTTTGTCAACGGAACACGGAAACATCGCAAGTTAAGTGAAAAATGAGAATATTTGAGCCAATAGCTGCTCTGCACATGTCTGCTTTCAATCTCTATGTTCATTCCCCTCCTATCGAAGAATCCAGCCGAATTATTCGAACCAGGTTAGCTCTTGTTAGTGAAATAAATGAGGCTCCAATCACGAGTAACTATGGAAACAAGTCCACATATTACAACAGGGAACACACAGCAGAGTCTTAACAGCACATAGACAAGAAAAGGAAAGGTTCTGAAATACTTTGACATTGATTATGTCTCGAGATCCATCATTTTAGGTTAACATTTTTCACTATTGACTTGAGTCAGTTATTTTCAGCTGTTTTTTGTGAGATAAATAACAGCAGTGCTTTGTAAAAAATATATTGTCCTTTGTCATTGACTGTTTATTTTAACAGTACCACTCATCAGTATCCCAGGTGCATAACACCTTTATATTTCCGCCTTTCTTTTGTTTGTTATTTTTCTTTCTGCCTCTCTCTCTCTTTCTTTCTCTCTACTCTACAATCTCCATAATTGCTTTTGTGTGTATTCTGGTGAATCTTTTGTATGAAGATGCTTACAGTCTTGCAACTAAATCTGAATGCCTCGGTGCATGCTGGCGGACTTGAATAAGTGCACTCAGGTGGGTGCCTGACTGCATATTGTTCCTTCGATTTTCCACTTCTACTGTCAAACATTTCATCCACTCAGCTGGTAAACCATGCAGTTTGAAATTATCACGGTTTAAATGGTTACAATTTATTTTTGTCTCGCAGCAATGCCACCATAATGTAACAATAATTTGGCATAAATAATAACAGGTATTTTGAAAGCAAATTTTAGTAGTCATGGCTTAGTATTTTAAATAAGCGTGTATGTATGTATGTATGTAGTATGTAGGGGGACTGAAACTGAATAATCTAATCAAATGATGGTTCTTAGAACTAAAATGACACTATCCATCCATCCATCCAGCCATCTTCTCCCGCTTATCCGTGGTTGGGTCGCGGAGGTAGCAGTTCCAGCAGAGAGCCCCAAACGTTCCTTTCCCTGGCCACATCAACCAGCTCTGACTGGGGGATCCCAAGGCGCTCCCAGGCCAGCGAAGAGATATAATCCCTCCACCTGGTCCTAGATCTACCCCTCGGTCTCCTCCCAGCTGGACGTGCCTGGAACACCTCCCTAGGGAGGCGCCCAGGTGGCATCCTTACTAGGTGCCCGAAAATGACACTATACATAATATATGCTACATTTATTTTTGGAATTATCTCTTTTTTTCTTCTTTGTATCCTTTTCTGACTTTGTAAATCGTGTCCGTTGATACAGACACTTTAATTGCTCTGGAGAGAATAATGTCTTGTTGTGCTGTTTGTTCAAAGAGTTTATCAAAGTCTAGTGACATGGATAAGATAAATAGACATCAGCACCAATACGTTTAGTCAGACCCTGCAATTACCATACACAATGTTTTCGGTGTGTGACAAGAAATATGTTTGCCACTTCAGTGTTGAAGGTGCCTTTTGATTACTTTAAGAAGCAAATGTGTATGGTGCCTTTGCTTTTTATAATGGAAAATTAAACATGTACTGTTATGATACATGGGAACATGGTTTTTGAATAGTTTTTTACAATTACACAATTTTTTTAAATATCCCAGACTGTGTTCAACCTATCCCATAGGAGCAGTGACTGGTGTGATGGGAGAAGAGAGAGCATGCATTACAGTTTATGTATTAGAATCACACCCACACGGGACCACCGCTGACTTGTTCTCTTTTTAGTGAATTGATTGTTATGTAGTGTAGGTGCTGAATCCTGTTGGTTTCAAATAGGGCCATGTGTTACTTTTTATTCATAAGAAAAAGGCACATATTTGGCAGCAAAGTCATTTTAAGTAAAACAAATAATCTGCAAGGCAGTACAGTTAATTCCCCTCCAGCTGCACCCTGGAAACATCCATATGAAATGATCTGTGGAAATGTCCCCATTTGAGTTGTATTCAGAAACCTCTCTCCATTGGGTTCCAGCCTAACCCATTACTATGAATAGATCATCCGGTGGTGATGTAGAGTACCATTGTGTATGTGTGCTGGTTTGTGTGTACATGTAGGCACATGATGTATGGTACATCTCCACTCGGTGTTTTGATCATGTATTCCTTATTGCGAACTCAGAAGATCAAAACAAAAGATGGCCTACATAAGCTAGGTTTAAAAACAGCAACAAGAACGTTTCTTTGGGAAAAAAAGAAGGGAAATGGCCCACATTGAATGAATGTGTATATTTAGTATCATGTATTGTGTGTTGAATTGCATGATATATATATATTTAAAAAAAATACATCAATAAATGAATAGTTTAGAAACTGAATTTTGATTTTAGATTAATCATGTTAGTCATTTAATCAAGCAATTGTACGTTTTTGCTAGCTCCACATTCTGAAATGTGATGAATTATTTTCTTTCTTTCTCTCTGTTTATTTTAAACTGGGTTTTTGGGACGCTGTTGCTACTGACTTGCTAGACAGGTTTTATTACAGTCAAGATCTTTGTGTATGTGTTGCGTTTGTCTTTCATTAAGTTAAACTATTGGTATCTCTATGGTTAAATTAGGTCGGTTCACATATCACCTGTGTCAAGATATAGGCTCCCTTTTCCCTCTTCATCATGTGCCAGGGGGCTGGCTTGGCTGGAGGATTGTAAGGTCCACTGATCTAATGACACAGGAGAGCATGCTACTGACTGCTGTGCCAATAGAGGTCATGTTCCTACATAAATCAAGATAAGGAGGCTCTGATTGTGTGTTCTGTATCTGTGTCTATCTGTGTTAGTGCATGTTCCTTCTTAATGTGTGGGTGTGTACAACCTTTATTGATGTGCCCTGACGTTTGTGCAGAGCAGGAGGTGTCAAGGCTACTAAATCATTATGCTCCTTTAATTACTTCGTAAGTACCTTGGACTGCAACCTTTTTTAATTGTGGAACTTAGAGATGTAGGTTTTTAGTTTATGTTTTGTTCGGGTTTTGACAGTGTTTGCTTTTGTCCTTAATTGAATGATCTCTGTATTTTGTTTTCATATAGTTTAGTTTAATTTATGTTTTTGAAAAAAGGGTCAGCAGAGGGTATGCATAATGCTGAAACAAAGTTTGACTGAATCAAAACTATAATGTTGAAGCATTAAGCAAATGAACCTCAAATATCACTGAATCAGTTAAACCCTGATTACAGTGCATCTTCATCCATAATCAATTACAGCCCTCGCTGCCACACAATAAGAACTACCCTCATCAGACGATAAGAACAAAACCAGTGTCTTTTAAAGGTCAATACCAATTTTATGCAATCAGAAAAGTACTTTGCCGTGTCAAAAGAAGTTGACCCCCCTGTGCAACAGAAATAACAAAAAAAGGATGTGGGAATCTCCTTTAACCCTCACCAATCAACAAGCTCTCCTCTCTCAAGGTCTTTGCTGTAACCAAATATCAAAAGGCAAGAGAAGGTAATATGGCCAGCAAAAAAACATGATTTGCTTTTTAAAATTGTATGATGCAATTTGGGAATCCTTACACAGGATTTGCAGCAGCCATCTTAATTGAGAATAAATTAATCCAGATAGACACATTTCAAGATGAAAGATTGATGATAAACTAATGCTTCTATCAGATTAATCAAGTGATAGGATATTACATTTGGATGCATCCTGGTTTTGGATTTGATGGCATAATAACCTATTTTCCTTCTAGAAGAGACAGTCATAGAGACTGAACCCAATCTTGTTACAAAAATATATGAAATAGTAAGACAGAGTTGAAACCCAGGTAGAGGTTGCAATTTGTTTTAATTTATTCATAGCACTTGCTTAAACACATATTTGTGTTTTATATGCAAGGATTATTATAATAGTCTATTAAAGCTACACAAGAAAAACTAAAACTGTGCATTTCTATAGTGCATTTTTTTAAATCTGCATCAGTAGGAATTATAACGGCAACAACAAAAACAATGGAGAATTATCCATTATTTACCTCCATTATCCATAATGTACACTAAAAATACAGACGAGGTTTGTCAAAAGGAAAACATTTTTTACCCGTAATGGGTGAAAGCTCGAGGGACCATTCTTCTACACACCACAGACAAACCCTTAACAAAGCTGAACACAGATTGAACGTTAATAGGTGTCATTAGCAGCATTTTAAGCCTTTGAATAAGAGCAACCTGGAAAGTGGAGAAGTAAACGTTCTGAACGACTCCTTATTACTGCCAAAAATGTGTGAGGCACAATGAGACCTTATTGAATCCGATGACATGCTCTGCAGCATCTAAATGGATTACCCTCCTCATGTGTCGCCCAGCAGCACCCACCATCGTCATGCCTCGCTGACTCAAGATCCCTCCAGTTTCTAACTTTCCCGCAGACTTCAATAAATCCACTTAACTATGGTGTTCTAAAGAAACAGTCGTTTTTCAGTTTGTTTTTGTTTCTCCTTCACCATCACTTTTATTATCTCCTCTCTTGTAGTCTTTACTCTGTTGTCAAACTCATTCTGATTGCCTCCCTGCTCATGACCCCCCTAACCTATACTCTTTTTTTTCTCCCTCCCCTTCGGCAGCAGCATGAGAACTCCTTCTGAGTTTTTCTCTCTGGCTGTGTGATTAGTCAGTTTGAGTGCTAGTCTGCAACTCTCTGATACCGAAGCATCCGTCTCCCCCACATGTGCCAGCCTGAGACGAAAACTTAAGAATTAAAGAGCTGGAACTTTGGAATGTGTGTGTGTGTGTGTGTGTGTGTTTCCTTGTATCAGAGCAGAAATGTGTGAGAATGTTCCTATTTTTATGCACTAAGTAATACAGAGCAGGGATGGAGCTCAGTCTTCATGTAAATGGATGCATGTACATGTGCATGAGATCGCTTTCTACACTCTCACGTTCCTAGTTTGGATAATAAATTGATAGTTCTAATTAAAGGGTAATATATAGTTGTAAATACTAATGTAGAAATCATGTTGCATTGCTTATTAGGAAAACACAATGCCAGACATTATCTTTTGGGCAATTATTTTCTCAAAAGGATACAGATATTTCGAGTGACAAGGAATACACTCAGTGGCGGACTAGCCATCGGGACGTTCGGGACGAATCCCGATGGGCCGGTCGGACGATGTGGACTGGTCGGATAAGTCACTAGCAACCCCCCCCCCCCCCTGTCGACAATTTACTAGCGGTATTTACTTGTGGTACCGAGGTGGGTCGGCGGTACCGGTCGAGAGTCCTGGGCTGTTTTTTAGTCCCAGTCCGCCCCTGAACACACTACTACCTATTTGTTTGCTGATATCCAGGGACTTTGTATGGGATAGATTGATGGTAGATTTGAGATAATATAATCATGTTTAGATGTTATAGGGGGAAATCTTAAATGATCATGGCTTAGGTTAAAACAATAATGTTGAGACTTTTGACGTTCTTGCAGAGAATAAGAGTAGAAGATCACTACAACTCTAAAATGTCATAACGATTAATCCTTGGCAAGAAAGAAAGTTTTGGATTTCAAACTATTCCTTTCAGGGTCATGGAATAATGCCAATCACTAAAAGTTCTCCTAAAGCTATTAACAACAATGTGTGCGTGTGTTTGTGTGCTCTTCTCTATGCTAGTCAGCAGCTTCGGCTCACAGGGGCAACTTTCTGCTTTGTCAGGCTCTGCCTTCCTGATAGAATGAGTAAAAAAATAAAAGATGTACGCCCACTGACATCAAACTGTTCCAGCTTTGTATCACCACCATCAGGATCAGCAACAGGCACTATCTATCTCCCCCTTGGTTTATTTGGCTTAGTCTATTTGGACCTCTGTTGGGCTTAAAGCATGCATGTTGGTTCTAACTACCGATACTTATATGAGCTCTTACACACCAATCAGACAACAAAGAACACGTCCCGACGGACCCGACTGTTGTGTTGCCTCACGTCTCCTGCGTCTTGGCCAACAGTCGCACTGGAACACACCGCAAAGACTTCAACCGACGGCCAAGTAGCACGTACGAACTGCGCATGCGTGAGTGGCAATAACTCTCCTTACCAGCAGGCGGCGGTAGTGTGTATTCGTCATTCAAAAGAGGCAACAACCGGAAGACAGACTGCGTGATACACCGAGAGAAGAAGAACAGACTGCGTGATATAAACAAACAACAGATAGCGTGTGCGTTCCATTTTCACTTTACAGCGAGAAGCTCATGGGGCTTTCCCGAACCTGTGTCGAGAGCTGGAGTTAAATGAATTCTCAGATTTGCCTTCTTAATAGTTTGTTTGGGTCCCTCACTTCCGTTTCGCTTCTCATGCACTGATTCGCTAAGCTGAAAAGCCAATCAGAGTGATTTCTTTAGCTGATAATCTTTTACCGGGGAGGCGTGTTGCGCAGTGGATAGAGCCTTGGTGTTGGGATCAGGGGGTCACAGGTTCAAACCCCACTGCAGTCAGCATGTCGTTGTGTCCCTGCAAGACACTTCACCCCAAATTGCTCCTGTGGGGATTGTCCACAGTATTGAGTAAGTAAGTCGCTTTGGATAAAAGCATCTAACAAGTAAGATGTAATGTACCGACAGCGGCGGAAGGTGTCGGCACGGGCGAAAAGACACGATGGGGTGGCCGCGGGACCCAATCTGAATAGGGCGACAGGACGCTCATCGACGGCCAGACATCTATTGACGCCGAAAATCGGCTTGGTGTGTAAGGACTTTAAGACAAGCAGGAGAGCGTCCATGTGGCTATCCAAGCTTTAAGCTGTCTGAGACAATGTTCATTGAAATTCATTTGAAAAGGTCTGATTGATATATTGAGGGATATCATAAGCAGCTCAGCGTCTTCTGCCTGAATTGCATATTCAGGCAATGGAAAAAAGTCAAATCACAAAAGGTGCTTTAGGACAAGCGCTTTGTCCCAGTGGCAGAGCAACACTAAACCGTTCCTGAATATACTATGTCAGGTGAATTATAAGCCAGACTGGCGGGAAACCTCTGAGATCTCAGAACAATAACTGTGAATACTGTTTCACAGACTCATGTGGGATTTGAGTAACCATTTGAAATGTTATATTCAGAAGGCTGTTTTCGTCTTTGAAATGTTTTTCATATAGGAGAAGAAAACATTCCCCTAAATAGGTATTAGTGCCTAGAGCAGCCATTCTTCTTTTGTATTCCCTTTGCAAAAGACCAAATAGTGAGATGAGAAAATGTCAAAAGCTTAATGGAGACCTTTATCGAGCTTAGGAGAGATGGAGTCATTATTTGAGTCATCTAAATAGTGTAGACTAGACTAGCTTTCCCTTGAAGAATATCTTAATTAAAAGCAATGCCTTAAAATCATATCTCATCAACGCTATTCAGTGGTATAGACGTACACATTTCAGGGTATGCAAAACTCAATGGAAATGTGTGGGTAAAAAAGAGTAGCTCAAGTGTTTTCATGAGTCAGTGTGTGTTGAGTCGAGAGGGGGGGCCTAGAGTTCAAGTTTTTTCTCTCTTCCTTCCTTTTCCCTCCCTCTGCGTTTTCTCTTTGCTGCCTGGAGGACAGAGCTCCGTAACTGTGTTCCTTTGTGCACTCTTGTTTTTCTTTTCAGGCTCTTTCTCTTTCATCTTCTCCTGGACCCTTTTCCCTCTTCCCTCTTGCCTCTTCCTGCGCCTTCTTTTGTCTTTCTTCCTTGTAAATCAGAGCGAGAATTGCAAATATCCATCCAACATTAGTTCTTTGTTTGAGGAACTATAGCTGGCCAGCATATTAAAGTGTGAAGTCCAGCGGTGAGGCCCACTCCCAGGAAGGAACTGATTGCTACTGTGTAGCTCAAGGAAAGATGGACTAGCTTTACAAATGCTGGAGCATGTATACAGCTGAGTGACCCTACTGAGGCCTCCACAGGCCCTCCATTATGTTTGTTATACATTCTCCCCAGAATCCTTTTCACAAAGTACACTGTTTGCGTTTCCTCACATAACGTTTTTTAGAAAAGTTTCACACCTGTAATCTGCATATAACATGCAGTTTCAAATTTAGATTGTGTCACTTATTTCCTATTTCAATATTACATCATAAACTTTGAGCAATATATAGTCAACACGGTAGGCTTTAGTGTCTCATATATCCAGCAGGTTGTCAGTTTTAACTTACATGATCAGAAATCATGGAATATCCTGAGCACTTATTCGCATTATTCAATAAACAGTCCAACACCTAAACTTTTGTTATGTTTTCTAAATAGTAAAATGCTTGAACAAATCCTTGTTCTCGTGAAGCTAAATCCTGCAAATGTTTGCATTTTCCATTTGAGCAAACAAAGTACAATACAGCCTTCTGATAGTGGCTCCTGGACAACAACATTGCTTTGGCACTTTGAAGCTAGTTAGCGGCTTCCCTTCAGTGACCGTCAAAGCAAAATACACCATATTGAAACCATTAGTTAGCTTGTGATTTTAATCACAGCATTCCAGCGAGTCATCTGGGCACTTTTTGTGCAGTATTAAAGGTGATCCTCTTTAAGACCTTGATCAGAGCAGTGGTGAAATGACTGAAGCGGCTTAACACAGCAGCTATGTAGTTTGTCTTTGTCTCACACCACAGGCAAGGTGTTAAACAGGGCCTCACAGATCTATTGGTGGCACACAGCTCAACAGATGGGCTTCTAATGCAGTAAACGTATGTATGTGTGTGTATGTGTCAATGTGTATGTGACAAATATAGTCTCTCTCACTGTGTCGCTGTTTGCCTATCTCTATCTCAGAAAGATGTACACTCGCACACAGGGACAGACACTTGGTGTAATACAATCAGCAGGCGCAGCAAACACAAGCAGAGAACATCTGCGGAGAACAGAAAGCCAAATCCTCTCCACTGGGAGACAGTGGCCATGGACACACCAGCATATGGATGGGCCAGAGCTTTCCAACAAGGCCAAATAATGATTGATGTTAGCAGTCGCTCGTTCCACAACATTCTGTGCATACTCAATTCACCAGAGAGGCCATGTCGCAGCCAAATGAGAAAATAAACCATAATTGTATTGCCATTGACGATCAAATTATCCTAGGATAATTTGGACCAGGTTGCACAAAGTTAGCCAGTTTCTGTTTTGCTGTATCTGTCATTGGAAATGAAAGAAACAATAAGAATGACGGTATGTCGTTTGCGTCATTGACACTTTTGAGCTGTGAAAAGCAATGCATCCTTTTTTGGCAGACTGCTGAGTTAGAGGATGACGAAAAGTTCTGTAACAGCAGCTGCCATCTTAAACATACAAACCAGAATAAATATTGTACAGCATTGAATTCAGCTCAAATATCCTTACAATAATGCATAATATAATCCAACATTGTAGCAAAAAAAACAACGACTTTACTTGTCTATGTTTTAGCTACAATTACCCGTTACTGCATCGAACCATACCATAATAATATATCACAGTATTTCTCCCGTCAAAATGGTGTACCTGTACAAACTGGGCCCTATGACTGTGCTCTGACAAGCAACAGTGAACTTTCAGCAATAACCAAATTAACGTGTTGCTGGCAAGCAGATATTTCTCACCTGCAGCTGTTGTGTAATTATATGTGACATAGTTGGTGCTAAAATGGGTCCAGGGCACAACTAATGATAATGCAAACTGTTGACATCATGTAACTGTATAAACACTCAAGTCTGCACCCCAGACAGAAAACAGACTTCTGAAAAAAAAAAGTAAAATAAGACAAAACGTAACTCTTGCCTTTTGGTTTTTCATGAGTCACAAACAGCCCTTTATTGTTTGAAAGTCTTTTGAAGTTATTTGAAAGCCTGGTGCGTTTTAAACAGATACTTAATTAAGGGTGCCTTGTGCGTTAGTATAATGTGCTATGATTTGTTACAAAAGGTCGGTAGACGCCCTCGAAAAGAGACTAGGCTAGATATGATGTTAAGATACAATTGAAATTACATTGTATTGTCTTTAGACAATAACATTATTAAGATGGAGTCTGTCCAGTTATCAGTTATCCATTATTGCCCAAAGGCTGTCTGGTTGATTAAATCCCTGCAGCAACGTGAAGACCGCCGGTCTGCTGAGTGTGGTCCATCTCTAATTTGAGGAATGTCTATTACATTTCACAGGAGTCATTCAATATGGCTACTTGAATTAAATGTTTCACATCTGTCAGCATGCTCTTTAAAATAGTTAAATAATCAGGTTTACTATACATTTTGCACAGGGGCCAATTCTTACACTGGCTGTTAAAGGTAGGGTAGGTAAGTTTGAGAAACCGGCTCGAGATCGCTAGAATTTGAAAATACACAACCGGAGAAAATCTGCCACTTCCTTATAGAGCCCCTCCTCCAACACACACAAACGCGCACATGACCAATGAGGGCACGAGATAAGTTTGTGCACAGATGGAAGGCTGACAGGCAGGTAGGCCATCCAGTTATTTTAGCTGGGCCGGCTAAAATGATTGGTCGTGCTTTTTACAGTACTACGGCTTCCACAGATGACATTTTTTTATGGATTTTTTGTCAAAGCACTTAAGATATTCATTGCTATCGGGATGTGAAGAGCATTCCATGGAATATAACAAAAAGTGTATCTCGAGCCGGTTTCTCAAACTTACCTACCCCACCTTTAACAGCTGTAAACACACTTGATTACAACCTGGGTAAAAAAGCTTTCTTGTGTACAATGCATTCTCCTGTATTTCCGCTCTGTGGTAGTTTGCTGATTTAAGAAAAGGATATTTCTCACAGTGTCCATTACGCTCTCCAGCTGCAGTGAAGAGACAGATGTCTGTATTTTGGCTATATGTTGGTGAAACAACTGTGACCATTGACCTTGCCTCTGCGTTCACACAGTGTCTTTGTGAAGAAAACAATGAGAATGTGCTGTACATGCGTTCCCTGCATACTGCTGCTTTGTGTGCCTGTATCTGAACACTTTACACTGCAGTCTCCAAAGACATTCTGGGTAGCTCAGTTACTGACACGCGCAAGTATCCACAAACACACACTTCCATTGTCAGACATATTTCCACTGGTGACAGCGCTGTTAAAGGAGAAATACTGTAACCGTCTTAGTATCTTTAATTGTCTATGGTAGCTTTTTGTAACGTGTATGTGTTAGTGTGTGACCTCTACGACAAAACACAAAGACTTCTTTGTAAACTGCAAAATGAGGATTTCCCAAAGGACATGCTTGCAGCTGGCAAGTTGGTTTTAGTGGGTTGTGCCACCTTCATATCTCCTCTCCACACATGCAAACACACACCTTCACTGTCATTTCTCCACAATCTTTTCTGCAGTGTATTTGCTATTGTATATACATCAAACAGTATGTATGCCTGTTTAATATAATTAGACTGGCAGGCTTCTGAGTAGGTGTGCAATGAACCAATCCCGTAGGACACGTAACGTGATATTCGATAAGAACAGCGACCTTGTTCTCCTGCAAATATTTATATTACAACGGTTGCATTAATCAGTCCTCTCCCATATACCATGTTCTAAATGCAAAGCATGGTGTTGATGATTTAGAAACTGCCTAAAATGACACTGATACAACTTTAGAATTCCTAGAGAAACAGCTCTGATTTAAAAGCTTTGTCATTTTGTTCCCCTGCAGTAAATAAAGTGACTCACAGCTGATTTATAACAACCATGAAAATGCGCTTACAGTGTCATCTTCCTTTGATGTCAGCCATTCGTAATCATTCCAACACAGCCTAATGTGTCAAGGCCAAGCATTTTCTAATTAGCTCTTATTATCTGGAAGTTTATTATCAGACACTCTCTACACAACTTCACCACAGTCCTCTTTCAAACAATACCTTTCCCATTAGCATTTTCAATTGTCTGCTTTACAATAGCTGAATGCTTTGTGTTCCTCTCTGTCATGTTGGAGGCAGCGGCAACAGGCCAGAGCGTCCTTCCCTACGACCACATATTGCCTAATGACGAGTGAAAATAGCCTTGTGTGTTCAGGTTCATAATTATATGTTTTTCTGCACAAGAGCATCTGTGTGTCTATCCGTGTTTTAACGCACTGCAGGCGGAGGAACGTCTGGCAGGCAGCGATTATGCCGTTGTGGCTTCTGGCAGTCGTGTAATCACCAGCGCCTTATTGTTGCCTCTCTTTAAAGACACACTTCTTTTGTTGCTAAGAGAAACGATAAAACTAAGAAGATAGATAAAAGGCGTACAGAGAGAGAGAGAGAGAGAGAGAGAGAGAGAGAGAGAGAGAGAGAGAGAGAGAGAGAGAGAGAGAGAAGAGACTAGAGGAGAGAGAGAGAGAGAGAGAGAGAGAGAGAGAGAGAGAGAGAGAGAGAGAGAGGTGCAGTTCAACAGGGATGCTGAATGGGACCCTTGTTCTCCATTATGCCTCAGTTTTGTGGGAGAAAAATATGTTTATTCGTTTTATGTCATACGATGATGCATACACTCTCCATCTAGCTCTTACTCTGCCCCCTTCTTTCACCCCAGCGGCTCTTTCCTCACATCTTCCCTTCCTTACATCATGTGCGGAAAATCCAAACATGTAGAAAGAAGGTAAAAGGAAGAGTGTCTTACACGCAACTCATCTCCCAGAGTTTTTTATTTATTTTCTTTTTCCTTTGGTTCATGTTCATTGGTGGAAAAGTACAAGGCTGACAGGATGTTCAAAGTGTTCAGGATCAAAGAAGAACACTCTGCTTTTTCTTACTGATGGGTGTGGGATTGGATCCAGAGGGTTAGCTCGTGTCAGACCGAATCACTCCTCTCTTTTTCTTGCTATCTCCCACTGTCTGTCTTTCTCTTTCCCCTTGTTCTCCCTCTTTTTGCTGTCTTCCCCTCCATGTTTACTGGATCTCACAGTGTCTCTTCTATACCTCCTCCTGTTGTGTGTTGCATTGCTCTCTCTACTTTTCTACATCACTGTGCTTCCTGTTATCTTTCTTTTTTAGGCCTGTTCTACAACTATTCTTACCACCTCTTCTCCTTCTATCTCTTCTACCCCTCACTATCATCACCCATAATGTTATCATCAATGCAGTTATCTAGCTCGCTTTGAGGCCAATTTCTACCTGTGATTCAATATCTACCCGTTTCCTTTCATTTGCTATGGAGGTAAGGTTGATGGCTATTCTAATCGGCTGTAGCATTTTCAAACTAGGCTTCACTTTATTGTCAAATTGATGGGAAATGATTCATCATTATAAAGGCACTATAATATGAAATTGCCGGAATAAATCTGAGTCTTTGAGGATGCAAGCTTACACTGGAGGGCTATATATGTGTGGATATAAAGAAGCACTCTAGTATTCAATTAGATTTCATGTTATTTCCCCATTGCACCTATAAGCAAATGAATGCACTGAATGAGGTTTCCTACAAAGGTTGGGGTCAGACACTTTATACTAAGTGGCAGACGTTGTGCACAGACTGTATTCACAATTGTATCCACCTCATGATGTTTTACGCAATTCAACGTTCTTTTCCCACTGTTTCTCATTACTAAACACAGCATGTTGCCAATAAACTAAAAGGGAGGCATAAACATGATTTTGCAAAGTGGAAATACTCTCCAATTTGGCTGTTTTGATGTGTTTTTTACCCTGTTGACAGACCGTTGTCATGCTAGTAGCTTGTCATATTTTTTGATCGTTTGCTGATCCATCAATCTATTTTGAGAACTTGTTTAAGAGTGGCTTCAATCCAGTTTTGAATACCTAATTATACATATGTCATTTTCACATTTCAATTTGCTCTTACTTGATGTTAGCCCTTTTCTATACCGTTATATGTCACTATGTGAATAGGGTAATTTGTTTAACTTAAATATATCAGCTAGAAATTTCTCCAGTTAATTACTTACAATAAGGCAATTGTTTTTTGTATTACAAGTTTTCTGAAATAGCATGTTTAAATATGCAAATGATCCATTATCTCATTAAATATGCGCATATTTTGACACATTTCAGGAACCGAAATCTGAACTTTGGATAAAGCCAGGTTCAAAATTCTTGTTTCATTTTGTAGTCATATTAGTATCTAAGGCTTTTACAGAAGGGATTTTGGATATCTCTTTTTATCACTCCATAAATCAGAAAATACTGTCAACAGCCCTAAAATATCAATCTTCGCCCTGTTTTTAGGTATAAAATGTTATATAATTCAGGCTATGAATAATATATGAACAAACCCTTCTGTAAAAGCCTTCATAATATTGATAGGAATATAACTGGAAGGTTTAATGCAGAAGATCTGATCAATTATCATATATTGCATCATTTGGAGAGATAACAGTCATATCACAGTACTATACTCATCTGACTGCAAAGTTGTCCATGTTTGGTGAACAATGTTTAGCATTTTAAAATGTACCTGTGTAAGTGTTTAAAAAGTTGTAATGACATAAAATGATAACAGGAATTGTGTGTTCTTTTATGGCTTGACATTGAAATGCCAAGGCCTTTTTTTAAGTATTTAAAAAAAAAACTAAAGAGTAAGGAGTGTAATTACTACCTGCAGATCACACATCTTTGGTGACTAATGCACTAAAATCAAACTATATTTCTGAGAAAAGCAAACGCTTCCTTTGAAATTTGCTTAAGAGATGACTTAGAAGACAACACAGTTGTTGCCCCCAGCGTCTTTGCGGTCTTTTGAAATGATGCACAGTTTCACTGAGATGAGACCTGTAAAAGCTTTGTCTCATCTGCGCAATGCAATTATGTGCGCAGATGAAAGGCTCCACACACCCACACACACACACACACACACACACACACACACACACACACACACACACACACACACACACACACACACCACACACACACACACACATATCCTACAACGGAAAAAATATTGCCTGTCTATGTCTGACTCTGACATTATGAGAACACCAGGTGTACTAAGCAAAAGTGCTTCCTCCCTAATGTGTTTCCTAGAGTTATGTTGGTTCATGACTAAGTGTGTGTGTGTGTGTGTGTGTGTGTGTGTGTGTGTGTGTGTGTGTGTGTGTGTGTGTGTGTGTGTGTGTGTGTGTGTGTGTGTGTGTGTGTGTGTGTGTGTGTGTGTGTGTGAAGGGTGTTACTTTTGTGAGTTGCAGTTTTGCTAAGTATTTTAGGGGTGTAGCAGTATGTGTAATTGTTTCAAAAAAGGTTTGATACAGGACGTCTGGTTCAGTTCGGAATATTTTCAGAACGACCTTTGACTAAAAGTTATTGTCAATGTCTACTACTTCTGTTAAACGTTATACTTTGTAAATAAAGAAATATGTATAGTGTGACTATATATACAGTATATGTTTTAATGTACACTATGTGTGTATGTTTCGCAGGAGTTTATGTAGAATAATATATTTACCCCGCCACCTTTGTGTGGAGAATTTTGTTCTCCACTCTCTGCATTGCAGCCCAACCAAACACTGTGAAATGCAGAAAGCTTCAGCGAGGGCTATGGCTTAAGTCAGGCCTTGATGCTGTTTCTGAGAAAGAGTGAACTTTTAAAGAGCAGGGGAAATAGCTGAGTACAGACGGCCGAGGAAAGAAGGGGATGTGGTAAGCAGTTGTTATCAGACCAGAGCAGAGCTGGTTCTCAAAGGTGAGCCATAAATAAATGGAGCTGGACAACTCCACTAGCTGAAGGCTTCTTTGGCCACACTGAGGGAAAAGTTGAAAGGGTGGCTGTGGAGTAGCCGTAAACCTAAAAAGCTCTTAAGATGGCAATAAATATAATAAAAGGAACAGTTATGATGTGTGTTAGTTGAAGTATGGTAAACTCTTTCAATAGCCTTGTTGGATGGTGCAGTTTCTTATTCCAGATTTGTTATAGGCCATTTGGTATGTATGGTTGAATGGAAGCAATGATTGTTGCTTTAATGTTCATATAAGTATGATCTTGTGCACACTGCTAATGGTGTGTCTAGCACTCAGAGAACTTAGAATTGGTTTGTAAACAATGCAACATGCCTGCCTCTCAACTTCCTCTCTATCCCAATGATTAGGAGTGTAATGGGGACATAATAGCATGGCGGACAGAAATGGTGTTCAAATGTACCCATCTACTCTTTCTCAGCCCCCCCACCCCACTATTGCTCTGACTCTAACTCTGCCTGTCCCTGCTTCTGCTCAAGGAAATACAATCAGAGCATAAGCCATTGACACATTTCCATTATATGCAATTTCATGGACGATAAACCCATTTGAAATCAGAATGATCCCCTGAATGCATGCACGCAGCTCCTCCAATGAGCTAATTATGGTGTTTTTTATAATTATTTTTATTTACTCTCAAGGAACCCAGCAGACAAATGTTTTTTGTGTCTTGAAATAGAAAATTGACAAAGAAATGAGAGAGTGAATAGGAGAGTAACAGAAACAAATATACTTTGTGACTAAAAGGGTTTTGTCTGACACATGATGACTGTAAGACGCCTTTCAACCCAATCCCTTTGTAGTCGTGCAAGCGACAACAAATAGTGAACAAAATAAGTTATGTGCCAAATATGATTCTGTTAAAGAAACAATTACTCATTAAATGACATTCAGTATCTCCCACATGTGAACACCCTGAACCATTAAGTAGTTCAAATCTTCTTAAAGGAACAGATCTTTCCACACTTTGACAACCTTAACTGTTCCCTACCCATCTGTATCCACATCTGTAAATAAACACCATATGTTTTTACATATATGTTGCCAAAGCAACAAGTGTGGCTCCTCTTCAAACTCGTAGAACATGTCACAGTGGTATCAATGTGGAGTTGTAGTGTCAAGATTGGAAAGATGATTTAAAGGCAGTGTCCCTCTTTGATTTTTTTTTTTCTCCTTGCAATGGCCCTTTGGCACAAAAAAAACATGAAAAGTCAAAGAGTCTAATTTGTTAGCCTGGGATTTTGTTGGATGATGTCTTTTTTTGTAATTTGCCCCTTAATGAGCAACATACATCACTTTACCTTTGGTATAAACACTATAAATCTTCGGATTCCTCATTGGATTATCTACAACTTCACAACCCTCAATTTGCCTCACTTTCAACGTTTTGTTACTGATATAAATACATGGCACTGGCTTTTATCTACTTTGATGTACATTTCCATTCAAGTTATGAAACAGGAATCATTTCCACCAAGCATCCATCTTGGACCAGTAACATCTTTAATATCCTGCGCTGACCGTAGTTAAATGGATTATTGTTTGATACAAGAAGGACTTTGAATCACATTGAGCCTTAGGATTCAAAACAATTTCATAATGTATACAATTTTAGAGGTGGCACACATACTGGCACACAGATTATTTACTGCTTTATCCGCTTCCGTTGCTTGCGTTAGCTGTGCAACACTGCACTTGAGTAAATGAAATGTATGCAGAAGATTAGCAGAGAGCTCTAAATAGCCCCCAGCCTTTACAACAATGTTTTCACAACACATTCATTATGTTGCTTATTCTTCATCAATTCTTCAACTATAAACTAAGGGCTTCCTCTCACTTCTATGGTGGCATCATCACTCGTGCTTCCATAAACTAATTGCATACATCCAGATGTGATTATGCATGTACCGTAAGCATTATGACAGTCAATGGTTGCTTTTGACTTAATGGTCTTAGGAAATTGGCTTGCGATCTTTAACTGAGCTCGATGGCTGCATCGTTCCAATAGGACAGCTAATGTCTCTCGCGCTGTTCCCAGACCTGTATGGTGCGTGGCAACGATTGAGCTTCACTCACAGCAGATCACTGCTCACTTGTATTGAGGAGGTGGAGATGGTCATTTTATTTAGTCTTTTTTGGCGAGACTTTACCAAATTTAAACTGACATTTCTGGTCAGACCAGCTTCAAAAGGAAATACATTTTAAACGGACGAGTGTGCTGGACGGCAGCATTTGCCATGGTTCTCAAATCACATTCCTCCATTTCAGCTACACTCAAAGTCATATTGGTACTTGAGCTGAAGCAAAAAAGGCTAATTGCTTCTTTGAATCACTATTTCACCGATAATACATTGTTAAAATTGTCTTGATGCAAATTTTAAAGTCCAACGTATAACTATAAATTAGTGGGAATGCTGATACAGCATTCCAACTATCTGTTATGCTACGCACAAAATTATTTATTATTCCGCCGGGTTATTTTGCGCCTCTTCTTCTCCAACATTCCACATCGCAGAAACTCCGTTCAAACATCAAAACGTTCAGCTTGGTTGGGAATCGATGGCTATTACTATTCTTATTCATAACTTTATTCATTCCAGAGATACATCCCATAATTCATCACATTTTTAACATGGAAGTCAATGGAGAAACTCTTCAGACTTCAACAATCTTCATGCAACTTCAACTGCTTACTGCTCCTTCATACTTTCACTCAGAAACCTCATTCAAACTTTAAAATGTTACACATCTTTCTGACATTATTCATGTAACACAACTTTTAAATCTGATTCATACTTTTAGAGATATTAAACATTGTTCAGACCTTGGTAAAGAGGCCTTCTTCAGATTTAAGAGTGCGTGATGTCACAGCTAGAGTGGAGGACAGATTTAATTTTGCCTTCATATTTTCTTTTAAACATGCCATAATTCCCAAACCCTACATTCCTGAGACATAATTTTTCATGAGTAATGTAGGAAAACACCTCGTAGCTTGAAAAATAAAATAAAATTAAGCAAAAATAATTAAACAAAATGCCATGGAAACCTTTGATCTCTGGACACGTCACGTTAGCTCAAATATAAACACCTGTGTCATGGAACACGATGATGTCATAACTCCAACTGACATGCTCAGAGCAGCAGACTTCAGATAATGGTTAATGGTCCTGCCCTCAACAGCTCTACGTCAATTATGGGGTGTCATCATATGCCGTTTCCATGGAAACGCATCCCTCGCCATAAAACACGATGTCGCTGTAACTCCAATGGACACGGTCCGATCGTCCCCCAAACTTTGCTTGTATATCACCGGTCCATGCCTCAACAGCTCTACGCCAAATCTGAGATCTCACCATAGGCTGTTTCCATGGAAACGCATCCCTCGCCAAAAAACACAATGTTGTCGTAACTGATATGAAAATGGTCAAAACACCACCAGACTTCAGATGACAGTTAATGGTCCAGCCCTCAACATGTCTATGTGCCATTAGTGAGTTTTCCTCAAAAGCTGTTGCCATGGCAACGCATCCCTTGCAATAAAACACGATATTGCTATAACTCCTATGAAAATTGTCAAAAAGTGCTTAAACTTCACATGTGTGCTAACAGTCCAGCCGGGAAGACATCTACGGGACAGTTTTGAGATTTCTTCAAATGCCGCTGCCATGGCAACACAATGCTTGCCATGAAACACGGTTTTCTCATAACTTCAGTGAAAATGCTCCAAACAGCCCAAAACTTCACATGTTTGGTAACGATGCAGCCATCAACATATCTAAGCGTATTATGGGGTGTCATCTAATACCGTATCCATGGCGACAGATTGCGGTTCAAATATTCTGCTGCTTTTCCAAGCTTTTTTACTTTATTTTCTTCTCTTATCAGACATTCAAGCCCCCAGTGTTCATGTATCATTTCAATCTAAATTCTTCACTTTCTTCTTACACATTACATTTCAGCATAGCAATTCAGCGTCAGCTTTTCAGCATAAAGCATTCCCACTAGCAATTTATTCAGGAATTGCATTCTCTAGTTTTATTGAGAAACGCTGCAGGTACAAATCAAACGAATGTTTTTTCTTCAAATATGCACACAACTTGAGAAGTTTGACATATGTAGTACATTTTTGTTACAAAAGAGTTACAACCTTGGTTCATACAGAACATAGGAACATTCATAGGACAAACACTTCACAAACAGAACTTGGTCATTGTGTTTTATAATAGCTGCATCCTGTTTCTTTCTCCTGTCCTTCATTCATGTCTCCTCAACATTGTGTAAACATCATAACCAATCTCTAAATAAATGGAAATAAGTAAAGACTCACATGGTGAAGAATACATGGAAAAAATAAATGGCACAAAGCAATGCCCATGGAATATGTGAGAGCAGGGTCATCTATATTTTTTAACACAGAAACAGTTTATTCTTTTTGTATAACAACCTTGTATCACTACAGTAGGTCATCACTATCACTAGAGCTGCATATGGGCACCACAAATAATTCAAAACTGGCTATTTTTTGCTTCTGATAATAAAAATAAAAAATTTCACTGCAACAACCTGTATTTTTATATTGTTTTGATGAAGTGACATACACACTTGGTTGAACTATGTGTGCTGGCATAGAGACCAACTCTAAGTTTGAAAATAGCAATGTTAAAAGCATACACATCATCAGTCATTAAATGTTCAATCAAGCTCTGCAGTTTGAAAGTCACACACACACACACACACACACACACACACACACACACACAGACACACACACACACAGACACACAGACACACCCACACCCCACCACCAAAGGCAGTTCCAGCAGCTTTGTGTTTGTCAGCCATGTTACGAGAAAGTGTGCCTTCAATATATTTCTCTAGTGGCTTGTGATTGAGGGGGGGCTCATACTAGGTTGTTGTAGCTAAACAATCAAAACTATCCAAGTAAAAACATTCCCTTTTTAGCTAGCACAGCTATCAGCCATACAAACAGGAAACTTCAGCCTCATGCAGACTTAAATTGTTCAAGGAGCAGCAAAGTAACATTGTTTTATTTTTGGACCAGCTCATGCCGTTGTTCTTTTGTGTTCCCATTCCCCTTTTTTCTCCAGAGTAGTTATGATCAATGTAACAAAGAGAATAAAACATGAGTGGCATGTTGGCCAAATATAAAGAGAACAGAGTGGAGCAAAGAAATGCCATACAAACCATTCATTTAATTACCACGACGAAATGTGTGATTCATATTCATATATCGTATTTAGTGAGAACATGTTGTACTACATGTTTTTAATCAATATAATAATTAAGCTCTCTTTGTCTCATCAATCATGCCTATTATAGAGGGGATGAAAATTGGAAGAAAGTAATTCAGTACATCCTTTTGGTCATATTTAACAATGTTTGCTATGGGTTTTACTGAAAGTGTTCACTCTGTTTTAAGAGTGGATTTATTAACTTGTGAGGGGATTAAGTTGCTTTTGCTCTCAGTAGATTGGCAATCTGGGGAGGAAGTCAAGCTTGCGGAGCAACTAGCTTTGCTTCATAACGTTAAGACTGTAAGAACGATTTCATACACTTGAATTTATTCTATCTCTCTCCTTGGGGTTTCCTGTCCTCACTTCTCTTTCTGGTACGAGAAGGGAAGAAAAACATTAATCAGAAGCTTTCTTCTTAAACTAAAACTTGGGTTATATTTTTTATTATTTCCTTCCATAGCATGCATATCAAAGAAATATGTCACTGAATTGGGAAACATGCTTAGTTTTTAATTATATTTCTATGGTTATAATGAAGCTACCACCAGTAGCCAGCTAGATTATTAGCTTAGCACAAACAGAAGAAATCAGCTAACCAGCCTCATTCCAAAAGCAACACAATCCACCTATATATATATATGTATATATATATATATATATATATATATATATATATATATATATACCAATGAAACATATTAACATATGTTTAATCTGTATAACAACGGTCCACCATGTAAAAAAAACCCGAATTTTGCGCCGTATCTTCCTGGAATGACCACTGGTTGCCTGGCAACTGCTGCTTGTCTGAGTCACAGCTTGTGACATACTTACTTATCTTCTTATACTTGTTTTTCTACAGATTAAATAAGCAACAGACATGTCAACAGGGAGTTTAACAATTCTTTGTGAGATAGTTTGTCAACATTTGTACAGAACTAGGCTTGCTGTTTTGCTCTGTTTCGAGGTCTTGTGTTAAACTAAGCTTACCTTGCTGGCTTTAGCCACATACTTAGCACATAATAGGAGTTGTATACATATTTGTTTGGACTGTGCCAAAAGCAAAACATCTCTTTACCCAAAGTGTCATGGTGTTCCAAGCATGGATGTATAAAGAGAACTGGATACAGCGTCGGAGGCAGAGCACCGTTCAGTCCTATGAGAGTTGCTCAGTGGTGCATGAAGCTCAAAAGTGACTGGAGATTGATAAAGTACCCGTATCTGGGCCCATAGAGCATGTGCACTTGAGGTTTTAGCCCACCTCCGATCTCCTGCTCTCTTCTCAGTTAAATGAATGGAGAAGGGATAATAACTTTGAATTGGCTTTTAGTACATTTTTTTAACTTTTAGACCCTAATAGTATTTAATCGGTTATTTATTTAGCTAAAAAATATTCACTGATTTCCTTATAAGTCAATGGGAAAACATTAGTTTGGGCCCAAATGACGCCACAGTTTACTCTGTTTCATTTTGCACTATTCTTTATTTAATTTGCATTTGTTTTGAATTTGTTTATTTGGCTTATTGCTTTATCTCCTATATATATATATGTTGCATTATTGGAGGAGCTCGGGACTTAAGTTTTTCATTGTCATATATACACTTTAGCTACTGCGCAAATGACAATAAAGCCTTTGAATCTTGAAACTACAATGTAAGAGTAGTATGTTTGGCCACAACGAGCATTTGCTTCAACGGCCGCTGCTCTTCCTGGAGGCTTGTTTCCAAATGTTTTAAAATGTTCATATTATTTCCTCTCTTAATGTAAAATATGCAGGTTGATGGTTAATGTTCAACACGGCTGTGCCTATTGTGGTTGTGTTTGTCCCAATTAAGATTCAGTATTTGTGCTATGTGGGAGGAAATTAGTTATTTTTGAGTTTTTCTCCAGAGCGTTTATTACCAGAAATTGCCTAATAATGTGGGACAGTTGCACATGTCTGTTTTGTTTTTTTCACTATGAGCCAATTCCATCCAAACACAGATGATGGGGAAGTTAGACAAGTTACAGCTCTGTGGAAGAAAAGCAATCAATCAAGCAGCCATCAAAAGAGCACATACCGAGCATCTAATGAATCACCGCAGTGGAATACTTTCTAATCGCAGTGTCGCAGAGTACACAATGCCGTTATGATAGATGGCTATACTCACGATTTTTCTGGATCTGCAGTCAGTCCATCTGTCTCAAATTGAATTAAAACATCAGTGATTTCTAGAATGGAGCAGTGAGGAGTGGCAGTGAAGTATATGGTTTAAAATATATACTATTACTGTACAGCATTTAAATATAGACCGTTACTACGTTTCATTCAAAACCTCTTTGTGGTTGATGGATACTTATTTCATTTTTTTTTTTATTCAAGACCTCGTTTTGACTTGAGAGCTTGACAGTTCTATGTCACACTTTTAAGACTTCTCTCTTTTTAAGAAGCTTGTCATAATGTGTCTTATCTGAAGAAAGAATCTGCTTCACAAGACTTCCAGCCTCCTATCCCGAGAAAATAACACAACAAACTAAATAGGACAATGCTTTTTAAATGCCATTGATATAATAATAGATAATTTGGATTGTTTTTTTTAGGTATTTTGTCCTATTTCGCCACTAATATATTAAAATATCAAAGTGTGTGCCATTCTTTCACATGTAAAACAGTCTGTTGTATTGTGTTAAAACACGGTAGAAGCTTGAGATATTCATTTTTATTCAACATGAATTTCATTGCCTAAGCTTCATCAATTTGATTAGAAACCGCCAGAGCAATATTGAAATGATAAAAAACACAGATGAAACAGAACGAGGTTGAGGATATGCTAAAAAAAACACAAAGTGAGTTCCTCTGCTGAAATGAAATGAAATCTTTAATGAAACGGGACCAATATGGAATGATGTATATTCATGTTGGATACCGCAGGGTAAACCGCTATCTCAAAGCTTAAGATATAGATAGATATTCAAAAGTTTCCATTTTGGGAACAATTATTGTACCAAAAAGAAAAGAAAACTCAGTAATTGCAGTGTTTGATCATCTTTTGTAGAAACCTCAATGAGACGTTGCCACAAGAGACTGGATCCGTTATTAAGGAAGCTACAATTAGCTTATGAAGTATACTGTAGCATGGATGCAATAAACCTAAGTAGGAGATATACAAGGGACATTGAATATGGATATGGAATGTGGAAGACTTTGAGACATTGCTGGTGTTGTTTTATATACTCCTTTAGTCCAAAAAAAGGGTTTGTTTTAAAGCTTCCTACTTTATCTGTCCCTCTGTGACACAGACAGACAGTCAGCACTTACAAAATGAAGTCAGTCTTTTCTGCCAACTTTATAATTAGTCCTCCATGAATAGGGTTGACACATGAAATCACTACCTCTTAGGACAGATTAACACTTTGCACATTCGAAATCTGGCCTGGGAATTGGAGCAAAACTGTGTAGCTATATGAATTCCACTAGGAGGACGTAAATAAACACAGCAGAAACAAAAAAAGCTATTACTGTAGATTTGATTCTCTGAATAACTAGAGTAGCATATTAATGGACCTTTGTGAAAACACTGCTTATATGTTTCATATAAACGCGTGTCAGTGTGGCCTTCTTAACACTCCAAAGTGTATCTAAAAAATGTGTGATTAAAAGACAGTTCCTTGGGCAAAATAGTACTAAAGGAGTGAACCAAAAAACACACCATTGACCAACAGAGAATCAATGATTGAAGCAATTTTCATTGTATTATGAATAAATGATCTATTGCATAATGTGTTAACCTATAATCATATTTTGTGTGTATTCATTGTTCATTGTTAAATGGCATCACTCGTGGTAATCACATAATTCACTATGTGAACATCTGTTGTGCAATTATGTCACACTTGACATCTAAGTATGCATTGCAAATCCTGAAATACTGTCAAAGATCAGTGGTGTCAGGGAAAGTTGGATTTCTGTTTTCTTAGCACAATTACTACAATTCAGTTTAACCTCTTTTTGCAACATTCAAGACAGTGGTTTACAGAAAATGATGGGTCTCTGCTTCCTGTAGTTTAGCAGCTTGTGAGGGGCGGCAGAGCACTTCCTATATATTATTTATTCTAAAGTAGTTACAGTCCATCAGCTGTACTGTGAACCTCCTTCCACTGTGTGTAGCCCTTTGGGCAATGCTCAGCAGCAACACATGCTCCACCACAGAACCACAGGTCCGCCTCTTGTCTTCTCAGTGCGACCTCAATGCTGTCCTCAGTCTGTCAAACAGCAGAGCACAAAAGATGCTGACATGTCTGAGAGGTAACCTACACTTTGCTGAACATCTTTTCTCTTGAAAGCTTAGAATTGAATAACTGCACTATTTGCAACCAGATGAAACTGTGCTAGTTCTGTAAAGTATGCTAGTATATTATCAGACATTTTGTTATTTGCACTTTTCATTCAAATCAAGGCAATTTGAATTTGAAGTCAATCCTATTTTTGTTTCCTTTTTAACAATGTCAACAAAGTCTCACAAAAAGTGGAAAAATTGTAAGGGTTGTATAAAAATAATATAATAAAAAATAATTTCAGTAAAAAGTATCCATTGCCTGAAGGCACGAAAGATGGCCCTGAATTTATTTTAGGGTTGGAGGGCAACAGCTTGTTGCATCAAAACGTATCACTGCATTTTGACGAGTTTAAAAACAATGAAAACATCATTCCAACTTTGCTGTTGCTTACATGTGCTGCCAGCAAATCAGATGTTTTATATAAATTGACAATTTTTACTTCAAACATTTATTTTTGTTTCTAGAAGGCTAAGCTCTCTGTTTGCTTGAATTTCTAGGTAACCCTGATTGAATCATGAAAAATGTATAGCACTATTCTCAGACAGACAAAGGGTCAGTTGTGTGTGTGTGTGTGTGTGTGTGTGTGTGTGTGTGTGTGTGTGTGTGTGTGTGTGTGTGTGTGTGTGTGTGTGTGTGTGTGTGTGTGAGGGTGAGGGTGAGGGTGAGTGTGAGTGTGAGTGTGAGTGTGTGAGTGAGTGTGAGTGTGAGTGTGAGTGTGAGTGTGAGTGTGTGAGTGTGAGTGTGAGTGTGTGTGTGTGAGTGTGAGTGTGAGTGTGTGTGTGAGTGTGAGTGTGTGTGTGTGTCTTTCCTTTTGTTAAACAAGGAAAAGACGTATGTGGAAACTGCAGAGATGACACAATGCAGCGTCTTTTTTTCTTCTTCATATAAATATAAAAGATAAACATACCCAGAGCAATTGACCATTATTTTTCGTTCAATTTTCCCTTCATATGTTGGATTGTAGATAAATGTCCTTGTCTTGGTCAGGGCTTAAGGGGTTAATACTGTAGGTTCAGCCTTCTCCCGACAGAGATCTGGTTGGCTTGTGAATACAGTACGAGTTTTGCATTTCCTGCCAGTAAATTTCCCCTGACACAGCAATTGGATTAAACACAACAGGGCTCTCTTTGTGGAACGTCTTTGCTGTCACTTGTAAGAAGTCCACGTTTGTTCCTGGAATTGTCATGGAAAGACACTGCCAAGCACAATCTGGACCAATCGGTATTAAGATGACACAGTTTATGCAATAAAAACTAGCTCACAAATTGATATTGAATTCAGTCACAGCTTTCTCGCATCTTAGCCAATGAATATATCTCTTAAGTGTATTTATTCATTCATGTTATGCCTTGTCTGTTTGTCTTCTTTACCTGAAACCTCTGAACATACAGGGGTCATTCCTGTAAAATGCAATGGAGAAGTTTCAGGAAAGAGTGTAAACCCCATTATCATCAGCAGGCTGTCCATGCCCTTTTCACCATGAGCTGATAGCAGCAGATGGACATGCAATGTTGTTTTACACCACAAGGATGTGTGTGTGGGTGGGTGTGTGTGTGTGTGTGTGTGTGTGTGTGTGTGTGTGTGTGTGTGTGTGTGTGTGTGTGTGTGTGTGTGTGTGTGTGTGTGTGTGTGTGTGTGTGTGTGTGTGTGTGTGTGTGTGTGTGTGTGTGTGTGTGTGTGTGTGTGTGTGTGTGTGTGTGTGTGTGTGTGTGTGTGTGTGTGTGTGTCCATGATACACCTCTGGCTTCTGCAGTAACAGACGGCTCTGGGTCATTAAGGCAGGTCCAGGAATGACGAGTAATGCAGTGATGGATTATAGTGGTTGTGAATGCTGTGTGTGTGTGTGTCTGTGTGTATGTGTTTTTACGAATCAGGTCACCTCCACTCCCCCTGACCCTCCCCAGTTTCCTATACACCTTCTCTCTCCTGTGTATCCATCCTTTCCTCCTTCCCAGCAGCAGCTCCCTGCAAAGGTTATCATCACAGCGAGAGAAGAAACTACCCTTTTAAAGCCAGGAAACGCACAGAGCACATACAAACGTTTGTGTTGACCTAGCGTAGAACATTAAACAGGTTTCCGTATCGTAGCCAACTTGTGCCCAGTTACCTTTTGGTAGATAATGCACAGATACATTTGAAAGATACCTCCAGAGAGACTAGGACTACACTGTGTCATTTACTTTGTCTACAGTGCACCTGACAAAACAGTTGTGCTTTGTAATAACGCGCAGTGTATTCTGCTGTTATCTTTTTCATTTTTCTCCTTTTTTTGTGTTCATTGATAAGCAGTGTCTACCATACTGTGTGGCTGAATTTATTTTTCACACTATGATCTACTGTAAAGCTGCCTTTGTTTCCATCTGTTGGTGGAAATCTAAGCAGGTCACTTGGGTCAGGCTTAGTTGAACTGAAGGCAATCTTTAAGGCAGGAGACAGCTTTGATGACTTTGGATTATGTTGCTCTATTTAATGTGTTTTCCTTACATTCTTTTGTGATGGATTAAATAAAAAAGCCCTATATAAAAGCAATAGTAAGAAAAGTAACAATTCCAAGATGGTTAGCCTGCCATGTGAGTACTCCAATGTTCTATATTTTTATCCAATCCTTGTCTCTCTGTATGTAACATCCCATGTAGAAGAGTTCACTTCTTTCAGCCCTTAGACATGTCTTTATAAAGTGCCAACAACCTCTCCCAACAATAGGCTAACCTGCAGCCTAATGGGCAAAACACAGAATAAAGTCTGCCTCAATCATTCTTGTCAAGCTTAAAAGCAGTGACTGCATGATAAAAAGTGACTTAGATAGTCCCTTAACATTTCAATCAACTCGGAGCTTCTCCTAATTGGATTTTGGTGGTTGGACAGTAGAGGACATGGTTAAGTGGTCTTTTAGCGAACACATCAAACTGAAACTATATAAATGATTTGGACAAAAATGGGATTGAAAAATGAAGGGAATGAATCTCGCGTCCCAGTGCAAGATGTTTCAACAAGATAACTGACCTCAATATCTGTCTTTAAGACATTTAATCATAGATTGCTGGAAACTCTCTCCAGCACGATGACAATAAATCGTATTATTCTGACTACAGTTCTCCCTCTAACTTTTCATCTTCATACATGTTCCTGTTGTTGTGATATCATTCCAAAGATCATGAAGTCATATTTGATTTAACATTGAAATGTAACAAACAAAGGCATTTATGTGTACATTGTGTTTCCAAATTCCAATCAATTATCTGTACCTCTGACCTGGAGAAAGTCATTCATTAAATACTGCAGTTCTCTCTGTTTCAACCATTTCTCAGTACTATTCAGTCCATGTCCGAGTAGTTAGAAATGCTGCAGCAATGGTTTTAACAATGTCAAAAAGGGGACCCCAGTGTTTCCATGTTCACCTCCCTTCACTGGCTTCTTAGCTGCAAAAAAGTCAAAGGCATAAATCCTATTTATTCTGAAGCATTTGGTGATTGGTGTCTTTGTGCAATTTGGATAACAGGATTATTATAGTTTCATTATCTCATTTGATTTGTATGCTTGTCTCTTTTCTTGTGTTCTTATTTTCCCACTCAGCTGTTAAGCACTTTGATTGAATGTATAACGTGCATGAATTAGGGGGGAGATACTATTTTCACTTTGGGCCTCATAATGTTATTTAAATGGGACAATGTGAGACGTTTTGAGGGGAAATGCCTTATTGGACTACTAACAACTTATCTGAAACCTGACAAAGGATATGAACTACAAGGGGTCACACAGCAATGCGTTATATTTTAAAAACATATTTTTGTTTTGTGCAAAATCTTACGTTGAAAAGTAAATAGTAACCAAAGGCTTTCGGATTGAAACATGTATTTCCCACTGAAATGGAGTGAAATATACAATATGGATGTACTTATGCATATATAAGTTAATGTATGAGACATATTTGCACTTGTTGTTGCCTGGTTAAGTGAAACCAGACTGGTGGCATGATCATTATGAGCGAGCAAGTCAGGACTGAGCAGAGAGCCGAGGGGTGTCTCGGTTGAATAGGCCACCTCATAAATGCATTCTCGGTGACAAATATTCAGAGAAAGCACATAGGAGAATGCAGTGTTATTTTCATCATCTATATTTATGACAAAAACCGCAGTATTGTAAGCATGGCTAAATCAGCCACCAGGGGAATACTGACCAATTGGAACAATGGGGAGCTGCCTGGTGGCACTGATATGAAAAAAATAAATCTCCATGCAATTTTGTTTTCTTGACTGGTTGGATAGCTACTTCATACTTAATATATTTGTGTGTGTTTGCACATAATATGCATGTGGTCATAACTTTGTGACATCCTTTCCCTCATCTCAACTCACCAGTTTTTACTTTGGTACATTCCACTCTTCACATTGAATGCTGAGCTGACAGTCTTCTGTATACATATGTGAAAATAGGTACAGGATAGTATTGTGCTGCCTTCAAGGCTCTGGTTGGAGAATCAGACTTTCAACTGGACCACACATACAGTACAACAAGTACAATATTTGGGGAATTTAACATTTACAATAAAAACATTTCACTAAAACAGGTTTGTATTTAGGTTTTGTAGCTTTTAGTACAGTATATGCAGTTAAAATATTTACCATGGTCTATACAAATACACTACCAGAGTGTAGGGGCTCTCTGTCAGTCATTTTGCAAAAGATGCAGCAAATACAGATTTGCTCATTTGCTCTGTCTATTTTAATTTTACACAAAATTCATATTCATATTTTTGTAACTCAACTTAAATAATATATATCAGTCTTTTTGACAGTTATGTGACTCTTTTTAGGCCCCTAGGGACGCCTAGAATATAATCTGTTGTCTGTGCATGTTAATGTGTTAGTGTGATGAAAGTTAAGCATGAATTGCTTTTTTTTTAAATGTGGTTTGGGTTGCTCCAGCTGCTTGTAAACCTTTTACAAAGTAATTATGTAAATTGTTGATAAAAAAAGAAATCCCTACCTGAGAACTGAACAATGCTTAAATTAGAGATTCAATACCTGTAGCAATTATACAGTAGTGTCTAAATATTTAGCATGATTTTAGAAAATACAGGATTGCTTGAAAATACAGAGCACAGTAACAAACTGGGCAAAGTGGAATCCTCTGAAGGAGTGGTGTGCAAGGTTCTGTTGGATCTTGGATATTTGATAGTAAAACAATGGATGTTAGGTTGGAATGGAGACTCTGAATCTATTGCAGAGGAAACATGACAGTTTACACCATCTCAAGACCAACAGAGAAGATCTAGTGCCACGAGGGGTCTTAAGGGAGCTTAGCCCCCTCAGTTATATTCCCCCAATCCTATTTGAGCGTTATGTATCTATTTTTATTGTTTCCTGTTGATGTCATGTGTACTGAGTGCTGCGAGGGGGGATTGATCAACAGACAGAATGCTTCACTTAGTTTGATTTCTAAGCCTGCTTGGTCTAAATACAGAAGGTAGATACATATAAAAAGAGAAAGACGGACAAAATAGTGCTGCAATCTGCAAACTGCTGTATTAAAAGAGAATCATTAATTAATTAAAAATGTATTTAGGCTCTAACTGTGCTACTTTGCTTATTCTCTTATAAATAAATGTGCTCTTTGATGTTTAAAAAACAGCAGCATTATGCTGTTGTTATTTTGCGTTTCTGAGGCTATTGGTATGTTTGTTTGTTTTCAAATTCTACCTGTCCCGTCAGTCACTTCATCCTGGCTCAAGGCAACAGCAGTTGTTTTTAATTTAATGTTTTTTAATCACTATACACAACATATGGATATTGATTAGCTATTCACTAATTGCATATTAACAGGAGTACTAAATCATGATGCACATGAAGCATCCTAAACCCCTGAAGAGACACGAACATGGTGGCCCTCAAGCAATACATAAAACTTCATGCAATTGTTCCAATATGTTACCACCAACTAATTGTATCTACTTTTGCCAGATGTCTGTAAAGTCACACTTTATTTGACCAGGAATGCGATTTGAAAGCCAATGAAGTCATCTCTTTGAAGTGAATGAGGGGGCCAGTGCACTTTTTTTTGATGCAGTGCAGTTATATGTCTGAACACAGCCAAAGGGGTACAAGGATTCTAGTAGGATGGTACATTTCTTGGAGAGTAGTACCCTAATGTTGCCTGTGGCCGGGATGTGAACACACTTCACAATACTGTTGAGCTTCTTGGATTATAAAGCAGTGTTGTGGCTGATATTTGAAGGTGGTGAAGATCCCTTGGGTGCAGTATAGTAACAGGCTTGTCATTCCTTTACTGTACACATGTAGCCTGTAATTCACCAGAGAGAGAAATATTCATTTCCGTCAAGCGAGGTTTAGGGAGCATTTCCAGTTTCGACGTAGTTATTACATTATGAAATGTGGCTATTATCTCAAGCCCCCTGCAGTGTCCCTTAAACATCTAATAAGCAATGAGTCATTCAAGGTTTTATGTTGTTATTGACTTTTGTGGCTTGTGTCATTTCTTCCCACATAATTATGTACTCAGCCCTATAGCCTCCCTCCTATGCCTCTGTTTCTGAGGGTAATAAATGCAGATGAAAACGTGTTTATGATGATGAAGAAGATGATGAGCATGTAAAGAAAAAATATGATGAAAAGATAAAAAGCAATATGACTTAGGGAGGAAATGTGTAGAGAAGAAGAACATGAGGATGAGCCACAAGGGAAGAATACAATGAGAAATATGCAACAACTGCCTGCAATTACTGTGCCTTCTTGTCCATGGCTCCCCAATTAAGAGAACAGAGGGAGAAAGCAGATTAGTTAGGAGGGCCTGGAGATAGGCCTGTGGCTCTCCAGCCCTTAGCGAGAATTTCATCCAGAGAATTGCTCTCTGTTCATACAAAACAATGAGGGGGTGTACATTATTCATCTCCGGGAGAGAGAAACAGAGAGGCAGCGGGAGTAAAGGGATATAGAAGAACTTGAGTGGGGGTGGAGAGATAAGATGTGGATGCACACAAGACTGCTTAGGAAAAGAACAATGTAGGTGTGTGCGTGCCTGTGTGTGTCTGTACTCTCCTCCTAAGGGCCCTTCTACATTTTTGGGTTTGGTAAAGCTGATTGAGAAATTATCATGTGGGTTTTCAGCAACATCGCACATCGCTTAAATCCTTTTCAACACACATTCTCAGCCTTTCTTCCTGCCAATCACATGATTTGTGTTAGCCATAATGGTGCTGCGAGCTTGGCACGAACAAACAGTGATGCAAGAAGATTATGTTTGCTTCCAGTTACATTTACATTTAGTTAAAAATAGCGTTTTGATAACTCACGCAATGAAATAAATAAATGTAATCCTCAAATAACTTTATGTCAATAAATGTCGCTCAGTGAATGAGTGTAGTGTGAAGGGATGTTTAAGTCTGGAAGGTACTTGACCTTGTTGTTAGATTTTCCAGGAGCCTCTAAACTAAGAATCATATCAGATGCATTTAAAAAGCTGTGGCTCTGTTGTGGGATCGATACATAACTCAGTCCCAGCAGGGGGTTTCCTGTGAGCGGGAAATATACATTGTTGAGATTTGCTCACATGATGATCCCATGGGAGATTTGAGGGTTTACTGTACATGCTGCCTGGGTATATATTAGGTTAATATTATGGATGTACATGTGGTATATTGGGATTCATTGCAGCCTTTTGTTTCAAGGTTAGGCACGGCAACTTTAAATATATTTATAGATACGCATTTTTAAAGCGACAAAGCATGTCGCTTTTTATCCTATGCATCTGTTCAATTAGGATCACTCTCAACTTTGGTGTACATTGTTTTTTTCAATAGCTCTCATCTAAAATGAGATGAGAAAGAAATATTCACCTGAAAAATCAATATCCGAGAAATACAAATATGTTTAAACCTTACCTTGAATGATCCTGATGAAAAGTAGCAGATACAAATTAAAGGATTGTGTGTCTCTGATGTGGTTTTGCCTGCTGTGAGCTTCCCTGACTGAGTGCGTTTGGCTGTGTTTTAATGTTTTCTTGTCAATTTGCCAAATCTATTCCTGTTCATTTCTGTCCAACAAGCAGTCATCTCGTGGGGTAACTCTGTCAAAACAATATGTAATTTATGTATCAATATCACTTTAGTCAAGTATCTCACACTATTTTGTGTCAAGATCTCTGAAATATCTGTTGAAGTTTGCAAGATGTAATTAAAAAAGAATACTTTTCTGCATAAATGAGGCAATTTCACACCATTGCTTTTAATTTATGTAGACAGTCCCTCAGAGTCATGTGTGCGCAAACTCCCCTAATTAGTCATCCTTCACGTCTTGAAAGGCATCCCATAATTTAGCAGATGATTTGTAAAAAGGAACAACACGTCAAGTGAAGAGTGGTAACGTGGCTGTTTGCATGGATTTAATCTTGTAATGACTCATACAGTTGCCTTGTGTTAGTTAGGATAAGCTCCTTCGATCTCTCAGGCTGCCCATCCTTGAACTTTTACAAAGAATTCATTTCCTCACCCCGTAGATCTCACCTTGAACATCACTGCTGCAGCTAAACAAATCCTCCTCAGTATGGCCTCTCAACGCCTGAACTCTTTAATAGAACTGAATAGAAAGAGGAGGGGTGACCATCAGGGCCAACGCAAAGCATTCCTTAGCAAGAAGATTGAGAAGCTGTTGTTTGTGTGTGTGTGGAGGGTTGTAGAGGCAGTGCAGGAGATGGAAAGTGCACAGTTGTGGAAAGTTTAGGTTCAACATTTGGCAATCTACATATACATGATGGTGTGACTCACAGGATGTTGGGCTTTCCTGACATTGGCACACAATGACCTTTAATGTAATTGCTCTGCCTTATATCATGGCATATGTTGTGAGAGCAAAGGAGTAATGACACAGTCAGAGGCTCAGATAGTTTTTCACTATAACCGCGTTCACACGAAGTACTTTGCCGTATTTAGTGCCGGCACTCAGAGCCCCGGCACTTATGACCCCAGGGCATTTAGTACAGATCGCGTTCACACCGGAGTACTTTTCCCTGAGGGAAGATTACGCAAATGAGCCGCTGACGTCACTTCGTCTTCTTCTGCTTTGGGTTTACTGGCAGGCCGCAAACAACTTCACGGCGTATACTGCCACCCGGAGTCCCCGGCCGGAAGTCCCCGGAGTTGGGGACTGGCTTCAGTAGAAGCTGCTGGGACTCCCAGCAGCTTCTACTGAAGCCTTCCGAGTAAATCGCCAGAACGCCGACACCTCCTCATCTCCACCGCTCCCATGTTTTATTTTGTGTTGCCATAAGTTAGCCTCTCTGCGTTTGTGCGCTGGGCGAATGCTAATGCTAATAATGCTAATGCGAGGATAATAAAATGGCGGCTCTACAAAACATTTCAGAGTTGTACGGGGCGTGGTTTGCAATTCGCCCAGCCAACCAGAACTGGGGCACTTTTTTCCCCCAGGAAAGTACGATCTCTCAGCAGGCACTAAAAATGGGGGTAAAAGTTCCCGAGATGAAGTGCTCTTTTTGGTGTGAACGCGACATAAGGGGTACTAACGGAACTAAACGCGAAAAGTACGGTGAAAAGTACTCCGGTGTGAACGCAGCTAATGATTATAAGCACTGTACATCTACAGCAGAAGTTGTAACTAAGTGTATTGCTACCTCACTTAGGAAAGTTATCTTAAGAATTATAGCTGACCAAATCATGTTGGAGTTTCGACTCCATATAAAGCTCAGGAGCTATTACTAGGTTTAAATAAGCCTGAAACAAACTGAAATGAAACTTGCCTGATCCACTCAATGGTAAATATAACTCTGGGTAACATTGTTGTTCACAGAGTTATGTGCAATTACATCTTGGCCAGGTCAGCTATGGGCTAAGCACATGTTATTGAGTGTCCTTCTCTTCTTAAACACACGGGAAAAAGAAAATTCCATTACCACAAGAAAAAATAAATTCTCATGTTCATTAAGGAAATGTTGTGTTCTACCTCTGCAGATCCAAGAATGTGGTCTTTGCTGTTTGTGAGGCAGCATGAAATATTTTTTAAGTGTGGCGTGGGACCGCAACAGCTTCTGGCAATTGATGGAAACTCTGAGTAGGAGAGAAGAAAACTAAAAGGAAAACCCGTTGCTGTTTTTGAGATCACATAAGCAGATACTTACTGTTATTTTCACACAACATACGCCATCAGAGAAAACCACCATTTAGACATGATCACATTACGCGGCACAATTACTGTATAAGTTAGTCTATAGATCTCGGGTACACACTGAACACATTGGCATCTGGGGAAGGAAATCACTCTTCAACATCCAGCCGTTTACATATCAACTAGCTTGCACAAAGAAAACTACATCAGAGCATGCAGTTCAATTAGACATCTGCTCAAACACGAAACCACTCACAGGCCAGCTTAAACTTTGTCAAGGTCAGGTGTTTATGCAAAGGAGCTCTGACAGGTGGAATTTTGAGTGCTTTTTTATGAGTAATATATTTTTTGATGTTTGTTTTTTGTGTAATGCAGGTCGGTGTTACGTTAGTATAAACATACTGAAGTTATCTGGGAATGCAGATCACACTACTCTGATGTTAATCCAACCAAAAGAGAAAAAAACAACTTTCAAAAACCCATGGTGATGATTTGTCGCTTTCATCTTTTGCCAGCAAATTATAAAAAGGCAGTATTTATCTCGCGTAGAATACATTTTCAGAGAGAGATTGGTCATTCACTTATGCATGCCAGAAAGTCAGTGCTTTTAGCAAAACATATTTTGCAGGTGAATTGGATCAAATTCACGGCAGAAATCTTTTCTGTCTCAACTTAGAAATACATATAATTTTAGCATGTTGTCTACAATGTAACTACCTTTGCATTGTTTTATTTTTCTGCTGACAGATGGAGAGCAAGAGGCTTCAGGCCGAGGTGTGAGTGTGTGTGTGTGTGTGTCGGTGGTGATACAGTATACTGCTGAGTTTGTTGCTGGGTATTCTCTTTCCTGCGTATCATGCATTTTTCTGCCAAGACTCAGGTTTTGATAGAGATGCCAGGGCAAATTATGCATTCACTCCTTTTTTTATGAAGAGAAGAAAACTCATTCTCTTTTAATCTCTTATCTCAGTGTTTTTGTCCCGCACACACACCAACATGCACATACTGTGTGTGTGTGTGTGTGTGTGTGTGTGTGTGTGTGTGTGTGTGTGTGTGTGTGTGTGTGTGTGTGTGTGTGTGTGTGTGTGTGTGTGCGTGCGTGCGTGCATGTGTTAGATGAGTACATTCGTGCTGCAGTAAACCTGCTGGTTGGCAAACGGTAGCAGGTATCCAGGCCTCAGCTTGTAGGGGTCAAATGTCATCTGTACTGACACAATGCATACCTTTACATACTCTATATATGCAGTATACTGTATTTCTAGATACATTTGCATCCATGTACATTCTACATGCAATATGACATTACAGCGTACATGTTGTTGAACATACGGGCGACTGTGGCTGTGAGGGAGTGCGTCTTTCAACCAGAAAGTTGTGGGCTCGATCCCATAATGTGCAGTCAACATGTCGATATATCCTTGGGCAGGTTACTTAGCCCTGAGTTGCTCCCGAGGGCATGGCCAACGGTGTATGAATGTGTATGAATGTGTATGAATGAAAGTCCCCTAAAGCAAGTGGTACTGCACTCTATGAATGAGGTGTGAATGACTCGTAGTATGTAAAACGCTTCGAGTGGTCAAAAAGACCTGGTAAAGCGCTATTAAAGTACAGTCCATGTACCCTTTGAACCAGCATTATTTTGTTGTGTGTGTGTGTGTGTGTGTGTGTGTGTGTGTGTGTGTGTGTGTGTGTGTGTGTGTGTGTGTGTGTGTGTGTGTGTGTGTGTGTGTGCGTGCGTGCGTGTGCGTGTGCGTGTGCGTGTGCGCGTGTGCGTGTGCGCGTGTGCGTGTGCGTGTGTGTGTGTGTGTGGGGGGGGGCAGCATGATTGGCTAATGCAACCTACTCTAGCTTGACACAGAATGTATTTGGCCGGGAAAAGAAACACGATCTGAAGGGCGAACCTGGCTCATTGCTCTTCTATAAGAGAACAGTGAGGGTTGTTTGTGTTCATGCAGAGGATAGAGCACAATGGAGGTAGGTGAAGAATCAGAATCCCCTTATCGATCCTCTTCTTGAAACTTTCTGCACTTTTTGCTTTATAGGCCATTATTGATTCTGGACCCAAGGACTGGGAACGCACAATCCAGAGTGTTTCCCAATATTACAAAAAAAAACACAAAACAGCAAACACTTATTCATTTCAAATTGAATTCGTTTTTTAGTATCTCTGCCAGTGTCAGTCTGTATGACCATCTGTGGGTACTTATAAACCTTTTTCAGGAACAGCTGATATGGATTCCTTTCATTTTGGCACAGACATCCACTTGGACTCAAGGGATGAACTGATTATGTTTTGATGGGCAATGGTTTAAGCTCACAACACCTCACATCTGTCCCCTTTTTTCTAAAGGTGAAACCTTGAGAATGCCAGAATCCAAAATATGTACATTGACACAAACATTACATTTGATTGTCCCAATATATTGTGACATTATACTGTAGGTTTTGACCATCACTTGGTCTTCGGCTGAGTCAGGTTATGGAGTTGAAAACGTATTTTCACTCAGACAAATGTTCTTCTCAAGATATACCGACTACTTACAATTTTAACATGTGTGAAGATATGTAAGTCTGTCTTCGCCTCCACGTTGCTCCTCCTACTGTGACTTCCATCTGTGGACATTATTTAGAGAACAGACTTGGAGACACTCTAATTTGCACTCAGTGTGATATGTGACACCAGTTTAAAAGCCTGTGAAATTACATAGTTTGTTAGATTTAGTATCAACAATTGTTTGGGGGGTCTCCTTCTTTGTGCAGGTCATAATGGTGTTTGTAGAAAGTCCATTATATTACTATATCATTTTCTGTGGTAACATCTACTAAACTATTGACTAAGTAGTGATTTCCTGTCTCAGCCCTTCATCCAACTGCACAGGACTGTTGTGGAGATCCAGCATAACACAACAGGAAAGAATGAAACAGAGAGGAATCAATAAAACACAAACACAGATATAGCTGATAAGTAATTATTATTTAGTTGTTGCAACAAACAAACAATAATGGGAATCACATCACCTGCTGCCACAGCAGCCAATCGCGGAAATGCCCCCCAGAACAGAAGAAACACAGGGCTAGATATACTTTTCTAAATGACACACGAACATGTTCCCCAAACATGTTTAACACACACACATTTTATCATGCAGCCAACCACACAAATGTCACATGCTTTTCTCTCTGAAAGCTATACCTGAATATGTTTAAACGTCATCATCTTATGACATCTTTAGGATTAGTTAACTAACAAAGGTTAACTGTTTTTATAACCCGAGGCCTTCTCTGAACTTCCTTACCCTCGGTGTCAGCTCACTTAAAATGAATACATCTATTGATAATTCAGAACGACCATTGTCTCTCTAACTGTGTGTGACCCAACTCAGTAACACACATCATATAGCTTTGCATGTGATCTCTAATAAATATCAGAAATACGCTGTATTAAACATTCTGCCATAACAGGACTAACAGGTGTTTCTAATTTTCGCTTATTTTCTTTGTAAATGTACTAACATCTAGTTTATGTGTCAAACAAGCAGTAATCCTTGACATAGAGGGGTAACTTCTATGGCACACCTTATTGTGCAATGTTTTTGATGGAACTATGAAGTCACAATGCGGTACAGTGCAAGAAAAACAAAAAATAAATGTCTGTCACTATAAATGTGCCATTGTTTATTTATTATTTAATGCAACACTTGTTGAGTGTTATTAGTGCCTTTCTTAAAGTTAGAGGTGTAGCAGAAAGAAGAGGAGATATCTTGTTTTGTAGTTCTTTGTATAGGTCAAGCTCCAAAACAAATGAATCCAATGCTTCCCATAATATAATCGAATAGTGTCTTAGACCCTTGCTGCCTTGTGAAAAACTATTTCTTACAAAAACAAAGTTTCCAGGTTGTAATGCAAGCCTGTTATAAAATGATTAGCAATTTTAACATCTGAAATGAAGGAAGTGCTTAATTTAATGGACAAGAAACATTGACACGAGCACACTGTATATTTTTCGATTTTGCACATATCCCCATAGATGTCTGAATGAATGCACTGATACAGAGAAGGACAACAGATCATGGGAACTATGCAGGAATGATGAATCCATGTGAAACTGATGAAATCCAGTTCATTTTGTGGTGTAATAAAGTAATGTGAAGGGAGGCAAGATTACAGTAAGCCTTCCTGATGTCTTTCTACCACACCACATCGTTGTTTTCAATTGCAAAGGGCTGGCTTTGTGAGACAAACGGCAGCACAAACGAATTAGTCTGATAAAGTACGCAGAACAGCCATTATAAATCATCCATCACATGCTGGCTGTAGCTCACTTGAAGTAGACTGAAGAGCAAATTATTGTAACCAAATGCTATGGTCTATTCTTCCACTGTAATCACATCAGAGAGCTTGCGTTTTCACACAGCATGAAACTGCAGTTCTATTATGAGATCATTAGTAATACTTATTAGCGATACAATTTCCCCAGAAAGAAAGCTTATTGGACCGTCTACCTTTTGTTGGCTACTTCAAACAAAAATGTATATTGTATACAAAAATGTAATGATTCTGCTTATCCAAGGTTGCTCAGAATAATACAAACTATACTATACTTGGAGTGGATCACATCAGTCCGGTTCTGAAAACTTTACATTGGCTTCCAGTCGGCCAAAGAATTGATTTGAAAGTACTATTGCTAGTTTTTAAATCATTACATGGTTTAGGACCAACGTATATTGTTGAACTCCTACACAATTACGAGCCATCAAGGTGCCTCAGGTCTTCTGGGACGGGTCTGCTATCGGTTCCGAGAGTAACAACCAAACATGGAGAGGCAGCATTTAGCTATTATGCCCCGACACTCTGGAACAAACTACCCAAATCATGCACGTCCGCAGAAACACTTACCATTTTTAAATCAAGACTAAAAACATATCTCTTTACCGCTGCTTTTAATTGAGCTGCTCATATTCGAACTACAGTATGCCTTTTAAACATGTATTGTATACCTGTGGTGTTTATTATTATTATTTTATTATCTTTGCTTTGTAATGCCTGTTGTAAAATGCCATTATATAATGTGTTTTTACTGTATTTATTCATAAAAAGTATTTTAATTTGTTTTGTAAAGCACTTTGAATTGTCGCGTACAGAAAAGTGCTATATAAATAAACTTGCCTTGCCTTGCTTTACTTGTCCTATATTTGTCAGTCAAGCTCTGAATCAGTAGAGTGTGTGCCAAGCCATTTTCATGCCACAGACTCATGCCTTTATTTAACATTTGCAAATGTTAAATCAACTAACTTCTCAGAAATGGTATGTGATTTCAGTTTAAAGACTGGATCTTCATTCGCCAGAGCCATTAATATTCATTTATTTCTGCTATTCTGAGTTCCTCCTCTTTGATCGGTGGGGCCATGCAGAGTTGCTCTGCTGGAGTTATTATGACTAATGACATGGGGAGAATGTCAGGGCACCTCGTAATATTTGATAATAAAATGACTATGGTAGCTGCCCTTTGACGCAGACCTTCTGTAAAAATGTTTACAATAGGCACATATTGCTAAAAAATATTGAAAACATTTACAGATCTCAATCCAGGATAAATGAACTCAGTGTGATTTACAATGCGGTGTGATTCCCCCGTAGATACTGTAAGTGCGAAGCAGCAGAGACATACTTTCTAGATATTAAATTATTCTATGGTGTATTTTAATAATATCACCACCTGGGGCATTCCTTGCTCTCACCTCCCCAGGTTGAACTACACAGAGTTTAAGGAAGAAGTTAATTTCCTAAACAGTGTTGTTTCTTAATTAAATTGTCACATACTGCACTACTTTCCATAGAAGATACAGCTATTAAGGACTTCTCCTCAATGTTTGACATTTGCATATTTTTTGTAGAATATTTGTTATCTGTATTGCAGTGTACATATTTTTTAAGCATGCAACTATAATCAATCCTGAATCATATCGACAAATAAGCTGTATCAGCAAAGCACCAAATTCAATTTGAATGTAATCTCACCTCAGTGCTTATAGTAGTAGTGTGTGTGTGTGTGTGTGTGTGTGTGTGTGTGTGTGTGTGTGTGTGTGTGTGTGTGTGTGTGTGTGTGTGTGTGTGTGTGTGTGTGTGTGTGTGTGTGTGTGTGTGTGTGTGTGTGTGTGTGTGTGTGTGTGTGTGTGTGTGTGTGTGTGTGTGTGTGTGTGTGTGTGACTAGCCTTTTGTTAGGAACTGGTTAAAGCTGCTTTCTTTCCCTCCTTCATCTCTCTGCATACAAGATTCCCACTAATTTCTAAGATCACTGACAGACTTCTGATCATTTTTAACAAAAAGTGAAGCTAAAAGCCATATGGGAGCCATTGCTGATTAAATCTGTATGCAGAAGAGCGCCTCTTCTCTCCTCTCAAGAGCCCCAGAAGTCTCTTTTTAAGTAGTACTAATGTATATGCTCTTTCATAAACTGTGCAATCTTCAAGATAGCTCAAACCTCCAAGAGCTTTGAGGAAATGTTAACATGCACTGGTTATTAAGGGCCAAGTAGGGATCCGCATCGCGAGCATCCCTCCCTGAAAACATTTTAGTGCTCCTTAATTAATGCAGCATTAGCACCTCAAAACATCCCAAATATCAATTATCTCAATGTAATTCTTTGTCAGCGATGTGCACGTTTTTCACACTGTGATTTTCTCTAATCTAGCCGTACAGCCTACATTTCACAGTAAGCTACAGCTGCTGGAGAGGCTGCTCTCAAACTGCCATTTACCTCTGATCTGGTGCTTAAAATCTGCTGAGGCTGGAAATATGGTATAACCACTGTGCACTGGTTCAATCAAGCTTCTATCGCTGTGAAGAGGATTACTCCTTGTTGTATGTGCACCAGAACAATTGCATTAAATTAAGAGATAAGGATAGATGATCACGCAACTTACTGCAATCTTATGTTCATATTTTATCATTCTACATTCAAGTGCAGTATCCATATGCAGATTATGAGTGCTAGAATTAAAACTTTATGTGCCTGATCAAAAACCAAACGCCTCCAGAGACAAAACTAAAAATGGGACCGTGCAATGAATGACAACTATTCACATTAGTATTAATGTATTTCTGAATCAAATAAAATGCTAAGTGCACTGACTTAATTGTTACTCTGCAGTTCATTAAGCACATCGCGAATGAGCATTAGATCACAGCCTATTAAGCCGGTGCTTGATTGGCAAGTGGTGAAATTGGAACCTCATTCTGCATTCACATTTTTGTTGAATGGGAAGGTAATACCTTTTCAGAACGTGTGTCCTTGCTCAGGTTTAATGTGGATGTAATTGCTTACCAAGCTACTGCCTCGTGGCAGAGCAGGCAGTCTAGACAAGAGGTCTACATTTATGGTTAAGTGCAGCTGAGCTTGCCTCATGGTCAACAGTGTTTGCGCTCTTGAATCTTTGTGTTCACTTAATTACTTTGAGTTGATAGGGGAAGGGATTTAATATGGTGAGAAAAAGGAGAACATATTTTGTGTTTTTTGTATTATGTTTCAAAACAGTGTATTGATGGGGGTTACATTAACACACAGAAGCATCTACAACAATAGCTACTGTACCTAACATCACGTTAACATAATTAAGTATACAGAAAGCCTTATGCACTGGAGGGTTCATGGTCTAATCAATGCAAATCAGCTTGGTGTGAAAATGATTGGGAGCCACTGCTCTAGAAAACTGGATACCTGTGAGCACAGTTTGTTTGAAGACTAATGGTAATGTGACACTGTGATCTGAACTGAGAAAGTGTATTTCTGCTCAGCTTCACCTCCAGGGAGTTAGGAACATACAGTTCATGGACATGTGGAACTAGTCTGGATGGTTTGTTTTCAGCATTAATATTCCCCTTTGCCACTTTCATGTCTCCTTTTGGGACTTCTGTCCATGGAGGAAGACTGCTCTCATAATATTCTTGCTCAACACCTTTTCCTTTATACAAATTATCAAAATCACTTTATTTGTTTCCTTTTTAGCCAGTATCACTCAGCTGTGTCTCACTGAAAGGGAACCTCAGGTGGTGCTGTTTGTCCTGACAACCAATAAGGGGAGATTCACAGCCAGACGGCTGGATGAGAGAGATAGAGAGAGGGAGAGAGAGAGCGAGAGAGAGAGAGGAGAGAGAGAGAGAGAGAGAGAGCGTATAGCGATAGATCTATAGAGCGCGGATATGATACTGATATAAGAAAAAGGAGATAGATCGCATCGAGATCATATCGAGGTATTGGGAGGGGAGGTATGTTAGTGGTGTTTTTTTTTTGAGGGGGACGTTTTTCTCAGACTCTGTAAAGAAGCCTGCCTCTCTCCATCGCTGTTGCTGGCTGTGCCGTCCCTTTACGCAGAAAGCATTACGCATCAGTGGACTATAGAGCGAGGACGCCGAAAATCACGGCACGTTTCCGTCCCAAAAGTATTTTAGCCCGTATCAAGTGCACTGCTTTGGAACTAGAGGCATTCTCGTTTTCCGAGAAGTGTGGGAAACTACTTCTCGTCTGTCCTTCTTTTTTCTACCCTTGGATCTATAGCTCCCGAAAAGCGCACTCCTGTGCTTTAAAATGCAAGTCGGACGCAAATCGTGTTGGAGGCAATTGCAGGCTTCGTTGTTCAGACTGCTTTGTCTTATCCCCACAGGATTCCCCGTCCGGAGTGTGGATATGCAGCGGGCCACCGACAACATCACCATCCGCCAGGGCGACACAGCGATAATAAGGTAGGAGTCGTCTTCCAACTTTTCTCTCCTCCAGTCTCCCTCCGGGTGCAAAGCAGCATCCTGCCCGCGAGCAGGCAGAGGCATGCTTCATACAGCGTAGTAAAGGAGAGCATACGTTTATTTTTGGAGGAGGATGTTTCTCCTTTTTCTGCTTAAAACTTTCTGCAAGATTATAAAGAAGTCAACTGATGATCGGATGAGAGTTTATTTGATTGCATGTCCAACTTTTATCTCACTAACCAGTCCTGACAAAACAAGAAAGCCCTTAGTATTTATTTAACATACAAAATATAATGCAAGTGACATTTTTTTCGTTGGGGTTGGGGGGTTGCATGATTGAAGCCCAGAGCTCAAACGCCCTCGCTGATGTGACGCACTGAGCACCGATGCTGTGGTCGCCCGTGCTCTCTTTTTGTAGTCGATACTTAATTCTAGAAGAGCTTGATGAAGTGCGTCACAGTGTCCGGAGATGCTGTTTGTGAATAGATCAGTGGCAAATCAGGGATCCTAGAGATGACAGGATGATGCGAGAGATCTGTTTAGTCCGGTTTAGATTTTACGCGTATGCCGTGGGATGTTTGGAAAAGATGAATTGCAGCCCGCATGTTGGTAAATGATCAGTGACTGAAATAATGTAACTCCATTCCTGTTTATGCTTGTTTAATGCCTCGTATAGTTTATGTAGGCTGTCTGAATCAAGTTGTGTTTGTTACGTGGAGTCCGTTTTGTGCAGTAATAGCCGCGCATTCCACTTAATCACTTCCCGACAATGCAAGCTGTCAACTCTCTGGTATTGTGATGCTGCTGGGCAGATGTCAGTGACCACGTGATCCGAGCCATGTGTTCGCGGCAGGCTCTAAAGGCAAGGGGATTTAGATTTGAGTCGTTTTTTTGTAAACAAGGCGCTTTGCCTCCCCCAGCCACCCCCCTCATTCTCTCTCCCCCACTCTCATAAAATGGGATGCACTGTCCAGACTCCAGTGGTATAATAGTCTGCTATCCACAGGACACTCAATCACATTGATTTTCCCTCTCCCTAACCCTTATTGTGTTCTCTCTCTCCACTTCCATGCTTTATTTACTGTACAACCTCACATTCTTGCCTAATGAGTGGGAGAATATTTACTGAAATTATGGGCTAGACCTTTAACATTTGGAGAAGCCTGCATACACAAACATACACACAAACACGTTTCCTCACATGTGCCCCAAGCTTATTGGTACACACACACACACACACACACAAACACACACACCCACCCCCACACACACACACTGACAATCTCTTTAATGGATTCCGTCTTGCAGCCAGGTGCCATCATCCATTCAGGTACCTGCTGATCACATTAGTCAATTATCTCAGTTACCGTTGAACTCACCAGGGGTCACAGCTATTTGTTTCACTTTTCAAATCCAATTGACTGTGTCTTAGCTATATTCAGCCTTTCAGACACCCGGGCCGCTTCCGTAGAGGTGCTGGGAGGCTTTGCTCTCAGTCAGAGCCAAATAATATTCCAAGAAAAAACATCCTAAATTAGCTTACTTACCATTTTCTCTGATAAATTATCCTTGAATAATTATCTGTGGTAATCAAGGTGCGTCATAATTCATGTGACGTTTCTAATGTTTCCTGCTGTGCGTTATTGATCATCTTTATTTATTGTCAGTCAGGGAACGATAAACTGCAACTCAGACCCCTGTGGCTGCATTGAAAAACACATCCATTTTTCACACCCAGTTTCCACATGACAAAAACGGGGGAGAGGGGGGAAAAAGAACAAGGGGGCTGAAATGGGAGAACTTTGCGTAGGGGTGGGAGGCCGCCGGCTAGTAATTTGTCGAGGTACACATTGTATCTGATTCTATAAGCTGGGTTTTGTGAAGGCTGAGGGGATATTGGTGACCTGGGGGTGTAATAAGGCCTGTGCTACTTTAGAGGAGCCTGTGGCTGCAGTCGTGACATTCATGGCACACGAGGAGGGATTTTGTAGTAGAGAAACAGTGTGTGGCCAAACCGCTGTGACAGAACACACAGCAGCAGGCCTCGCTGCTGTAAAGAGAAAATACATGTATTTTTTCCATGGGCCAAGAACTGTGTTATGCTGAATTAATAAGTATTCAGTATTTTCCTCTTTTTCTTAAGACTTAAAGTGGACCTATCATGCTATATTTGAATAATATAGTGTAGGACCATACCTATATAAGGCATATTTATACTTTTTTTTTTTCAAAATACCAAACAGATCATGCATTCATGCCTCATTTTGCTCAATTTGACATTTTTTAGCTCTGTTTTTGCAAGGGCAGATTATGTGAGAACAGCACCATCTACAGGCCTGGCATATGTACTACAGCGTCTCCAGCGCTTTCGAACGGCAATGGCCGTGGATGTCTCCTCCTGATTGGTGGAGTTGGCCCAATAGCCGTAGCGCCACTGTCCTGACGTCAGGACAGTGTTCAAATCTGGATCAGTTTTTATCAGATCCGTTGCAGCCCCTTTTTTAGAGATTTGGGTATGGAGGAAAATAGAGAGGGTTGTGTTTTCTGACACTTGGTGAGTTCCCTCGAACACCGGGGACACATATTCATGTATAAAAGACGTACAAAAGTGCATTTTGCATGATAGGTCCCCTTTAAGAAGACAGCATGTGAATCTAAAAGTCCCACTGTGACTCACTTTGAAAGCCATGTGTCAAAGATCTATATTAAACACTTCAAGAACCTGATTTCCATAACTACTAGTGTTGGCATAAATTGTAATGTTGACTGCTTCATTGCAAACATTGTAATCTTTCATAAAATACCCAGTTGGAAGATTAATGCATTTTATTGTAAAATGATGGCTTTGAAAAAAAATTAATAACACGATAATTTACATTTTAGTCTTGTTTTTAGTCAAGTTTGAATATATGTTATCTATATTCATATCCTTGCATTTAGTAATTTGGCCACCGTGATGGTCATTTTGACCATTTACAAAATGTGCAATAATATTCAATAACAAAAAAAGTATCCAAAGTGTCCGTATTTTAATTTAAAATGTCCTCATGTTTATATAAATTACATAAAAGACACAGACAATGTGTCAATTAACCTATTTTAGCCATACACAGACTCACTGACAGAATCCAATTTCCCACCAGACCCTATCTAAAGTGAACATAAACTAAATATGGACAAATAACACATGCAAATGTGTGTGCCTATATGGAGCAGCATTCAATGTAAATAGATTGTCACTAGCTAGTCTGCTGTCTTAAGCTCCTTACACACCAAGCCCATTTTCGGCATCGATAGATGTCGGGCCGTCGATGAGCGTCGTGTCGCCATACTCAGATTGGTGTGTACTGCCCCCGTCGTGTCTTTTCGGCCGTGCCGACTTCTTCCGCCGCGGAATCGGTAGGCTGTTGGCCAAAGAAATCACTCTGATTGGCTGTTCAGCTAGCGAATCAGTGCATGAGAAGTGAAACGGAAGTGAGGGACCCAAACAAACTATTAAGAAGGCAAATCTGAGATTTAATTTAACTCCTGCTCTCGACACAGGTTCGGGAAAGCCCCATGAGCTTCTCGTTGTAGAGTGAAAATGGAACGCACGCGCTATTTGTTGATTGTTTATATCACGCAGTCTGTTCTTCTTCTCTCGGTGTATCGCGCAGTCTGTCTTCCGGTTGTTGCTTCTTTTGAATGACGAATACACACTACCGCCGCCTGCTGGTAAGGAGAGTTATTGCCACTCACGCATGCGCAGTTCGTACGTGCAACTTGGCCGTCGGCTGAAGTCTTTGCGGTGTGTTCCAGTGCGAAACATGACCAAGACGCAGGAGACGTGAGGCAACGTGTTCTTTGGTGTTCTTTGGTGTCAGTTTGGTGTGTAAGAGGCTTTACAAGACTGAGATGCAGTGGTAGCATGTTCTCCTTTAAGAGTCAGATGTATAGATTTAGCTACTCTTAACCTTTGAACCAGGTTGCCTAAGCCAGTCATGGAGGGGTTAATCTGTACAAGATTATTATTTCTGAAGACAGTCCCTATGTAAGACTGCTTTAGATAAACATTGTAACACCAGTATCTGTAATGTTGAGTGAATTAGAGCTCATCTACAGTAGGCTGTGGGATTAAACTCTAGTAACCCTTTATCAGTGGTAGGGTGTTGTAATAGTTTCTCTGGATCTCAAGTTGATCTTGTGTGACGTGCTTTTCTCAGAAGTGACCACGTAACCAGCTGCATCCTAAGTTCTCCAACATTTTAATGATCTGGTCTGTCTGGGTCTGGCATTTGTCCAGAGGCTGTGTTTGTGCTCTGAATATGAACTTGTTTTCTTCGCCCATTGACAGTGTGACCATAAATCCCAGCATAATACATTTAGGCCTGTATCCCAGCAATGTCCCAGACCTATAAGTAATAATAATAATACAAAGGACACTGAGAAAGATATTTCAGAGCCCCCTTTCCATGTTGAGTTAGCCTTTTTGTTTTTACAAGGATGATACCAACAAGTGATATCACAGTGTTCTCATCCTCAGTAAGTCACAATATGAATCTCGGAGGAAGAAATTAAAGGTTGCTCGACACTTCTTCAAGCCATTTCTGTGTCACATTAGTTCACTTTTTAATTGCTTTTCTTTAGTCCCTCAATATGTAGTTGGCCTTAAGGGAAAGGTTGCAATGTCAGGAAAAGCCCTGATAATTGACAATTGCTTATTAAAGCATTAATGGTACAGACTCTGGGATTGCTGTCCTCTGGGTCAATTATCTGCACTCTGACAATACGCTTTGCCTGGCTTGTTACTTTCAGGGATGATTACTCAGCACTTCTGCTTTGCCTCAGTGGATTCTTATCAAAACCAGAACTTTGCCTTTAATTTGAGTCAGTCAGCCAGATATTATGCACGTGAAATATGCTTGAGGCGCAGACACATAACACATGAAATTATCCACATTCCGATATGATTCACAATGCCCTGTGTTTTTTTTTCATTTGCATTATTAAAACCTCAACTATTGAACTCTGATGGCTGATGTACTTGGAGTGCAGCAGGGTGCATTTGGAGCACTTGGAAGACATTTTTTTTTTTTGGAACACGGAACGAACAAAGGCTTTCCAGATGTTGGAAATTAGCTCATGCCCCGCTGTGCGAAATCTGATTGTATTTTTATTTTTCCACCTGGTTCCAATCATACAGCACATGAATGGTAAGCATACAGTTACTCTACTGTATGTAGGTTGTAGTAAAATGTACAATATGTACCAATGTAGGACAGAAACTCTTAATCTCAAATATATTAAAAAAGAAACATTCATTATATTTATATTCTATTATATTGTATTATGTTATTTTCTGTTCTGTTCTGCTCTATTCTATTCCATTCACACACAGACACAAATACAACACTATGGTGACAGATTATGTGTAAAAGCAAACAGTGTGCCCTATCCTGTACATAAAGTCATTCAAACACCTATAACCAAACCTTGACCTGCCTGCACCAGCTTCTGATTATTTTACATAGTTTTTATCCCCAAAAATATTCTGCTTTTAGGGGCCATATTATTATTTTTTGTTACATTTGAATTTACAATATAAAAAAATACTCACCTCTAGTTTTTCCAGGAATCAGTTTTTGGACAATGTGGCAGGTCACAATTGAAGTCATGTCCAACATTCAGTACCAATGCACAAGTCGTTTGGCTTCCGTGTAGTGATAGTATAATTAAGGCTGTGGACGGGCATGTGGCATGTGTGTCTTCATGTTGCTTTCTTCACAGATCACTCAATACCATTTTAACTGGAATAATATTGATATTCTAGTAAGACCCATACCTCAATGTAGTTGCCATGTTAGAATATTGCCCAAGTAACTCATTAAAATAAGTTATTTTAAAAGTCATTAAAAAGGCCTTATCGTATAATTTGGGGAATTTCATTATCAGCCAACGTTAACATTGTGTCTAGCACAGGTTTAATATGTATTTTAATTTATCGTATTTAACACGTTTCAACAAAGTTTAGCAACACCTTGTTCTGATCTGAGTCTGTGAGGCTATATTGTTGATACAGTATATTAGATATCACTGTAATGAACATTTAAACACGGTTAAGTATACATATTTGTATAGTGTTTATACCCATTCCAGAAAACTGACCTGCATCAACTTTTCTTGCTGTCAAATGAAGTTATGATGGAGACAAAGTGAGGGAGAATATTCATTTTCACAGACAGTGCAAAGATCGGGTAAGTTGATACTGTAGGCAATATAGTCTAGGCTTTATTCCAAGTGCAGAGGGGGAAACAGAGGAAAAACAGATCAATTTCTGGATTTCCGGGCAGAGGGCAAGAGTGCAACATAATTTGGGATGTCCAGACCCGAGGGGGCTTCCATAGCTGCCTTTTTTTTTAACAGCTTAGAGCCTCCCCAGGCATTTTGCAGTGGCTCTATCTCTTCATCATTCGTTGCTCATTGCCAGCATTGAATTGTCCAGCTGTGCTGTCTTAACCTGATTCACAGAGTGAGCATGAAGTCAGACGAGGAGAAAAGGATTAGAAAAAGAGGACGCTTTTATGAGGATGATAAAGAGAAACATTGTAAGAGGGAAGAGTGAGGGTAACCACAGTGAGAGAGAGAGACACAGAGAGAGAGAAGAGTACGATGGAATTAAAGTGGGAGGGAGGGGGGAGGGCAGGGACACAGTATTAGTACAATCAGCACAATAATCCCTTCTGTTCCAGCCTGGGCCGGCGAAGGATTTTCAAATCAATTTCATTTTCACTCATGATGCTACAGTGGGAGAGCTGAGTGGCTGCCAGTTGGGTCATTGTCGTCTTTACCCAATGTGGCATGGGACGGAGGAGTAGAGGTGTGGTGGAAAGCTTTGGGACATGGGTTTTTGGTTGATTTTTTGCCAAATCTGCAAAGTTCTGTGAAGGCTTACTGAGCTGCACTGAGTCATCACAAGTTCCAGAGGCTTTCATCTTGGTCAGTCGGATCTGAATAATGGCCTGCAGAGACATTGTGAAGTCTTTTGACAGGGCAGATGAACCGAGTTCTGAAGCTCTCATCTGAGGCACACCATCCAATAGAGTTCAGTGGGAAGTCTTTCAAAGACGTCCAACCAGATATGCTTTCATCCTGTAGTTTGATGTGTTCATGGTTCATCCACAGGAAACATAGCAGGACACTTTGAAACCTTCATTATGTGTTTTCAATGTGTTTTCTGAGAACTAAGGTACGCAGGGTACACAGTGCTGACATGTTTTTGATACAACTGAATATTAAAGCAGTGCTTCTCCCTAAAAGCAATTCCACTCCATTTCCCCCTTTACCTAGGCTTTTGTTGGGCAGGCAAGACTGTCTCTAAGTGCATATTTAAACTAGTCAGCAATTTCTTACAGCCTCTGGCTACCTGTAGGCGAATGGAAGAGTGTTCTTATTCCTCTCAGAAAACCTCAATGCGATGGAGCATTTCGGAGGTGCAGTAGACTATATATAAAGATGATAAAGTCTCAAAGGGTATGTTTTAATAATTGCTCTCCATACCATAATGAACTGTGCTGTATGGTATACATGTAGCAACACATGGAAATATCCTTCTTTTTGTACTGCATGATTAAATATTTTGTTCATGTAGGATTTGTCACTTTAATAGACCTGCCATCTTTCAGAGATGTAGTGTCATTACTTGTATGTCATCATGATTAACTACAGAATCAGTGCAGCTGCAAAAAAAGCCCAAATGCTTCCTTTCAACTGCCATTACCAACCCGTTTTCAGTCCTTTAGCTGTTATGTCAAACTTAAATAATAATAAATCACAAGTACTCCTGTGTCACCCCTGACATAACATGGGACAAATTAATAAAGTAGAGAAACGTGGGTCAAGCTCAGTTCAGCTGAATATATAAAAGCAGGATAAATACATTTAAATATATCAGTCATTCAGGATGAATTTAAATTAAAGCTGACACATGTAGGTTTTAACTGTGATGACTCCCTTCCCTGCAGCTGTAAATCCAAATGGTTTAAAAGCAGATTAGACCTGCAGTAAGTATAGCCCTGCATTGCCACACTCATTGTTTACCATTTTTTCTAAGATCAGCACAAATCTGCTTACTGACCCACTGAAACCTAATGTTCAAGATGGCGTCCCGCTGTGATGACAGATGTGGTTTCAGAGTCGGATGATGGTGCTTACTTTGGCAAATCTGCTAAATAACCAGTTACATAACTGCTCATATACATCCTCAATGATTATGCTTGAGGGGTTAAGACATTGAAAGGCAGTCAGCCGTTTTTGTCTTCTTTGCTGACAAAGCAGTTACTAACAAATGCCATCTCAGCCAAGGTTGTGTCATGCGTTGTGTTTTTTTTTGTATTCTTCTAAAAACTAAATCATGCCAAATTGTTTAATATTTAAACAAATTCTACATGTGTCAGTCTAAACTTGTCCGAATTGAGAGTGTGTGCTTCTTAGGCCACAAGTGTACATGATGACTTGTAAGTGTACGGCAAAGATATGATGCAAATGATGTATTCATTATTTTAGCTGAAAATGTGGTTTGTGACCTACTGATAAGTTCTTTGTTTATTTCATGATGTACTATAGTTAAATAAATGAACAACTAGTATGTTTAGATATCAATTGACATGTAAAGGAATTAGTTAAATGTGAGTCTGTATCGCTCAATTAATAATGTGCTCCCAATGCAATACAGACGTAATACGTTGTGAAGTTGTATCTAACTCTACTACGAAACAACCATTCAGTACAAAATGAATAGCTTTCCATTCATCCTTCACTTTTCTAGTAGCTTTGTTAAAGTCACCTTTTTAAAATGCCACATATATGCAGTTGTACTATTATTTTCAATTCAACGTATTCGATGGAAACGGTTTGATAATTTAAAACTGAAAAACATCCATACTAATTAACCAAGGTTTTTCTAATATGATATGATAGCGAGGTACTGTACTATCCCCAGGACATGGTTTGATTAATACGGTATGATGATGATACTACAATTAATCTAAAAGTAGCTGAGGGCAGTATTTAAATATTATGGTTCAATAATGTGGTGAAGGCTGCTGATAAAAATAAGTGATATTCTTAATGTTTTTTGAATATATATTGGGTATGTCTACATAATTAACTTTTTTTTATAAACCAAAAAGATGAGCAGCACACTCTCGCAAACATGATATTTATAGTAAGTTATATTAAATATGAATTCCATAGATGCAACATACTTTAGATGAAAGCTTTTGAAAACATCCAGGTTCCGGGGATGGCAGAAGTGTCTCTTTTTAAGGGTGTGAAAAACACAACATTTTATGAGGGCATGCTATGCAGGAAACATTCGACTCATAAGCGCCTTTGATGCATTCTTCATTTCAATCTACTACTTCTGTTGAGAGATCACTCCTAAAGTAATAGGTGTATTTGTGTTCATTTTCTTTGCAATATAGACCTGAAATGGATTTGAATCAAGATGCCTTAATTGTTTGGCATCCTTGTTTCCTTTTGTAAGGTGCATACTTATTTGTTGCATTGATGTTGACCCCTGGGAAATCTTTCAAAGGCATGTTGGAAATGGCCCTTAGAACATGTTTTCATCTGTGCTATCCTACTGAGCTTTATTTAAAAAAAATTGAATATGAGAAGGCCACAGTGGCAAAGGTGCAGGAGATTAATTAGATTGTCTCTCTTGAGCATTTGGCATTTGAGGAAATGGGGATGACTCCTTGGCCTAGTTGCTCTGTGTTCCCTTCTGATTTGTGAAGCTTAAATGTGTCAGTTGTAAAAAAAAAAAAAAAACTGTAATACTTTTTGAATTGATACAGCCTTGCTTCATTGGGTTTACATTTGCAGTTTTAGCATTAACAGGTAATACAATAGAACAAAAAACACACATTGCTTGTCTCATTTAGCATTAGAGTAATTACTCCCATTCCATTCTATTTAATCCTTTACCAAATGGAACAACATTGTTTTCAATTACTAGCATTTCACTTGTGTCTCTGCATGGTGTGTGATTACCTCCAATTATATGGGTCCCTCATTGAGTAGCTAAGGTATTGATTACTGCTAGCCCCCATTTATAAACCTTCCTCTACTTATTTTAAAACACATTTCTTTTAAATATTCCATTTACCCTCGACAAAGCCTCCTTGTTAGCCACCACCTTTGGGCTTTAAGCGAGCTCGGTCCGACCCAGGAGTATATTGTGGATTTGGTTCATTCATTACCTGATGTTCAGCACTTCAACTACATTAGCTAAAGCTTGTTAAAAGGCTCTCACATCAGAGGGACAAGGGGTGGCCTTTGCCAGCGTTTGTCTGGCAGCAAATCAGGGAAGGAGTTCAAACAGTAAACCTTCAGGGTAAAATGGTGGTTTGTTATGTATTTATACTGTCTATTAAAGGTAGGGTAGGTAAGCCGGCCCGGCTAAAATAACTGGATGGCCTACCTGCCTGTCAGCCTTCCATCTGTGCACAAACTTATCTCGTGCCCTCATTGGTCATGTGCGCGTTCGTGTGTGTTGGAGGAGGGGCTCTATAAGGAAGTGGCAGATTTTCTCCGGTTGTGTATTTTCAAATTCTAGCGATCTCGAGCCGGTTTCTCAAACTTACCTACCCTACCTTTAAGATGTTCTACACAATGCAATAGAGGGAATCACGTTTCTTGCAAATGTGTCCTGAAATGAAAGGTATTGTATCAAGTCACTCCTTCATTTTTTATATATTGTGTATTATTCTGTCAGTTTGTATCAATGTAAAGCATTTTATATGGCCATTTTACACCATATTATATTCTGACAGCGAGGTGGGAAATGTATGTCTTCTTTTTGACCAATAGGCTACACAGGTCTGTAATGTGAAAGGCAGGCTTATTCAAATGTAACCTCTTTGGCATACATTAATAGCTAATCTAAGCCCTGTCACCTCAACAGTTTTATATTTACAGTATGCTAATAACATTACATACACCTACGTGTATGGACTGATTAAATGCCTTGGCTTAAGTGAGCCATAACACCACCATCATGTATTACTCAAATGTGTTTATAAGTGTGCATTTTACAGACTAATTTCATATTGTTAAAGTCCCTTTAATGAAACCATTATCCTTTTAAATGTGTGGTCTGTGACTATCAGTGAATTAAATTACTTGACCAACAACAAATTCCACACAGCTTCCAAACCTACATTTTAATCTGTGCAATCTGTTCCATGTGCAAAAGTAGCATTCATATGCCTGACAAGTTAATTCAAGATGTTTCAAGTTTTCAATTTGCTTAATAGCTACAGTCTCTGAAATGCAGTTGGCAAACATTTGCATTCTATATCTTTGATTCAGGCTGCTGGTGGAGAAATTGAATGTCATATGCCTGTACCCAACGACTAGTAACAGGTGACCAAGTACAAATACACAGTCCCTTAGAGAGATGGCAGTAACAGCCTTCTCTGTGTCTTCAAACAGAAGGAAACAAAGAAAGGAAACCACTCAGCCTGTTTAGCCATGGTTCGGTTTACTGTCTAAAAGACATCGTTCAAAAATGTATTTTGAGGGTATTTCATTCAATGTTTATATCGCTGCAACAGAGGCTGTCACAAAAATAAATCACATGCAGGAAATGACGATGAAAGGATGTATCTTGACATTACATTTTGAATTTAGATTTTTGGGGTGAAACCCAATACCCTAAAGCATTTAAACATTAGCACTTTTATATGTTTTGAAAAACACCCAACAAACCCCATTTGAAGATTGTCTTCATGCTAAAAAATGCTTCCGTCTTCCAAAATTGATGAAAGTGTATATTTACCAATAATTGACATATCTTCCACACAAATCGTATAGCCTCAGTGGATTAGCCTTCACTTGGGGACATGTTTTTCTCACTATTGATTATAAATAGGAAATTCTTTTTAGAATTAAGGCCAGTATTTTGCAACATTACTTCATGTAGCAGAGTGACAGAATATATGCAAAAAAAAAGAGCTCCCTTGCTGCGCCGTCTTGGGGAAGTTGCTCCTAAATTATTTTGTGAAATCTTATTAGTTTCCCGGCAACTATATATAGATGTCGTGTTTTTACAATAACATTTTAAACTGTACTGTTTGATATTCAGCACTTTCAGACTGGCACTGTAGTACCCCACTGTGATCTCAGCTTGATGCACATCCTACTCTTTCTCTGTCCATAATATATATATCCATTCCATTTACTTTTTTTCGTCTCAGTTGTGTCTAAGTGGTCTTAATAACCCTAAATGTGTTGTGGCATTGCAACAAGGCACCATGAAAACAATTGTATTCTGATAGCTTTTGGATAAAACCTGAAAATGAATCAGGTCAGGAGTTTCAGTGGTGCTGCTCCTCTTAATGTTCCAAATTATTTTCTCTTCAAATGTATTTTCATATGAAGTACTTTTACCTTTATGAACTAGTTTGAACTTCTCTCTGTGAAGTGTACGTTTTTGACCAAAAACTGAGCTGCCTTCTCCAGGGATGTTTCATAGCCAAGATAGAGATACATGCTCCAGCTGCGTATTTTATTCTCTTTCTTTCTAAGTGCTTTCCCCCGGGTAGCCTCTATTTGCTCTTTGTCCTAGGCTTGCAGTAGCAGTTTTGGCTCATTGCACCATATCTGTATAATTTCTGACAAACACTCTGAAGAGACTCGACATGAGAAAACTGCTAGTAGAGTGGGTCTTTTCAGAATTATGTCACACAGCGGTGTTACAAAGACAAAGCTTGACTGATGAAAAGTTGAAAATGCAGCCCTTAAGTTCCCAGAGTTCCTGTGTCTTTCTCCCAAGATATGTCCAGTCATGCATTTATCAGAAGCTACCTCTGATGGAAAGTTTAGAGATTTTCTCCTCATGCCAAGACAATAAAAAGACCTCCCAGAAAAGGCTTGAAAATAATGGAGACATCACACTAGTTAGCCTGAGGACATATGGTGGACTTTCCCACAATCCACTCTGTTCTCTGCTGCATTTGGGCAGGTCGAAACTGCTGTGCTACCAAGGTTTTATCCCCGAGTGGTATAGCACAAAACACTGGTCGACACTGGCAATGTTGACAATCATGACAGCAGCAGTGAAGACAATAATGAAAATAATTAAATGAAGACTGGGGGCGGTGCTATTACTGTAAATGAATTATTGAGAATATTAAAATTGCAATTATTGTTATTCACTTTTTTCCGGTATCATTAGCAGCGGGATGCTGTCATTAATATCATTTTTGATTGGATGTGCTTTATTTACATATTATTTTTGGGCTCCTTGACTTGATTTTTTCCACCCTTCATAACATGAGGATTTACAAAGAAATCTATCTCTGCAGCAATGTAGAAAAAAAGACAGAAACAAATCACAGTTCAGGCGCGTTATCCAAAACCTTAATTAGCTACTGGACATAATGTATTCAACAACAATTAATATATCCATGAATATTTTCAGGACATGTGAAAAGCTGAAAAAGGCCCAAGGAGTAGGGTATTTATTTTCCTTTTTATTTAATTTTTGGATTTGTAATTATCTTTCTGTCTGTGCATTTAGATTAACATTAGGGTTGTTATTGTTTGCCTTGTCTACCTCTGATGGGGTCAGTGCCTATTGCAGGAGTCACCTGGAGTGTAATTACCTTGGCAGCCAGCTCTAAAGTTTCACAGAGATGTTGTAAAGAAACCAGTCAGCACTTCTTTGCAACCAGGGAACAAAGCAAAAGGAGGAATAACGTGTGTGGCCTTGTCCTTACAGTTTCTGGTCTGTAAGAACAATATGTTCAGTCAGAAATGTCTGTAGCCAACCTCAAAACAGCTCCAAGTTTCATGAATATAATGTAATTATGAACCTCAGTTATTCTCTCTTTGATATTGTCACAACAAACTGTAGTTGTGTTATAGTTGATGTACAATTACTTGACAATACTTTAAGACTAAACTATCACAGCAGATATTTTGTTATCATTTAATGCAATTGCATGCCACAAAACAAGAACTTATCAGTTTTCCATCCAGGCTGGTGGAAAAAATATGTATTTGAGAAACTCCTCTATCTAAGGGAAGTGTATTGATTGCATGAGTGTAAAAGCAGTTTGACACGGTGCAAGATCAACAGCTCCATCCCGACTGACTTATATCTGATTCAGAGCTGGTTAATCCAGCATATGGAGCACAGTGCGGGAGTGATAAATGTTGTGTTTGTATGCTCTGAAGAGAAACTGAGGGAGAGATCACAGGATACAAGAAACAAGACACACTATCACATCCGAGAGAAAAGAGGCAGAACCTAAGGGACCTGTTTCCAAGTGCCTGCCTACTGCTTCTGACGGTACCGTCGAGAAGTGTGTGGAAGTGGATTTAACAAGCTCAGTTTTCCAAGCTGATGTTAGTGTGAGTTTGTTCGGGTTTTTGCACTCATGTCTGTTTTAACTGAGAGCAATACATTTTGACATATATAGATGTGTTCAAGCACATGTGTTATTATTCATGTGTAGTGCGCTATGTATTTACGCTCAGGGTTTAAGCGTGGGTCATTGTCAGAAACAGTAAAACTCAAAAGAATTACATTAGCTAATAGCTACAGGGAAGAGCCAACAAGTGAGCAGAGGCTCATATAATTCATCAGAATAGCCGGTCCCCTTGTTGCCAAAATCTGCCAGGTGTCTAGTTTGGTTGCTTAATGGATACATCAAGACCCCACTCACACGCCAAATTCAGTGCTTTAAAAAAACAAACAAAAAACAACATGATGTATACACTTAACCTTTTTTCCACCTCAATTTGGAAAACAAAGAGGCATGATGCCAGTATTGTCTATGACACACAAGCTGGCACCAAGGAAAGCCACCTCATTTGATTTGGCAAAGAGAGAGGGATGTGAGGCACAGTGAGGATTGACGCAGGGAGGGTGAGAGAGCTTGAGAAGGAAGAGATTGATCACTGAGTGGATGGAAATGTCAGTGTGCTCCAGGCTATGCATTTTCCACATGCGGAAGCTGCCATTTGTGCTCTTTTTCACACTCATGCTCTCTCAGACTTTACCTCACAAGCACCACCAAAGTCTCTCGCTGGGTGTACTCTTGATTTTTATATCAGTCACACATATATTGGACAATAGTCCCATGAAAATGTACCTTTCCTTTGGTTTCTGCCGTCATTTCTAGGCTAGTACACATCTAAAAAAGGTCCATTATCCTCTACAGTAGTCGTATTTGGTAATGCTCGTGCCTTCCTTTCATCATAACCATCATAATCACAGCATTACATTTTGTTACCTCTCTTTACTTTGGTCTCTCTGCTCCTCTCCAATTTTCTCCTCTCTGCTTCCTCCAGAGGAAGCCAGCACCTCTCCTTAATTGACTGGTTTTGTCAAACTCCCATATCCACTGTTCAAGGACGGCACTGGGAGAAGAAATATGTGTGTGCAAACAGCTTAGTGTGTTTATGTATGAGTTTTCTCTTTGTATGTGTGTGTGCAATTATGTTTGTGTGCACTCAGAGCATATAACTGCGCTTTACCCCTTCCTCTAAGCCTCCGCCAGGCGCGTTTGCTCGCCCACCCAGGAAAGCCAGGATTTGCAGGGGTCCATAATTATAATCAATCATATGGCAAAGGCACTTCTGAGACATGCATGAGTTTCAGCCTCCAATGCCCCACTGCTGAGCAACATGTGAGCCCGCCAATTAGGAGCCCTCAACTCGGCTCAGTCACATTGTAGAGGAGGGCATATTTTGTGCTCCAGCCAACAATCAAGCAACATGCACACATATAGAGCATGCAGCAAACACAGCAGGAATCAGGATGTTTATTCTCTGCGAGGGCTTGCTTGTTGACAGGATATTTGAAGCGGACACATCCCTTGTTTTGCTTACAGGAAAACCTGCTTTCTTTGATGATATGCGTGATATATAAGTCAAACCAAATCTACACCGTGTCTGTCATTACCCATCTATCTGACACAGAGACTGTTATACCTCAGCCCTAGTTTTGCCATGTAAAATAATAAAACATCAAGCCCTATTTCCTCATCTTTTCAAATGAGATGCCTGGATATTTTTTCATGAAACAAAAAAGCTATTTTGTAAGAGTTTCTTGCATCATCCCTTATAATGGACTTATAAATAGAACTGAATAAGAGGGCATACTCATGCGGAAGATTTATTCTTCACTTTGATTACAGAGCTGGCAGGTTGCAGACAAAACCTACTTGCATTTTCTACAATGGGATCAGTGCATGTCTGCGGGCCAAGCTTAGTGGCAGATGCACTGGCCCCTATGACAATCTCCCTAATCTGATAAATCTCTATCCACACACCACGTCATATGTACTGTATTTGTCCAGGGATATTTTGTTGCTAGTATGTGTGGGTTCAGACTCTGACCCCCATTGTTTTGATGCAGAGATTTGTTATGTATGGATTTGTAGCATTTCATTGTGGATGTGGGGGCATGCATGTTTATACACATACAACATTATATTAGTGGATGTGTGTCATACAAATCCCTGCATGCAAGTGTTTGAGGTCTTTTAAGCATGCGTGGGTGAATGTGTAAGTGCATTTGGACGTAGGTATACAAGGAGGTACCTTACCCTCAATTATGTTAGGTCGCATTCACACCTATTATGGCGCATTTCCATTGCAGCGCGTAGCTCGCTTTAAGCGTGCCGTGTCGTGCCGTCCCCTTTTTTGGTTGTGCTTCCACTAGGCCTCGTTCCGGCGCGGCACGGCGCGGGGCCACTTTTTCCCCTCTTTTCTGGCCCTAGAAAATTGTGGTTCTATCGGGGCCAACAAACAGGGCTGAGTCGGGCTGAGTATGCTAAACTAGAGAGAGGAGCGCTGGCAAGAGGGCTAGAACTACAACAAGATGGACATATTTGACCGTGATTTAATTGTAATACACGTTTCAAAATGATGCCGAAGTAACAACATACTGATACCGGTTAGTAAAAACCATGAATTAATGCTTTGTCAAGTCTGCAGACAGACGGCAGGCGAAAAAACCTTTTAAAATTCGTGTTTTTCTAGATGGAGATTGGCTAAGCTAACGCAGTATATGCCCCGACCGTCCACACTCACAACAACGGCCTATACAGACATAAATACAGCAGCGACTGTATTCACCATGACACAGGCAGTCTGTGGTTTGTACTTGTTTAACTTTTGTCGAGTTTCTGAACATATATAAGGAGCTGTGAGCTCTGAGTGCTAACGGCTAACGGCTGTGTTGTGTTTCTGGATTTCTCATTGAAGATGACGTCACGGCTCCGCCTACACTGCGTTACTATAGTAACTACCCCAGTTCCTAAACTGTAATGGAAGCGCAGCATGAAGTGAGTCGGCCCTGTTAAGGCCCAACGCGGCCAAGCCGTACCGAGCCGTACCGAGTGTGGCCGAGGCCGACCGTGTAGTGGAAATGCGCCATTAGTCCGCTTCTTTGGTGCGCACCAGATGACAATTTGTAACATTGTTTCATTTTTCAGAAGGTTCTGTTTGCGTTCACACAGCCAAACCTCAAACGGACTATAAACTGTAAACAAAAGTAATGTGCACCAAAATGCTGTTCAACAGACATTCAGTCAGACATTAATCGGGTAAAAGCGCAAATCCCGGCAATTTCTAGCGTAGCCTTTCCCCATGGAGCATCGGTAAGTTATTTTCATGCTGCTGTTCATCTGGAAAGCATATCAACAGACTCTATAGCGGATGGCGCTTATGATAATATAATCAGAAAACGTACGCGAGTCAAAAAACATTATAACACATGCGTATAATGAGAGACGTTCTGCAGTAAGGACGATGTTTCATCGACGACAGGTGGCTCTGATGAGTTTGTACCACAGCCTTTTTGCTTTACACAGGGGACCAGTGAGGTAAGCAGTCACAAAAGCAAATTTAGCCTAGTTTATGTTTATAGTTGTTTATATCTCCGTGAATGAATGAATGAATGAACTTATAGGCTACTGTATGTCACACACAGCCTGGATACAAAAAAACAAGGAAATGACGCGTAAATACTACGCTCCCTATGTTTTGGTGCAGATAGCATTCACACCAGCGACGAACTGCTCCAGAGTTCACTAGCAAGTGGCCCGAGACCACCTCTTTTAGGCGGACCTGAGTCCAGGTTTTTAGTTCACATCAGAGGTCTCGGACTGTGTTCACACTAACCCAAATGAACCGCACCGAGGGGTTAAACGCTCCAGGGTTCGATTCAACCGTACTAAACAAGGTTGGTGTGAACGTGACCTTGGATAATAAGAAAATGTTCTTAGTGATTAGCTGACGGTGGTGAAGCTATTCCCATCTCATAAGAAAAACAGAGGTGGCCCACAAAAATGCAGTTTTTATAGCTTTCTCCGAGTAAAAATAAGATGTCATGTGTTTGCCCATTCACTCTTGTGCTTTTTGTGTTTGCCCCCCGAGTGGCCTTATTGATTTTCTCATTATTATTTTTCTCAAAACAGAATTGGAAAAGGTTGCCTTTTTTTGTGCTGCAAGCTGTGTTTATGAGTGGCACCTTGCATGTTTGTGTGTTCGTATGTGTCCCTGTGGTGTGAGAGGGGGGGAGGACAAGGCAGTGGCTTGTTCTGTGCAGTTTTGCATGCTGACTAGGTTTTGCGATTGACCACTAGTTTCCCCTTAATACACAGCACCTGTTAAGCACTGGCAATATAGTGAAACCAAATATGTGTAGGGATATTTTTAACATGCAATGTACGGCAGGTGGATTAGTTATAATTATGAGATATACATAAAAAGTGATGTCACACTGTAAAGTAGGTTGGAATGATTGTGTGTATTATTGTGAGAGTGCGTGAATTGAATGGTTTTAGGATTGCATCCGAGGGTATAATCTCAACCAATACATTGTTTTACCAATCCCCGAGATACACATTGGATGTTATTAAACAAAAAAAAATGTGCACATCACAATCAAACACTGTTTTGGAGCCAAAGTCTTTTGGGTCTAATTGATTCCAATAGGAGAGCTGTTATTCATCTTTATCCTGTCATGGGAGATCATTTTTGGACAATCTCAATTTACTAGCTCATATTTCTAACCAAGCATAGGTCTGGGTACAAATTGTGCTTTCATCTTTTCCTGCGCTGCTCAGCTAGCGGTTACCACCGTAAGGGGAGTGGGAAGTTCACCATTTCATCAAAGTTTCTTATCAATTCCCTCGATATCACTTCTTAATTGAGTGCCGCCGCCTGAGTGAACTGAGGCCAGCTCAGGATACAGCAGAAACAAATTGAGTGGACAATCTTCCCTGCAACCACAGGGACATAGAGTTTTAAGGAAATGAAACTCTTTGTCACTATTGTGCCAAAGAAACCTTAGCTGAACTGTATTTCAATCTGGCCTGTACTACACTGAGTGCCACATGCTGTAGCAGCTCATGTATTAACTTCAGTGCCAACTGAAGCCTGCCTGTATTATTCATTATTTAGGCACAAATTAGACCCAGTTCCCCTGTCCCCAACATCAAATTTATCTATCTTTTAACATCTTGTTGCCAACAAAAATCAACATCCAGCTGGCCCGTAACTTCAAATAGACTAATGGAGTTTTTTGATCCGTAAAAACTGTGTACTGGCCATATTGCAAAACCGCACATGGATGAGCTGAAATGTACTGCAGTAAGAAGTGTCTGTGGTTTTCGATTTTGTCAATGTGACTACTGAATGTGTGTATGTTCTAAAAATTATTTTGTAAATGAACTGGATATAATATTCAGAGCAGAATTGACAAAAAGCATCTAGCATGTGTCGTACTAAATGTTGTTTAGTTGGTTTAACTTAGACCCACTCTTTTAACCAACAAAATAATGCTGGTTCAAAGGGTAAATGGACTGTACTTTAATAGCGCTTTACCAGGTCTTTTTGACCACTCGAAGCGTTTTACATACTACGAGTCATTCACCCATTCACACCTCATTCACAGAGTGCAGTACCACTTGCTTTAGGGGACTTTCATTCATACACATTCATACACATTCATACACATTCATACACCGTTGGCCATGCCCTCGGGAGCAACTCAGGGCTAAGTAACCTGCCCAAGGATATATCGACATGTTGACTGCACATTATGGGATCGAGCCCACAACTTTCTGGTTGAAAGACGCACTCCCTCACAGCCACAGTCGCCCGTATGTTCAACAACATGTACACTGTAATGTGATATTGCATGTAGAATGTACATGGATGCAAATGCATCTAGAAATACAGTATACTGCATATATAGAGTATGTAAAGGTATGCATTGTGTCAGTACAGATGACATTTGACCCCTACAAGCTGAGGCCTGGATACCTGCTACCGTTTGCCAACCAGCAGGTTTACTGCAGCACGAATGTACTCATCTAACACACACACATGCACGCACGCACACACACACACACACACACACACACACACACACACACACACACACACACACACACACACACACACACACACACACACACAATACGGGTCCTAGATTATAGTGACCTACATGTGTTGGATTTTATTGAACTAGGTTACTGCTAATCAACTGCATGCCCATAAGCATAAGCAATGTGTGTGTGTGTGTGTGTGTGTGTGTGTGTGTGTGTGTGTGTGTGTGTGTGTGTGTGTGTGTGTGTGTGTGTGTGTGTGTGTGTGTGTGTGTGTGCACATGAGCAGAACAGATACAGATTGATTCGGTACATATTGGTTGGTGAGCTTGTGGGTGTGTTTTCCTGTTAAATCACCAGAACAGTGTCATTATAATGCACTATTAAAGTAGCTGTGTGTAACGAGCGTGATTGTAAAAAATATACGACTGACACACGCTTTCAGCAAATGCCATCCGCTCAGCAAGATTAAAACAATAAACTTTTGGCTGGCTTCTCTTGCCATTATAATAATCTGGATGCCGGCCATATAGTCAGCAGTCCCACCTTTAGCCAATCATGCTTTGATTTATATATCCTCATACATTCACACAGTATGGTACAAATCAGGAAAGCTCCATGGGCAGTGCAGAAATAGATCACGGTGTGGCTGGTGCTGCAGTGGCTAAAAATGCATTACTACTGGCCTAGATATCGAAACATACAGTAGTCATACATTTACACCCTTGCACATGTGTCATAAACATACTTAAGCTCAAAATGCGTCCACAAGCAAATTCATATACAGTTCATGCAGAAATTGTATGTGAGTCATCAATTAGCTCTTTCACAGTCGCCAAATACACACAAATAACAACACTACACACAATGTAACTGTATTTCCATCCGTCATAGTACAATACAATTAAACGCACATTTCCTCCAACTCTGAGCTGTTTTGAAACAGCACTGATGAAGAGCTAATGGTCTGCTGCTGCTGCTGCTTGAGTGGATCGCAGAGCCTCTTCACACTCTGAATCCTGTTTTCCATGAGCTGCAATTGCTTAAACGTTGCAGTTATGTGACAGAGTGGTTGTCATGCATGCCTGTTTGATAAATTGAAATGCATCTGAAAATATTGCATAGACATGCTGCTTGTAGATAAAGTAATATAGATAGAATGTATGACAGAAATTGCTGTCAAACCTTGCCTCAGTAGTGATTGTCTGAGTAAGTGGGATTTTGACTTTGAGGGAGCCATAGTCAAATACCATCATCCTCCTTCATTAGGGTTTCCTCATTTCTGTGGCTTTGATTTTAAGGTTCTTTAAGGGAGCTACATTTGTTCCAAACTTAAATTACTAACAAATCATGGATGAGTGAAGAGGTTGTGTTTACCATCTGTTTGTAGGGGGGGGGGGGTGGTGGGATGAATTATTCTCTTTCCGATGCTCTGAATCCTGCTCTCAGTAAATACTGCCTATGGAAATTGTAAAAGGGTTTATCACCAAGAAGTAGCAGCAGATTATGTGCTTGTCATAGATTTGAATGTTAAAGTGTCTAACAAAAGGGGCCACGCCCACTCAATGATGCCGCAGCCGTTGTTTTCCATTACATGTTAACGTTGTTAAGATTTTGGTGAGTTTTAATACTTAAGTAAACACCTGCAGCAGGTACGTTTTTAGAAATACAGGACAAACTGCTGACATGTAGTTGTGTACAGGAAATCCAACTGAACTCTCTCTAAATCAGGAGGTTAGTGAAAAAATACTGTTTAAGTTTCATTTTGAGTAATGTAGGCAACAAGTTTCAGCGAGGAAACAAAATGTATGCTGCATTGATTTTGATCATTTGTCGTAAACTATTATGAGTTTGACAATGTAATGGTAGTAGAACGGTTATTGGTACTATATTTAAAAGAAATTACCCTCTTTGAAATTGCTTTGGATATAGCACAACATGCTTAAGCACTATTGATTCACCCTTTAAGCGTATACAGTACTTGGGATCATGACAGGCAATAAACATGCAAATGAGAATGTGAAAAGGACATAGTTGATTAGCTGAGGTTGAATACAAATTTGGATCCAATGAACAGAGATATGAATACTTGTCGAATACAATAAACACTTTATTTTTAACAGACTTGTTGAGTGCCTCTATTGAATTTTTCCGTACCACCAAAGAATTGTTGTTTATTAAATGTCATATTAGAGACTATGAAGGACTCCAGCCAGTTACATTTTTTTTTAATTCTCATCAATAAATGTTTGTATTTGTAAAGCCGTTTCTAAGTGAGAATCAGGGGCGTGGTAACTTACTCTCTGTGCGTCTTAAATTTGTTACGATGTGCTGTTGCTAAAAAAAGAATGAAGGGTTCAGACCTACTGTGATTTCTCCCCTAGCAACTGATTAATGTCATGGAAAAGGTTCATAGGAGGATTAGTAACCTAGGAGGCATTCACATGTCTATGAGAAAATGCACGATGGCAGTGCCATAGGTTATACAAGCACATGAAGACACACATCCACTCAATGTAGGATATTATTGTTTTTATTACATGATTTCTCATTGTAGATATTGTATTTTAAGCATACATTTAAACAGACACACAAAAACACGGTTTCCCCAATGGAATATTCTGCTACTGAAATATTTGCTAATGAGCTCGTTAGTCATACAGTATGCCACTCTATTTAAGTTTGAGACACAAAAAAGCTAATCAGTGCAGAGCACATATGGCTGTTAACTTCACTTGCTTCTCCTTGTTGCACTTTTTCAATTGTTTTATCCAAAGTGCAGTGATTCCTCAGAGGAAAGAGGTTTTTATTAATTCAAGTTATAAATAAACAACAGTTAGGGGAAACTTGGGAATTAACCACTATAGATACATCTTCACAGGTACTGATTCAAAACGCATTCCCATACACATATGTGCGTATGCTTAGCCTGGAGTGCCATAACAAGTTGGCATACTGAAACTGTTACCACCCACCTTAAGTAATTACTGCAAGAACAGTTATACAGCATCAACAGGCAGAGTGGATCCCTCCTAACAGTTTTTTACACCAGTCGGGAGAAAATGAGATTGTTTTAAGCAAAAATACATCGCTTCCTTACATTGAAATTACTGAAACAGCTATATGAAAGTGTTAATGATAAATGTATGATTTCTTGAACTTTCATATATTAGGACCAGTAAATAGACACAGGGCTTTAGATTCTCTTTGCACAGCAGTTTTTCTCTCAACATCTGTAAATTGGGGTCTCACGCTGGGTGGGAATGTGCGACATGCTTCCAAGAGGAATCCTAATTAGCGTCTGTTGTAAATGTGCTCCGCTTCCTTTCATGCCAGCCGTGCCTTACCCAGCTCCTCTTTGACTGTGGCACTGTGTGATGTGGCTCAGGTTGATCTCAGGGAAAAACAATATCGAACATCTTGCCGAGACAGAGTTCACTGCTTCAAAGAATCCTCAGAAAAGGTAGACAACCTAGAGATTTTTAAAAAATAGCTTCAGTAGTATGCTCCTTCCTTTCTGCTCAGCATATGTGCAGGTGTTTAAGTGCCTGCTACGTTTTGCTGTCCAACCTGATATGTGCTGCTCCACTGAACTACTGCAAATCCTATTTATTAAGTTTAAGTTAAGTTTTACTGAGAAAGAAAACATGGACAAATAAGTTCCTAAGAGATTGTTTGTTGAATATTTCAGTCAGTATGTAATGCATGTGTCACTTAGCTTGTTCATAAGAATATTGATAAACAATAGATATTTTGTATAGTTTTCAGCATGCATAAACTCATTACTTTGTCGCTTGTATCCTGCATACTGCATGTATCATACATACTGTACACATCGAACGTATCTATTGCTTCTCAGTGTTTCAGAAACTCATTTGTTTCCCTCAGGAAGCAAAGACAATGATTCACTGCTAGAGATTAAACACATCTCATCAATGCATGTGTAAGTAATTGTGTGATTGTGTTCTAAGGGTGATGTAGTGATGAAATGTAATTTTGGGAATGAAAGATAAATTGGTTTGTGACACATCTAATGGTGTCATTGAAGAACAATCCCACTGATGAGCTCCATGCACACACTCAGTATCCCTTAGACACACACACACACACACACACACACACACACACACACATACACATACACATACACATACACATACACATACACACACACACACACACACATTTAAAAAACACACACACACATTTAAAAAACACACACACACATTTAAAAAATTGAACTGTTGAAACAACTTCAAAACATTCATCTGCTACTCAGTAATATGTATCTAATACCTAATATATATATATCATTCCAATAACTTGTATATAGACTTGTACTGCACTATTCCACATCATCACTTTATTTTATAACTATTTTCTTTTTGTATTGCTCTTGCTCTTATTGTTATGTTATTATGTTGCATTGTTGGAGAAGCCTGTGACATAAGATTTTCAACTACATAATTACTCTGTAGCTATGTCAGATTGACAATAAAGAACCTTGCACACACACACACACACACACACACACACACACACACACACACACACACACACACACACACACACACACACACACACACACACAGAGACGCCATGTACATACATATTCCTCCATGTACTTACATGTAGTGGATTTTGCATTCATGAATTTTGTTTGTATTTCCTTCACATACTGTAAAACCAATCTGACCATCTCACACAGACAAAGACAGTATATAGGACACCACTGAACAGATTCTGAAAAACGTTGTGGTCTTTAACTTGGACAACCCACGGATTGGAACTCAAGTCATTTCCACATTAATTAGCACTTTCCTTTCTCAAGCATTACCATTTTGGAGAATCTATCTGACATTACAGATAAAAGCTGTATTAAGCTGCAAGAAGCACTCAATGTCTGTTTACATTTCTACCAACATAATTAGCTGATTGGACAGTTGATGGAGAGCCTTAAAGAGCCACTGGGCTTAACACTTATCTGATTCCAACTAATGGGATCAACTTGAGATGAAGTATGAGGTTTTACCGACGTTGGCCAATGGAGCTTTCGTTATTTATCAGAGACGTTTTAAGCATTATAGTTTCTGATTGTGGGAAGGATGCTTTCTTATCATCGGAGCTGTCACACTATTAGTATTGAGTGCTGCGGATCCTGTTCAAACATTGAGAAGGATAGAGTTGGTTGTCTCTCCACTATATGAAACTTCTAAGTTGTGTTAAATCAAACTGCATTGGTTTCCCTTTTTTGACATTCACTTGTCAATGTTGCAATTTATCCAGGATTTACAACCAGTGGATCTACCTGAAAGTTTTACACAGAGCTCTCCTTTCATTTCATCTCGGTCTACCTTCAGACATATTCATTTGAAGTTATTGATACCCTTTTTATAGCTTCATAATGATTACCCTTCAAATGTGCCATGTTGTGCAGTATGAATGAACCCTCCATACAATCACTTGTGGTATCCATACATTTGACTGTAAGGCATATGCCGCTCTCTGAGAGAGACTGACCCTTTTTTTTTATTTTAAAGGGGACCTATCATGCAAAATGTACTTTTGTACGTCTTTTATACATGAATATGTGTCCCCGGTGTTCCAGGGAACTCACCAAGTGACAGAAAACACAACCCTCTCTATTTTCCTCCATACCCAAATCTCTAAAAAAGGGGCTGCAACGGATCTGATAAAAACTGATCCAGATTTGAACACTGTCCTGACGTCAGGACAGTGGCGCTACGGCTATTGGGCCAACTCGACCAATCAGGAGGAGACAGCCACGGCCATTGCCGTTCGAAAGTGCTGGAGACGCTGTAGTACATATGCCAGGCCAATAGATGGTGCTGTTCTCACAGAATCAGCCCTTGCAAAAACAGAGCTAGAAATTGTCAAATTGAGCAAAATGAGGCATGGCTAAAATGCATGATCTGTTTGGTATTTTTTTTTTTTTAAGTATAAATATGCCTTATATAGGTATGGTCCTACACTATATTATTCAAATATAGCATGATAGGTCCACTTTAAAGCATCTGTTAGGTTAGTATAGTGGTCCCTAACCTTTTTCCTTAAGGGAGCCCTCCCCTGACTTCTGTTAAATGTCATATTCTATGGATCAGTTAATGCATACAAGTAACAGTGCACCACAACTGATAAGCTTGGATTCATTTTGAGCACATTATGTTCCGTATATAGTTCCCAAGAGATGAGTTTTCATGTTATTTGTAGGAACTTTAATGGAATTCTGTCTTAGCTTTCATTGTTTTATTTTTATTTTAAGAATATATCAAGCTTAATAGGCTTTGTGAAAAATAACTTATCCCTTATACCTGCCCTGTTGTATTAGCTGTAGGTTATTATGACTGCATACTCTCAAGATTGTAACATCAAGGGAGTGTTTTATGGTTGTACCCTGACCATATACTGTGGGAAGTTTATGTCTTAAATAAAAAGCAATCATTTAGAACATTTAAACTTAGCTTTTTTCACATAAATGAATGAAACCAGACATGTAAGCAAACTGTATATAGAATGTCTTGAACTCCTTAAAATGTAAACCCTCCATAGTGCCAGGATAGATGCGCAACCATTAGCACAGATTGCTGTGATACAACATCATATATGTTATTGTGAGGAACTCTACATCAACGTACATATTTAACCTTGTTTATCCCACCCTTCTTCCTCCTCCTCCTCCTCCTCCTCCTCCTCCTCCTCCTCCTCCTCCTCATCCATCCTCCCTCTCCCTCTCCATCTTTCCGTGATTCCACAGAGGGTGTTTCAAATTTATGAAAATTGACTCCACGTCTCTTTGAGCAGATGCTCCTTCTTGGCAGCGAGAAGCGCTTCATTAGTTATTTAAATCAGAATAGCCCAGAACTGCATATCAGGCACTAAATTAATTTGATATATGGTAAGAGAAAACTAGCGACATTGGAGGGAAAACAAAAACAGTGTCAGTGTTGGAGGACTCACTCTGTCTTACTGTTTCAGCAGCAGCATGTCTGTCAGCAGCAGATATCAATGTATTGTTTTCATTACATTGAAAAATATACGCTGCCCCCTGTAAGAGCTACACAGATATCATATGGATCCCATCTTTTTGTCAAGTTATAATATACATCAGCATGCTGTTTATTAATAAATAAATTATCATCCCAGTATGTAGCCCTGTTACAGAGTCTATTTATTTATGTTTGAATCATGCATTTTACATAGCAACCAGAGCCCCAACATGAATGTCACCCATCCTGATTATGATGTATGACCACAGAAGGTTGTAGGAACCAGGCGTTGGACCACAAACTGTGTAATGGTGTGTACTGCATATACTGTACTGCATGTCATTGCAACAAGTTAACATGACAGGATGGCCTAATACTTGGGTTTAAAGCCTTACTAATTAATTGTACACATTGGGGAGAGAGCGTACTTGAATAGATGTGTTTTGGCAGCTGTTGAGATGAGCGGAGTTCCACATATCAAGGGGATGATAGCAGTAGGATGGCAGTTTGTTACATAGGCACGGGGCTGTGCATGTGTTCATGCGTGTCAAAGCCAATCCTTTCTGGTCTCAGAAGCTATAGGAAAAACAGGACACATAGATGTGACCAAACGCCCTCATTTTTCCCTTCCCTCTCTCCTCCACTTTTCACAGCCATGCCCTTTTCCAGTAATTTCACCATGCCTCGATTCTATCCGGTTTCCTACTATTGGCCTAATTGGGACATTCCTGCACCCACTCCTCTCCCGGTCCACTAAGAGCTCTACAGTCTGTATTTAAGCCCAAGTTCCAGATCCAAATTTGCTTTGTGCCCGTCCGCCACTTTGAATAAGGAGCTCCCACTCAACACCTTATTTGTAACAATTTGTTGCTTGTTTATATGGAAATCACTATTCTAATTAGGCTAAACGGTAAACAACCGCTGCTGTCAATACTGTCGTCCCACCTGAGTCCTTTGGTGGATCAGGCTGAGCTTTATGTCTTCATTCGCCGCTGTCGCCATGGCTCCTGACGTTGTTTTATCGTGGCCCATGTTAAGTATGGCGTGATTGAAGGTACCGAGCACTTTCCCATCAAGGACAGTGTGGCGGGTAACATCCAGTTATTATTGAAGTTTCAAAGAGAAAATTAGACAGGGGGATAACTTTGCAGTTCTCCAAGATGAACTTTTCTTTGTTCTGTCTACTGCTTTTTTTTTTATACAAGGCATCTTCTTTTACAAATGGATGACTAGGCTTAAAAAGCTAACGCTCTGAGAGATATGGCCTCTGCAATTATACTCCTTTCCCTCAGATTAGTCAACCTGCCATTCTGTAATCCTTGTGGGTTATTATGTGCGAAGGAGCCCGGTGGAGAGGTTTTCGGTGATCAATCTTAAAACATCCTCTCTAATTTTCCACGGTCAGTGCTTCCATCCGGCCTGCCCTTGTCGCTTGGCTGCGCCAGCCAATTACTGCCGTAACTATGTCAGCTTATTACAGGACAGGCGTGGTCTTCCCCGCCGTATTGACCTCATGTGATTGGCCCGGGCCTTCCAACCTCCAGGCACAAATTAATTACGACCATGCCCTTGTTGAGCATGCAAAACTAGAGAGGTTTGGATAAATAACACAATCACTGCACATGTTTGTTATTATTTGCTTTCCACATGGATGAGGTTGAATTAATTGAACACATGCGTGAACACTGAAGCATTGTGACAGGTAATAAAGGCAAGGTAACAGTTTAATGGCGAGGAATTAAAGTGGCTGAATCCCTGTGAGTTAAGCTGTAGGGTTTTGTCGCAGGCCCAATAAAGAGGAAGAAATGCCAGTAAATGAACTTCCCTTGTGTGTATAGGAGTGTTTACGTTTGCTAATAAAGAAGCAATTAGATGTGCTTGAAGTGAAATATCTGTCCTCCTTTCAGACTCCCTCATCCCTCAACTAAAGGTATAAAATGTGGCACGGAGCATTGATTTCCCACTTTTGTGTGTTGCCAAAAAATGTTTTTTTTTAAATTAACACGGCAGATCTCTAATGAGAGCTAGACAGATTGCTGACCCTCAGGCAGAGTGGACTATCAAATTAGGACACACTGAGGAAGAGAGAGAGAGAGAGAGGGAGAGAGGGAGAAATGTATTGTGTTGGTGCATGTGTGTGCATGTGTATGTGAGGAGTTCAGTGACACTCAATGAGGCTGTTATTGATTACTCAGTTCTATCATTAGCTGGAGCAGACCAACGGCTGGCATGCTGGGGCATGCTGGTTGGCTAGTGCACTGGGTCAGTTCTTAACCTGACCTAATTAGCACATTAGGATTGAATGATGGTAACCAGCACAGAACCAGCGTTATATTTAACAACCAAAAAACTACTACCTTCAATTGAAGGAACAAAAGACAACACCATCAAACTTTTGCTTTTATTTGTGTATTGCAAGATGTTGCAGCATCAAGTGCGCTGTATAAAAGTGAGGTGAATTAAGGTCATCATTGCACTTGGTGTGATAAACAAGGTTAGGTTAAGCAAAAAGCATCCAAAGGACACTGTTTCTTAAGAACTGCCAAGCAGAACCTTGAAGTATATGCAACGGTGCATTTTGTTGCCTGAGCCGCTTCCCTCTTTTACATAATCCCTTCTCCTTTTCTGTCCTACAATTTGCTCTGTCCCTGACACTGTGGATGTGGTTGACCAATTATGTTTTTATTTTTTTTATTTTATTCAAAAAAAGTACAGCTCTTATGTCAACCTTCATTCTCAGCCAGTCTTTGATCTCTACTTAAAACAGTTTTAAAACTGAAAGGGAATTATGAAATATAAATAGTCAGATCAATAATGAATAAAAACATGAGTATTGAAAATGTGTGGTGTCAGAGTGAATGTTCAAAGACAACAGTGGAGAATAAAAGTTGCCCTTCACGTGACAGTGTGTACTTCCGAACTCGCAGGAGTCTCTTCGGCACAATGCCCGGCCCAGAAGACAGTTTTTGTACACAATGGCATTTTTAGACTAAGAAACTTTATTTTGCGTGAATATTAACAACAATTATATGCAAGAGAATGTGTGAAACAAAAGAAATATACTTCCTGTAGACCAATTGCTATTCTAATTAGGAACATTGAAAGGCTTGAATGTAAAAAAGACAACTCTTTTTTGTAAGAGATTTTACAGAGGTGCTTCTCTGACCCAAGAGTCAACGCTCTGCTGTTATGGTGAGTCAAGGATTGGATGCACTTTGAGATTGGATTATTTGACCCGGGCATTCACAGGCAGGAAGCGGTCTTGGCCCTTTTCTTAGTCAAAACAAAGGGAGATAGGAGTATCTTAATTCATTTATATTACGTCTATCTTCTTTCTTTTCTGCCATTTTCACAAGAACCTCCCCGTCCATTGATGGCGCCTTCACTGTCCTCCCTCTCCATTAACTCTCCCCTCTTTCTTTTCTATCCATTTACCCTTTCACCCTATTATCTCTCTCCTCCGCTCATCACCCGCCCTTTTTGTCCATTCACTTGGCTTGTGTTTGTGTGATATGTGTGGGAGAGGGATGCCAGACCACTGGTGGAGGAGAGGGATGGGTGTGTCCAGGCCATTACAGACAGGGGCTAAGTGGTGCCATGCTGTCCCACAGTTTGACCATCTAAGCGCCTGTCTGGCCTCCACCCAAGTCATTACATTTCCTTGTCCCAGCTGCAAAAGCAAAGGCCATATCACTAAGGGACAATTTGGGTCTGTGCTCAATCACATTTAATGCAGCTCTATCACTGTGGCTTTGTTCTTGCCTCGGCTCACAGCTGAGAGGATTATGAGAATACCAACCAAGAAAAACAACAAAAAAACATCCTCTACTTTTGAAAACATTCAACCATCTGATGGATCAACTTGCACCTCCCCACCAAGTTCCATCTACCCTGTTAATCTTGAATGATGGCTTCAATCTTAGACCTTGTGTGTGATTCTCCGCACTCAAGTTAATCTTCTACGTAGCCTTGGAGCTAGCAGCTATAAATACAAGGAAAACAGAAAGGAATTGTGGCCTATCAGGGTCACTCGTGAATAGTTATCTCTCTGACTTTACACACCCACACAAATAAGTGCTTCAGGTTTCAGGGTTTGGCCGCGGCCGTCAGCATAGTGCTTCTGCTTCATAATTAGTGGCCAGCTGATTATGGGCTGCTTGACCCGGGCTATATGGTCCCTTTCCTCTAGGAGCAGGAGGAGGAGGAGGAGCAGGGGAAGGAAGGGACTAATTGTTGGCCGGAGTGTGGATGCTGCGTCGGAGGATGAATGTGGTGTTTAATATGCAAGGAATGGAATGTCCTCCCTGCGCAAAGCTCCGAAGGCATAGCAGAGGCTCATTTGCTGGGGATGGGAATGTGTGTGTGTGTGTGTGTGTGTGTGTGTGTGTGTGTGTGTGTGTGTGTGTGTGTGTGTGTGTGTGTGTGTGTGTGTGTGTGTGTGTGTGTGTGTGTGTGTGTGTGTGTGTGTGTGTGTGTGTGTGTGTGTGTGTGTGTGTCGAAGAGGGGCCAGAGAAAGAGAGCACAGCAAAGGTCCTTGGAGACACAAAGACTGCCTCTGTTGTAGCTATAGAGAGGAGTGGACACTGACTCACAACAACAACAACAACAACAGAGAACTGAAAAGCTCTATTCAGGGCTAAACTATCCGGGGCAAATTGAGATGGGAATGTAATGAGCATAGGAGTTGGAGGTTGACTTTGAGTGGTTTGGCAATTGTCCTCAAACAATTGTGGATGCAGTTTGAGCGTCATTAGTCGAGTCAGTTTGCTCAGAAGGTTAACAGGACATCCAACAGGTGCTTTCCATCATCCACTGCACAAAGCTTTCTTTACTGTTTCATTATTAATCTGCAACAAATGAGAGACCATTCTTTTGAACTCGGATCTATCATCTATTCATTATTTGGAATTAATGTGAAATAAAATTAAATACAGACTGTGGACATGAATGACAAGATTCACGTGAACAACATTATGAGGCTTTGCTTTCATTTTCTCTTTTTGACATTGTTCTCTTGATATCAATCAACTAATTTGTTATTATGCAGGATATTGTCTTTCCTGGAAGAGCAAACCCTGCGCTGAGTAAAATGGTAGACTGTGGACAGGAATCAGAAACTAGTCAGCGCTATGTTTATAAGTTATATTGTTTCTTTCTCATTTCCTCTAGATTTGAAACTGTCTAACACATATATACAAAGACTGAACCTTAGACACCGAAGTATTTGCACGCACACTTGATGTACTCCCTTTTATACACACAAACAGCTGTTCACACACAGCCAAAGTGTTTCTACTTGGCTACGTACAGTGGTGAGTTTAACATTGTGTTTGTCTGGGAGGACAGTAAGAAGGGACAGTCATGTTAACACTATCAATCTTTGTGCTGCTGGAGCAAATCAGTAAAGTCGTCTCTTAATTGAACAATTTTGCAGTCACAGATCTGAAGGAAGCATATATTCTGCTCGCTGCTGTACATTTGAAAAATGTAGACGCTGTAGGTGAATTATGTAGCTTGCTGTACAAGGAGTAATGCTTTCTTTCAATATCCAGGAACTACTGAATCAGCAGAAGGGAAGTGCAGCTTCAGAGATTTCAGCTATTGACACACGCAAACAGTAACAACAAATAAACAGTGTCAGACGGGCCCCTTCACTGTTTGACTGTCTTTTTTGGCATCTGACTTTACTACAATAGAGACACTTACATTAATAAAATGCCCAAGGCTCCATCATGAATCCATACAAAAAACATTACAAAGCCAGAGACTCACTCAAAAGAATGGCACATAATTAGTGCCGAAAGGAGTAGAAAGAAAAAAGCAACATCAGAGATTTATAACCTCATATAAAGAATGGAACGATTATTCCATTGCCTGTCAGCCATGCAAATATTCACATCCCAAAGGTCTTTTCCTGGCAGGAATCTGACTGTTTATTCATTTTATGCTCTTGTGCTAAAACATCTTGTCACATGTTTGCGCTGCAGTTTGCTGGCATCAACGTCTTTCTCACAGGCCAAAGTCTTTTCTTTTAAATCTTTATTGGCCTCCTAAACACAACAAGTGGCCACTTCAGAACTATAATATAGGAAATGTGTATACATCTAGACATGTATGTATCACCTTTTATTAATTTATTAAGATTGCATAATACCAGGTGTAAATGGGGTCTGGAATTGTTATAAAAAGATGGCAGCTGATAGGTGTTAAGGGTCTTGCCAAGAGTCTCCAACACAGCTGTTAAACAGATAGGGGATTGTGGCCTGCGAGTGGTAGTGTGGGAACTGATTGTGACACTGAACATCTCTTCAGTATGTTGTGTATCAGAATTAACACTTCCCTTCCCCTGATACACAGCAGGTCAAAAGAAGAGGTAACAGTGACAAGAAATGAAGTGTAAAGGGAATTGGAATGTGTAATTTGCCGAGAGAATACATGGCAAAAAAAAGGTATGAAATGTGTGAAAGCTAGAGGGCTAAAGTGTTAATTCCTTTCATAGGAACTCGATGAAACGCAGGGAGAATATAATTGAAGTCTATATTAGATGTGTGATTTCACCATTTGATACATGTTGAAAATAGTGGCCACAGAGAGACCCTTTAGCAGGAGGTATTTTCATGGTACTTATATTGCAAGAAATTGACTTACAGAAATAATTTACATACAGTATTATGGAAGATAAGACATTAAGGCTTTGGCGATACATCCTTTTACAGCGCAATTCTGCAGTGGACTTTGAGAAGAAAAACCTGGTATTCAGTTGTTATCTGTAATGAATGGAGAGTTAAGCAAGATCCAAGCAGAAAGTGAATAAACAGAATTCCAAATGGTTGTCAAGATAGAAAGAAAATCCTCACAATGTTTTATATGATTCATAATTTTTTACTACTGAAATTGAACTGATAAAAAGAAAGATTCCTCGCAGTGAACTGAACCCATTCATTATCTGCTGGCTGGCAGACCGGCGAGAAGTGAGTGAATCTTAAACAAAGAACTATGAAATAAACTCCACATGTTATGCTGACTCCAGCATATTAGAGCTAAAGACCACTCTAACCAATAGTAGTCTATGAAGGACTTACCCTCTGGATTCCCCTTGAGAGTCTGGGTTAGAAACTCTCAGACAGTATCCATCGAATTGATTCAAGCAATATGAATAGTTAATTGCACCGTTAGAGTTAGCAAGGTTTCTTCTGTTCAATGCCTTCCATATTGACATGCTGCTTTGTATTTCAAGCAAGTTAAGTCAGTTTGGTCCAATATGCTACTTTACGTGTGGTAAGTTGACTTCAAGGACACGCATACATCCACACTTGAGCCAGCAGTGAAGCAATGGCATCTCCTCTTTCCTTTGATGGCCACCAAATAACAATCAATTTATTTAGGGAGAACACAAGAGGAAACACAAAAAGCTAATATTGGCATGCACTTCAATCCAGTCCTTATGATGAATATTAAGAAGGCACAGATGGGTACAGTAAAACCAAATTGTTAGTATTTCCCTGTCTTGCTGGCATGTTTCTTTTGTTTGCCTGAACAGCTTTGTTTACAGCTCGGAATCTTCTGTGTTCATCTGTATGCACTAAACTGATGTGAGATAATGGCCCTTGAGGAGTGTCAGAATACGCAGAGAGTGATGCCTTCTGACAGTAATTGTTCTCTCATCGTTGGGGCGGCATCTTAGCCGATCTCCAGAGCACTCTATAATGAGGCCTGCGGCGGAGAGAGGAGGCGTGGAGGGAGGCAGAGACAGGGAGCTGACTGATGAAATCCTAACACTTTTTGTTATGTATTTATTTTCATTTGTATTGTTATTATTATGCACCATTATTAGAGGATCTCCTGCTTTCCCCTGACACATCGCAGTTGCTGTCTGTGAGGTCGTTCTGGCTCGTTTACCTTGAGAACATCTGCAGAGGAGGGCGAAATGCGCGCTCCACCGGCCGGCTAGCTTCATACTTCATAAAGTGGATTTTAAAATAACACCCATGAGATTAAGATCCAAATTGCTTGACCAAACAAAAAACGCACGAGTATAAGTCAAAGCCTCTTAGAGATATACATGGCTGACATCTCTGTTGGTTTATGGAGGAAATTATTGTTTTGGTACATTTCAGGTCAAACTAATGTCAGAGTGTTTGTATTTCCATTTATCATTTGTGGAGAATAGACATCCATTTAGATGATTCATGGCAGGTTACAAATCAAATAACTAGATACAAACGACACTAATAACTAATGGCAATAATGCACACACATGCACATCATTATCTAATTATCTTAATAGCTTTTGAGCGACTTGAGATTAAGCACAATCCAGTAAATACTAATACGTCTATGCTCAACATTTATTTTGACATGTGAAAGTGCTTGTTAAAGAATGAACCAGGTTATTAAAGAGTCATGTTCTCGTCCAACAATATGACACTTACTTACTTAATTGCTGGGTGATTCAAGGATTCTTTCCAGAAACTGACATAATGGAGTATCAAGTAAATATTATTGTACCATTATAGCAACAGGGAGTTTGGATTCTGTTACATTTCAAAGAGGAAATTCACCCCCCAACCCCCCCTTGCGCACACCAAATTCAACTTGTGTTTACTACTGTTAAGCCAAACAATTATCATTACAAACAAGAGGCGAATCCAAAGATAAGAGAAAGCAGATAGTACACCAATTAAATGATTACATGTAAGTAGCTATATCAGAATCAGAATCAGAATACCTTTATTAGTCCCACAGAGGGGAAATGTGCATCGTTACAGCAGGAAAGAGCCACAGACAGCTTAATGTTACCTATGTTAAGAAAAAAGTACTAAGTTATGATATAAGATATAGATAAGTGGATAGATACGATCCACTTATTGTGACTACTTTAATTGGGTTTTAAGGGATAACCCAATCACATCATTAAGCTCACAGGTGACCAAATGGAGAGAGGTGAGCACCTTGGAGTATATTCAGGTTTTGGGAAGTTGTCATTACAGCTCCAGAAAGACCTTTGTCATTACTTCGCTTTTTATAAAGAAATCCGTTAATAAGTGAGAGAAATGAGGATGCTAATAGTTGCAAGGAAATGGCTGGAATTGAAGGAAATGACACCGCCACAGCCATCTCTTTTTTTTGCGTTCTTCAAGCCATCCATTGTTGAAATCGATTGTTCCGCCTTGGTGATTCCCTAAGGAGCTATTTAGAGTGAGTTGGCTATGAGCTGTACAATGAGCTCTCCCTCTCTCTCTCTCTCCCTCTCTCCCTCTCCCTCTCCCTCTCTCTCTCTATCTCTCTCTCTCTCTCTCTCTCTCTCTCTCTCTCTCTCTCTCTCTCTCTCTCTCTCTCTCTCTCTCTCTCTCTCTCTCTCTCTCTCTCTCTACATATGTCTCTGTATCCGTTTGACTCTCTCCCCAGTTCTCTCTTTCCCACACCACACACACACTAATGTTCTTAATGGCCCAGAGTATGATCCACTGTCAAACAGCCAGAGACATACAGTTTCTAGAGACTGCAGGAACAAGGTGAGGGGTTTGTAGCCTTTATTTAACCAGGTGAAAATCCCATTGAGATCAACAATCTCTTTTTCAAGGGAGACCTGCAGCACTGCAGCACAATGGTTACACATAAAAACAGCAGAAAACACATCAAAAAGGACATCATACAACATAATTACAGGGGTACAAATTAGAAACCTATTCACAGGTATCAAATAACATTTCATCCAGCCGAGCTTTAAAATGATGCAAGAGAATCAAAATGCTCAGTTTAAAAAAAAATTGAATAGTGTTCCAAGCTAGAGGAGCAGCGCACATAAAAGCTTTAGTACCTAAAACAGTCCTAGCACTTGGCACATGTAATAAAAACACATCATGGGATCTTAGGCAATAGCTACTTGCCACTCTCTGTGAGATCAGAGAGCAGATGTAAGTTGGTAGTTTACCCAACATGGCTTTGTAGATAAACATGTACCAGTGACAGAGCCTCCGTACAGTTAGTGAAGGCAAACCTGCCCTGGCATACAGGGTACAGTGATGAGTAAGCACTTTGCAGTTAGTAACAAATCTTAGCGCACTGTGATAGGCGGCATCTAACTTGATCAGGTCAATGGGCAGGTGCATTCATATAGATCAGATCACCATAGTCCAGCACAGGTAAAAAGGTCACAGTGACTAGCCTTTTCCTGGCTTCAAATGAGAAACAGGACTTGTTTCTGAAAAAGAAACCTAGTCTAACCCTCAGCTTAAAGGTGGGGTAGGTAAGTTTGAGAAACCGGCTCGAGATACACTTTTTGTTATATTCCATGGAATGCTCTTAACATCCCGATAGCAATGAATAAGTGCTTTGACAAAAAATCCATAAAAAAATGTCATCTGTGGAAGCCGTAATACTGTAAAAAGTATGACCAATCATTTTAGCCGGCCCGGCTAAAATAACTGGATGGCCTACCTGCCTGTCAGCCTTCCATCTGTGCACAATCTTATCTCGTGCCCTCATTGGTCATGTGCGCGTTCGTGTGTGTTGGAGGAGGGGCTCTGTAAGGAAGTGGCAGATTTTCTCCGGTTGTGTATTTGCAAATTCTAGCGATCTCGAGCCGGTTTCTCAAACTTACCTACCCCACCTTTAAGCAGGTTATTGACATGAAGTTTAAAAGAGAGGCAATCATCAAGCCAGATACCAAGGTATTTATAACAGGCAACCACTTCAAGTACTTTTCCTTGCATAGTAACAATATCCAAAGTGGTCTCCGGTGTCTTTTTGTCTTTTGAAAATAGCATTACCTTAGTTTTATCAACATTTAAAAGAAGCTTAAGCTCAGAGAGCTGAGTCTGAATAATATTAAAAACAGCCTGTAATTTAACAACAGCCTCCTTAATGGAGGGACCTACACAATACATCACGGTATCGTCCGCATAAAAATGTAAAGTTGCTTCATCCACATTTTGACCTAAGCTGTTGATATAGATGGAGAATAAAAGTGGACCTAAAACAGAACCTTGTGGTACACCATTAGTAATGTTTAACCACTCAGAAGACAGCCCATCAAAGTGAACACATTGGGACCTTACAGAGAGGTAGTTCACAAACCACCCCACTGCTTCAAGATATGATGATCGACGGTATCGAAAGCTTTGGAAAGATCAATAAACAGAGCTCCACAACTCTGCTTTTTGTCTAAGATATTAGCAATATCATTCACCACTTTCATTGTCGCAGTGATGGTGCTATGTTGCTTTCTGAAACCTGACTGATGTTTAGACAGGATATTATTTTTACATAAAAACACCTTTACCTGCTCACTCACTAGGCTTTCAAGAACCTTGGCCAGAACTGATAATTTAGAGATGGGCCTATAATTATTTAATAAAGTGGCCTCCCCACCTTTTAGTAGAGGAAGGACATAAGCTGACTTCCATACTTTTGGACTTGTCTTCGTGCTGAGGGAGAGGTTAAAAAGAGAAGTAAGAGGTGGTGCAATCAAATCTGCAGCTATCTTTAAAAAGAAAGGTTCTACGTTGTCCGGACCAGGCGGTTTCTTAGGATCTAAATTGGTTAAGGCTTCATGAACGGCTTCAATAGTAAAAGGAGAAAAACTGAAAGGGTTTTCCAAACCACGTTTTTCAGAGTCACCGACTGTGGTGTTCACAGTAGCAGAGTTAGTGACAGAATCAAACAGAGAGCCACAGGACACAAAATGCTCATTAAAACAATTTAACATAGAAGCCCTGTCCGATATAGTGCCAGATGCTGTGGTAAGGCACGGAGGAGCTCATTACGGATTTCACCGGTGGATAACGATTTTATGGCTTTCCAACATTTTTCTAGGATTATTCAGGTTCTTTGTTTGTTTGTTTGTAGCCTTTATTTAACCAGGTTAAAAAATCCCATTGAGATCAACGATCTCTTTTTCAAGGGAGACCTGCGGTACATTAGTTACACATAAAAACAACAGAAAACAAAAGGACATCACAACATAATTACAGGGGTATACATTAGCAACCTATTTACAGTGACAGGTATCCAATAACATTTCATCCAGCCGTGCTTTAAAATTATGATCTTTGTGGTAACTGACAGATAATACTTAGACTTAGCACTTTTGATTTGTGATGTGAAGCTATTTCTTAGCTGCCTAAAGCGTAGCCATTCTACCTCCAAGCCTGATTTCCTAGCCTTTGCCCAGGCCTTGTTTCTCTCATGTAGGAGACTAGACAATTCAGCAGAAAACCAAGGATTATCTCGTCCCTTCACTCTAAATTTACGCAGGGTTCATGTCTATCAATAATTTCCATAAAACCAAGATAAAAATAAGACCATGCAGTTTCAACATCATCACACAGATCGATTTTTCCCCAATCAAAACCAAACACATCATGTACAAAACCCTGCTCCACAAAATGTGTTGTGTCTCTCTTAATGATAATGCAAGGTTTACCCTTTTGGACCTTTGTGTCCCTAATTGTTGCTACAACACAGTGATCACTCAAATCATTAGCAAATACTCCCACAGATAAGTATTTATAGATATGGATTTATTTCCCCTTACAAAATAAATCAACCTCTCTGTTAGTGTCTGTACGTGCTTTTCAGTATCTACCGTATGTGTGTAAGCGTACTTACTATCTGCAATTATTCTGTTTATCTATCTCAGCTCACCCACACAGACACAAACACACACATTTTAGTTGCTCTCTTGTGAATAAATGTTTGAACTGTCCGCTTCATGCTGCTTAAGGCCTTTTTATTTGCACCGCCCATAACCATGGGGGCCCACACACTCTGGGATTAATTAATAGTTTCGCTAGGCCAACACACTTGCAAACATCTATTCACTATGGAGGGAAGGATACAGAGCAAGTGGGATATGTGGGTAGAAGGCAGGGGTAGCCTCCAAGAGACTTTTTTTTGATGGAAAAGAAATAGAGAGGAAAGTCGCAGCTGGTGGAATAACACATGTGTAAACAGAGGCTGCAACACATAAATATAATTAAATGAATAGAGCAGGGGTGCTTGGTGGTTTGCGGACAGATTATATTTGGTATGTTGGTCATGCCACACGAGGGAGGGCTGGCTAGACAAAGCTTTGCATGCACTATGACTCTCCTCCACTCTTTATCGATTATTTCAGCCAAGCTCTTCCTAGACAGTTGACACAAAGTTCTGTGTGTGTCCCTGTGTGTGTTAACTGCCTGTCGCGTTTAGCTCAATCGGCGCAAATATTGGCAATTGCAATATGTGTATCATTCCCTTTGCAACTGTACAAAACTGTGTGTGTGTGTGTGTGTGTGTGTGTGTGTGTGTGTGTGTGTGTGTGTGTGTGTGTGTGTGTGTGTGTGTGTGTGTGTGTGTGTGTGTGTGTGTGTGTGTGTGTGTGTGTGTGTGTGTGTGTGGGGGTGTGTGTGTGTGGGTGTGTGGGTGTGTGTGTGGGTGTGTGTGTGGGTGGGTGGGTGGGTTAGGGTGAGATTTCAATTAGAAATAGGTTTATTGCTCATATCTCCCCGGAGGCCGTGATCAATCTTTGTCATCAATAAAGACACGCCAGTTTGTCAGGAAGCACCCACAAGCCTCGGGGTCTGGTGGGGGGGGGGGGCAGAGGAGGTTCCTAACCGAGGATGATCTTTTACCACAAGCTGCACCTCGAAAACGCTCTCGGCATTTAATGCTGTGATACCATTTACACTACATATTTCTTGAAGGATCAAAGCCAGCTGAACAGGAGAAAATAAATATTGCATTTGATGAAGAACCACAACAATATGTGCTTTATAAGTTTAGTTAGGAAACTCCTACTTTCACAGTACCATCATGCAAATAATACAAATCAGTCTTCAAGTGATGCAAGGAACTTTCCAACTGCAACTGTTGTTAAAACGCATAGCTCATGTTTAGTTTTAGGAGAGAATGTAAATTGAATATTTGAATGTTGTGTCCCACACTTTTCCAGAGAATAGAGGCTGTTCAGAGGTCTCTGTGGGGGAGCGTCCATATACAATGTGATGGTTCAGCACAGCATTAAATTACTTTTGGTCTGAAAACTGATTTCTATTCACAGAATGATTGCTGCTCCATACTGGCTGGAAGACTATCGATTGGTCCACATCCATTTTTTCCAGTACTTTTTCCAATACCTGTTATTGTCAAAGCTATACAGGTTAAACCACATTTAAAATGTTATTCTCTCAAAGGAGGTTATATGATTAGCCTTTTTTGTGTTTAACTTAACAGAAAACATTTTTTGTCAATAGACTTAAATTATACTTAGCGGATGGAAATCAATAATGATAATTTATTTTTCTGTTGATGCAGGATTCATTTGCTATATGTAGAGTAAAAGGGGCAACCTGTGACATAATGGCCTATTTATTAATAATGTTAACCATGTTTACTGTAACAGAAGCGTTTAAAAAATAAAATAATCCATATTAGTGGCAGAAAATCAATAGCCACATGATAGTGTACTGCATTTGCTTCTCCAATTTACATTTTAAAATATAAATATAAAACATGTTCTCATTCCACATTATATTATGTTAAAACATCAACTAATATAGAAGGCGGAAATGTGTTCTTGACCTTGAAAACAGTAATTAAAAATAAAAAAAACGTAAAGTTCTGCTACAAAAGTCACTTAGTTACTAAATCAAAGAGCGGTTCCAGACCTGCAGAAACCTTTGTACTACACTGAAATAATTGTAGCCATTATCAGAAGCGCCATTGTGCTGTAGAAATAACACAGTTTAACCTTTAGACAGTGAGGTGCGTTTGTGAAAGCAGTGTTCCCTGTATTGGCTTCTACTCTACCATTACAACTAACATTGTCTCTGTTCCAGAGCAAAGCTGATGGTAGCAGCTGTTGCAATTGTTTCCTCTTCATAAAACAGGAGGTAACAATTTCCCCTATCAACACAAACACATGTTAGGCTGCAGGTCAAACATCAGTGTGTCCTGGGTTCCCCCAGTATGCTGGTGGACACATGTAACATCATAAACAACAATACAGCCATGTAAAACATCAATTATAATGTACATGTTCATCAGTATGTTCTACTAGATACAGCAGTGGCGAACCATGTCTATCACAACTGGACCTTCTGTAGAGTGTGTATTTATATAATTAAATAGATTTTGTGTTTGTTTTATCTGAGTGTTTCAGGGTATTCTCTGAATACCTTGAAGGCCCTGACGGTTCACCACTGAGATACAGCAATATAAATCTCACTAGTATACATTAATAAACATGCGATATACTGAAAGCAATAACAGCTTTGTAAGGCAGTACTGGGGTACAGCAGTGCTCACCATGACGATGCTTGAGTGTCTACACAAAATCTAAAAAATCCAATCAATTGTTGTTGAAATACTTCAATAAAAAATAAGAAATACAAACCGTGCTTTTATAATTGATGTTACTTATGGGACCTCATCTGTACCACTTTACAATGTGCATTTGTTAACAGTGCACAATGGAGTAGTTACTAGCTAGACTGTTAACCTAACTTGTAGCCTGCTGTGAGCAATACCCTTCAAAACACACACATTCACACACACACACACACACACACACACACACACACACACACACACACACACACACACACACACACACACACACACACACACACATACACAATCAGCAGTGTGATGTTGTGCCACTGAGTAACTATACAGTGGGCCTCCAGAAAGAAAACAGAAATCCCATTAAATCCTTGGACTTGTTGTGCCTCGCTCTGCTGTGTAGCTGGACTGAAGTATTCATTTTATCACAGCTGAACTTTGACAAATAAAATGGGGCCAGAACACACAGATGTACCCTCTGTGTGTCAACAGTTGGTGCCAATGTCAACAATTGATTGATGTTTCAATATGAGCAATAATAGAGGGCAGAATATTGTGAATACAGGGCATGACATCGTATTGAATCAAGTCAGAGATAAAGAGAGGGAAATACAGTTTGAACTTGGTCTTGACACCAACACACATATAAAAAATGAAGGTGAGGGAAGGAGAGAGGGGAGTGCAGAGTTGTGTTTGAGTTCATGTCTCCGATGTCATCATCAGCTATGCCCTGTATTTTGACCTTTGACCTCACTTTAATTCAAACAGATCCTTGATCTCTCTCTGCCTGCCTCTCTGTCCCTGTCTGTCTTCATCTTCTCACTATTATCTTCTCGCTGAGTCCCAGCTCTCAATTTCTGAGTACATCACACATTGTATTGGAGCAGTGTGTGTGTAAGTCTTATGAAGGAGTAATTGGGGTTATCTCTACAGAGGATTGTGTAAAGGTCTTGGGCTGTGAATCTATTCAAGTACAAGTTCAGTGTGGAGAACATTTAGACTTGACTAAGTATCTTAACTAATACAAATGGATGCTTAGGGTGTGACCGTTTGAAGCTAATTTAAGGCTGCTGTAACACTTTTAATTGCAGGCGCTTAACAGTGTTGTGTGGTAACATAAATTCAGTGATCAGCCTGGGACTGGACCGAGGGACTTCTACAATATTTTTGCAGGGGCAGCGTAGGTGTTAGAACTGGAGAAATCACAAAAATATACTATATAAATTATGTTGCTTTTAAGCAAGTCTATCAGGGAGAAGAAGCAACAATAAATTATTCATAAATATGTATTTATTAGATGGTCATTCCACATTATGTGCAGTGGCCAATATATTGCAGTGTTTGACCCCTTAAGTTACTGCGTGTACTGCATGGAGAATGTCCATAGCGGTTGGACCCTGAACAGATAATGTACCCTGTCTCAGCTGCAGTCAATGTACAGGGACTCTTCAGTCTGGAGACATGAGAAAATGATCTTTCCTACAGTTCTAATGACTCTCCGGAGGGTGTTTCGCAGAGTTTGCAGTTTCGATTTTATGATGCCTGACGAACATCTCTGTTTGATCGAAACACTGAACCATTTACATTTTTGAAAGCTTTCAATACAGTTTGCAGTTATTTTGTCTGATTCTTGCCAAATCACACAATGATACCTTTGATTTGTCTGTAACTTTCCTAGAACATGTTATCCAAAACAATTGTGGCCGAATGACTTACGACTAAGTACTTGTTCTTGTTATAACCCTTAACATTGGTTAGGATCAGATCAGTTGTAACAGCCACTAGAAACAGGGATTCAAATTGGAAAAGATTGTATTTGTATGACTATCACAGGATGTATGATTGAATTGACTTTAAATGATATGTTTCTGTATTGCAGCTCTCTATTATTCATCTTCTAATGTGAAATAACCCATAGGTCTTTCATCAGTTTTACATTGTGTAGCCAAGAAATGAAATCTGTTGTTCAAGGTTCAACTATTTAAATAAATCCCGATTTCAAGCTTTGCCTCCTAGAAATGTTTGTAAAACTAACATTTCAATTTGCTTCCCATCTGACCTCCTTCTGTGTGGGAGGAAAATTGCGAGCGCACATGCTTTAAGACAAACTCCAGCTAGAGTGTGTAAATGTGTCCCTGAAACACTTCGAAACAGTATGTGTGGGATGGCTTTAGAGCACACGTGCATTTAGACTGAAAGATTGATTTTTAATAATGAAAGACAAAAGGCTGGGAGAAAGGAGTGGATGAATAGAAAACATGTTTCTCCCATTCCTCCTCAGGCTTTCAGTGCGGTGATGGTGCTGAATGTAAAGCAGTGTGTGCATGTGTGTGCATACCGATATGTGTGCAGTGTGTCTGGGTGTATCGATCAGCATGGTGATGTTTTATTTAACAGAGGTGAGAACATAGATACGGGTGTCAGGCAGGCTGATGTCCCTTACTGTTGGTAAAGCCTATTGGTGCTTCTTTGCCATCGCCATTGCTATGATTTCCCCCTCCTCCTCCACTTTCTTCTTGCCTCTTTTAAATGACAGCTCATTGCCCTCGCGTTTCTTGCATTCAAACTGACTTGTTCACGCTCTCTGAATCCAACTCCTAGCTTCTCTGCCACATTTAGTTTAGCCTATTTTTCATCATTGCCATGAGTTCCACACTGTTCCCCCTTATCTGACTCTTTTCCAAGTAATTATCTCACATGTGGTCCCCATGCTCTTCTCTTCCATTCCCTCCACATTTTCATTTCAGTCTCATCCATCTTTTTCACTTTTGCGCCACTCATCCTTGTTGCAATTTTCAGACTCCTTCCTGACTCTTAACTCATCTTCAATCTTACTTTCTTTCAGACTCACTTTTTCTATCCATGGTGCCCTCCTACTCCTCCTCCCCCTCCTCCTCCTCCTCCTCCTTCACTGCCTCTCTTGGGGAAAGCTGGATGATAAGCCAGTTTGAATGGACATGCCTTCATGCGCTCTTTCTTCCCTTCATTCCCTTCATTTCACCCAGTCTCTCAGGATGCGGACCACTGTGGACTCGATCTAAGAATCCCCCGATGTCTCTCCATCCACCTTTCCTCATCTTCCACCTCTCCGCTTTTCTTTTCCCCGGTTCGGGAAGATAACACTGCATGCATCCATGAACTTTTTCATCTCTTCACTCTCTTTATGCTGTCTCACCCAACCTTTTCTGTCCCAGGGGAAACACCACACACACTCTCTCTATGTCACACACACACACACACACACACACTCACTCCTCACACACAAGTACAAACCCTTGAGAGGATTTGTGTAGTGAACTATCAGTGGTATATCCACCCAAAGTCTTGCAAAGGTTGTTCCCTGCTTACTGTCACAATTGAACAACCAATTACCATATTGTGCAGAGTATTCTGTGCGTGTGTAAGAAAGACACTGTGTCTCTTGTGTGTGTGTGTCCAACTCAAACACGTCTTCACTGTTTCCCACACATTCACTATGTGTTACCTCTGTTCCCTCTATCTTCCAATCTTGGCCTGAGAAGGTCAGTGCGGAGAGGATCTGGAGGGCTTCTGTGACACACTCTGAGCAAGGGGTAAGAAAGGAAGAGAGGTGAACATAGGTGACATGTGGGAGAGCCAATCAACAGGTCCAGTCATGACCTTTGAGATGTAGCCCCTTGTCAAGCTCATCCAGGCTTGACACCCAAACCTTACTCGTGTTTTCTTCGATTTCCTGCCCACAGGTCTTATCACCTTTTCCTCTCTCTAATCCTGACTGTTTTTTTTGTTAAGACATAACAATACAAAAACAGAGCTTCAAGAAACAAAATAATACATTCTCATTATTTAACTAATGTCATTGTATATTTAATTTATAAATGTTAAAATCATGATACTATAAACTATATATTTTGTTAAAGAGTCTCAACACCTGACTTCCTTTCTTTATGTCCTCTATCTGACTTAGATCAGATCAACAACAACATGTGGATACATTTGTTTTCCTTTACAAACTGCTGTGGTCAAAATTGTTTTTGTATATAAAAATAGGTAAAATAATAGTTCTGTTTTCTTCTTTTGTGATTATTGTTCCCATCTTTCAACACATGTCTTTGTAGTTCCTACCAATCATTTCCACCTTCTCTCTCCAAGATTGGAGTAGTGCGCACTTGGAGACGAGGTGTGATGGTGCAGCAGCAGCTATTTCAGGGTGGCCGCTGGCCTATTGATTTTCTCTCCAATAATGCCCAGGAGAGGTTGTCGGACAGATTGATTGGGAAAGTGTGTATTGGTATGCTTTTCTGTGCTTTTGTACTATTATGATTGTGTTGGCCACAGATCACTCTGCATCATCGTTCTATGTTGAATGAAATGTCAGTTTGAACACTTTTCGTCCCCCTGAACAAAACGCCGCAGACAATCAATCGCTGAATGAAACATGCATATACTGTATACAGAATACAAACTGCTGTCGGCCAGCTCTCACCCAGGAGGGACATTCTTTGATAGAAATCAAACATGGTGTTCAAAGGCAAAATTGTAGAGATAGGACAGAGCATGTCTTACATGAAATAGTGTAGGTCATACTGCTGCTGAGTGGTGGGCGACTAAGGTGAAATGGTATTATATAGTTTGGAAAGCAATCTAAAGCAATTCCATATGATAGAAATGTATCACTTTTTACTGCTGGAAAACCTTTGGTGAAAGGCATCCTGAAATCCCAGAAGTCTGCATCCTTCTAATATTAAGTCCAACAATCCTTGAACCACCTCAGGCTTTCTCCAACATTGTCTCATTCTGGACCCATTTCTGCCTAGACCTTGATCTAAACTTCTTTTAAAGAGGACCATCTAAAAAACCTCTTCAATCCCCGGTACCAAATTGAAATGCTACGATTCTGAGATGAAGGTTAGCCAGGCGGTCCGCAAGAAGACATAACCAGTTGAAGCAGATCTTATAAAGTGATTTTAAATGGCATGACATTTGTTTCCTCCAGAGACTAACCTGCATGTACATGTCAAAGCCAATGCAAAAAGAAATCAGGAACTTCTGTCAAGTAATTTTGCAACTCTGGAAAAAGCTATAGTTTTATATTTTTCAAAGTTGAGAGGACACGGAGTTCAGGATTTTCCTAACCAAAATTGGAAACATGAGTGCATCCACCATTGCGAGCAAAGCAGTACATACAGTAACTTAAAAGTGACCCGGCACACAACCCATATTCCCATCTGGTCATGGTTTAAAACGTTTTTTGCATTGCATTTACCAATAAACGCTAACCAAACTATATTGAAACAGAAGTATTATTTTTAGAATCCAGAATTACCTGTTTTCTTTATGACATCTGAAGTTGTGTCTTAACGGCCTGCCTGAATAAAACTCATACCAGGTTTGTCAGCAGTTAATATGCAACTGAAAAGTGTTGCTCACCATCAAACATCAGCATATATCAGGGGACCTTTGGTTGTACAGAAAGACCGACATGTCCATAACTTCTCAATACAAATGCACAGTTAATGAAATGCCAGCTCTGTGGCACAGCGTCTCTCTAACCTACTCATTAACCTTCCCCATTCCATATGTCAGAGATGTAACCTTTTCACAACTCACTCACAGCCTTGAGATCATGTTTACTGAAGTGAATAAGGAAAGGTACTTTCCCCAACGCATGTATTGTTCTTTTGTAGTTATGGATTGTGTAATTGTATCATGCCCTGACTTTAAAGTAGTTAATTATGTGTGTCGAGCCCGTGGCAAGGCTTGCTTCATTAAAACACATTGGCCTGTTAGCCTCTGTTTGGGCATGCCAGCTTATTGAAATGTTCATGCACATGCATTGAAGTTATGCATTAGAATCATTATTTCTTAACCTAATTTGACCGACCAATGTTGTATTAGGATGTGTTATGTGTTACCCTTTTCCTAGCTGTGCTTCTGAATTCTCGCCAACACTATTAGTAACACAATGAATTGATATCTGAAAGGCAATTGCAGGCCCTTTATGATCAAATCAACAATCAATTTTACTTGTGAACTCGAAGCGATTTTCCAAATACATTTACAACTCAGGGGAACCAAACTGATTACATGTCATCGTGCAGAATCTCATTGTGCCATTTTTTGTGGTTATTATTTAAGGAGATTGTTATTATTGGAAAAAAGCCTTAGGCAGATGCTCACCAGCGAGTCTTTATAATGCAGCTGTATGTGTGCTATTCTCATACGTACATGTCTACATGTGTACATGTGTGAATTGTGTGTGGGCTTGTTTTGCAGCGGGTGTTGATCATAATGGTTGAATGAAGGGTTCATGACCTTGCCCAAGGACATTCCTGCTCAGGCTTTAAAGTCTTCTATCTTCCCAATCAATACTCTGCCATTTTACTCCTTTGCGCCAAGGCAGGGCCCGCCCACAACTCAACACTTGTCCCTGAAATGATATATTATAGACCTTCCTCTCTGAAACAGGAAATCAGAACAATTGACTATACCTTCGTAACGCCCCCATGGGAAGCTGCAAAGAGAAGTGGGGAAGTAGAAAGGTTACAACCATCAAGAAAGTAGGCCTGACTCGACAGGGTTTTGGGTTCCAACCTGTACTTGAAATGTAACCTTTTTCATCTGGCAGGTGGTACATCCTAAGGAGACATGTAAGATAATGGACATTTCTTAAAATTACTCACAAACTACATTTTTCTCGCAGCTTAAAACCAGAACTAGACGTAGTGCACGGATGAAGTGTCTGTAAGAAAGTGAATGTAACCCTGTACATTATTTGAAGACTGACGGCACGTAGGTGTTGTGTGTCCTTGCAGAAATATAGTACATTTAAAACAAGCTGTTTTAAAAATGTCCTTCTGATTCTTCGTGAGAATGTAAAAGGACCTTGACATTCTTGGATACAACTTTAAAGTACATGAAGCGGTATCTCAGCTAAATCTAAAAAGAGTCTTTCACACTTGGCTGATTAAATGTGTATTTTATTCCATTCTCTTCTTTTTGTTCTTTCTTCTACAAGGGTTGTAAGAATGTGACACTGATGATGATTACAGTTCTGAAAAAAATGGAAATGATATTCATAATGGTGCCGGTGAGGTTAGTTGTGTTGTTGATGGTTGCCGTGATGGTGGAATCAGCCGTGGTTCTGATTTTGCTTCTGCTGTGGTGACAATGACAATGATGATGATGATGATAAAGGGGATTCCTGAGCTAAAGTATTTTGTTCCTTTCCATTTAATCATTTCCATTATTCAAACACATGTGACTGTTAAGGAATACAACAGAAACTATTTTAAGAGAACAATAACAGGTTCTGAATGGGAACCGTATTTGAAATAATTCACAACAGTGTTAATGTTGTATATTGTGATATCAATGTGATACCACATGTTGCCATCGTATTCAAAGACACTTAATTGCATCTATATAATTACCACACATGCTAAATGATGATCCCACTGTAGCTAACAAAGCTTGTATCTCTGTTTTTTTTCTTCCTATGGTCTCTTGGGGACGTGCGGCCATCTTCTTCTGAATTGATCTGTTTCACAAACACATACTTCTCACTGCAGGTAAGAAAAATACTGCATCCTAGCCAAACACCTTCTTTGTTTGTTTTCCACAATGAAAGTGTACTCTCCAGGTCTCTTTAGTAGTGATAATCACTACTGTGAAACACATTCTGAATCATTGACATGGACATAAACAAAGAATGACTGTATATGTATATTTGCATTCTCATTACACTCTCCTTGAGCTCATTGAATATGCATATGCTGCTTGAAATAGAGATGGCTGTCACAGCATGTGAATCACGTAGCAATGTTAGATCATGATGGCACTGTAATCAATGTTGCCTGCTGTCATCCCTTATGAACACCCACACACCCATGCATGGGGACATATACTGTATCCACTAAATATAGCTGAGGTCATCTTTAGACCATGGGACAGTTTTACGAAAATCCAAGTGAAGGGTTTGTAGTTTGTCACACTATCACTTCAGATGCACTCTACAAATCTTCCACTGAGGTGGGACCTTATAAACCAGCTGGTAAGCTTTGAATGTCATACTCATCCAATGGAAGAGTCCCCTCAAATCACTCTGAGTTGTGATGAAGTGATTCTTAAAAGCATTGGAAGTGTTTATCCCCCCGAAACCAATAGCTAAAGTAAAAAACTTTAGGAGAGTGGGGACAGTTAGAAGCTGTTTCTCACTGCCGTGCCGCTGTATTTTCAGGTTGAGTTAGCAGTAATGTCACTTATTGTGAAAGGAATAAAATGACCATGACCTTTTTAAGGCACAAGAAAGAACAGTGTGTTGTGTTCTCAAAAAGTAAAAAAGGCAAGAGAAAATCAGTGGTCCAAAAGAAAATGGTTTGAATAAATGGAGCGAGGGAGAAAGAATATCAGATGTAACGACGATAAGACAAGGAGAAAACAATACATTTAGTTTTTAACAATGTAAAAGAGGAACATTAAGTTATATAGTTATACCAAAAATAATGGCCTGTCACCTAATGATTTTCTGTTTCATTTAATGTATTACATTGCACCTCGCTGAGCAGGGGAAAAGTTACTCATACTGGTTGTGACAACAGTAGAATCAACTAAAAGTCATGGTACTGAGTAAAAAGAGGAAGAAATAAAACATTGTATTGTTTTACAGTATCTGGCACAAAGCCACAGCTTTAGCTATTTTCTTTTAGAACAAGAACAATATAGCCAAACAACTTGTACATGGATGCTCTTCATAAGTGTTTTCCACCTGAAGAGTTTTGCTCAAAACATCTTTCAACACTACAAATGAAATATTGGCTCGTAGAAAATACTTTAGAAAGTCATTTCACAACTTTGGGTTATTTAAGCCATGCTGCTGGCTTTGCTGTTGGAATGGCAGTCGTTGGTCGGCCAGTCGCTGTCCACCACTTTCCTGAGAACTATTTATTTTTCAAAGATTGTATTGAAATGAAACACAACATCTGGAATAAACATTCATGTGCCTCTTGGGGTGAGTTGTAATAACTATGATGATCCCTTCACTTTTTTTATCGCGCCATCGCCTAGTTAAATTGAATAAGTAATACATTAATCAAAAGAAGCTACCAACTGCTAAGGAAAGATAAACAAATGTAAGCATGCTAATGCATTAAACCAACATGGTGAACATTGTGCCTGCCAAACATCAGCATGTTGGCATAGTTTCATTGTTCTGCAATAAGCATTTATCCTAAAGCACCATAGTGCCACTGGCATGGCTCTTTGAGGGTCACATGTTTTATTTCGAATAATATTCAAGACTTGACAGCTTTATCTAAACCTTTTCTCGATACTTGCAGTTATGACTACTAACCTTTTGTGACTAATAATAGAAATAACTCTGATTAGTCGTTGTTAAGATGCAAGCCACTACTTTTGTGTTTTTATCATCTAACATGGTATAGAAAAGAAAACTCACTATATCATATTTACTCAAAATCAAAACTCATTAGACGACAAAGGTGTCAGCTTGGTAACGTTTTAGACCTGTGTCTTCCCTACATTACCATACTATTTTCATTCAAACCTCAAAGCTCATATATCCTGGTATTATTAAAATGTCTGGCAATGCTAACCATCCTGCTCATAATGTGCTGCTGCTTCACAGTGTTAAGATGTGAAACTTGTTCAGCCTGATAAGTAGATCATCACTGATGTTCCTCCACTCCTTATCCCTCTCTCTCCCACATTAAACCACAATATTAATGTTCAACAGATCTAGTCGATGTATACTGGTTGTTATTCTGCTGTATGCCCCCACTTCGCCCACGGTATTGCTGCATTATAGATGCCATGTTTCACCTGCAGTCTTTCTATTAGAATGTCAATGTGTTTATGTGTATGTGGAAAGGGACCAGAAGATTAACATGCTTCTCTCATTGCTGGACTTTCACTGGTGTGAGCTCCATGGTTATACATGTATTCAACTCTGCTTTTCTGTTCACATGGCGGCATGCTGAAGAGCGCTCAGTTGAGAACTACCGTAGAGGTGTTTCACATCCGTAGCAGAGCTGTTCATTTAGATAAGAGCAGCAGTGTATTCAGGACATGAAACAGAGGGTGAGGGCCATGGCCCGGATCAGCCAGCAGCCCCGGATTTACCGGTATTTCAGGGGGAATTTAGTGGGGAAACTGGGGCTAATCCTGTTTGTAAAAAGTCACAGGTAGAAGGATTAAGGACTGTTGTGTTGTCAGCCTCAACATAGACACAGTCTTGGCATAAGGAGGAAGATATGTTTTGCTGCACTCCAAACGTCTGTGTGTGTGTAATGGTGTTTTGGAGAGAGTAGTGAGAAGTGCCTGGGGGATTTGCATGGATGGGGGAGCATGACTGACCTTCAGTAAACACCCAAATACACAGGCTCACACACAGGCTCATGCCATGTGTGGATATTGTATTACATGCTTGTTCATTCATTCAAAGGAATGCCAATTGAGATGAGAGAGTGGCAATTACAATACAAAAACTCTGTTGCTTCTTTAAATCAGCAGCAAACAGACTCATTGACCTTCACACATGCAGTGGCTTGTCTTTTCAATTCTGCCACAGAAACAGATTAGCATTAAAAGAAAGCTCTCAACATGTAACTTGTAGTCATTCCAGACAATTTCAAGGTTGTTTATTGCCTTCAACCTGGGTCTTATTTGTATAGATATTGAAATCATTTCCATGGGTTGTTATTGGACTTCAGATACCTTAATCATTGCAGCAACACTTCAAGACATGAATACCAAGAGCTCTAGAGACGGCCCTGATAAAAACTCTGACATTACTGATGATTCTGTAATTTTATCATCAACATATAACACCTAACAAGCAACCAGAGATAAATGTTAAAGTTATGAATTTACTCTTGGTTTGATACACTTGGATTGAAATTAAACTGAAATAACAAACACAACCAACAAATTAAACAAATGAATACAAATACATGGGAGTTTTGAAATACATGGCAAAATACACGAGTACAAATAAGACCAATATTATTTTAATTAGTTACTTGAACTACCCCAGGACACAAATGGGTAAAGCATTGTAGAAAGCAAACTTCCTATGCTCAATATCTAATGTTTAAGTTAAATAAGATATATAAAACAGTACTCCTACTACAGCTTTAACTTAGCAAAAGTAAATGTTGTTTGTGCCATCAGCAGAGAAACGCTACAACAGCATATAAAGTGCAGCACAATGTACAGGACACAGTTTACTGCAAACATAACAAGGCTTTTTAAATCATTCATCTTTTAACAGAACCGTTTGAATAGCATAGGTTTGTGACATGGAACAAAGAGAAAGGTCATAGTCTAGAGGAAATTACTTTGACAGAGTACCTTTTATTACAACCTCGATGTTAACATTATTAGAGCTTGCACATGTAGAGACACGCACACAAGTGCAGGATGATACCTATGATGTGTCACCAAATTCCCCGCCTCCTGCCTCATTTAACCTGGCAGAGCACCCCTCAGTAACGCTGCAGATGGCCATACTTTATCCGTCTCTCTCTCTTTCTCTCTGTTTCCACTCACTTCCACTGCCATCTTTCTCTGCCTCCTACAACCAAATATGGCTTCACTTGAGAGCCTCTCTGTCTCTGGCTTGCATTACTTTCAGTATGGTCTTTGTTGGCTCCCTGACCTTCATCAACAATAGCTTTATACATTCTCTTTTGCAACATCACAAGGCCCCAGAAAACCCTTTTCTCATTTTACAACCACAGAGGTACACAGACGCTGCAGGAATATTTTGTGAGCCCATCAAACGAGCCTGGATCAAATCTAGCAAGCCTTGGCAAGAGCCTACAACGTAGCCAAACCAATTGCTGCCTCATTTGAACAGCTGCAGCCTTTCCTGCTGCATTTCGCTTCATATCCTTCCTCTCTCTAATTCCACTTAATTCCAGGACAAAAGGGATAGGGAATGCTTTCAGATTATTACAGTCAAGTCATCGCTTGCCTTAAAGTGCAACTATCATGCTATTTTTAGGCAATAGCATAGGTCTCAGATATATAAAGATATATAAAAAACATTTCTATGAAGTGTTTTGCTCAAAATACCAAACAGATCACCCATTGTAGCCATGCCTCATATCCCTCTATTTCACTTCCTGTTTCAAAAGTGCTGATTTTGGGTATAAAGCTTTAAAAAAAAGAAAAATTGATAAAAAAAAGGAGGGGGCTGAGCTCATGCGGGACCCAGCAGCTACTGTCTAAACTAAATACTGCCGTGATGAAACGCCATATCATGGATTATTAAGGATTATTTCTGAAACAGTATGGAGCTCAAAGGCTTTCTCTCTTGCCGGTTATACCACAAGGTGAGTTCCTTTTCACACACATGCTCTCCAGTACAGGTTAGCTCTGAGTGTTAGCGATGCTAATGTAAACACCGACCATATTACGTTCAAAACAGTCGGCCATTGTTTCTGATAGCAACGTTCTGATAGTGCCGTGGGTCCACATTTCCGATATTACGTCATATCGGACGCAAATCTGGATCTGCTCCGTTGTAGCCCCGTTTTTAGAGATTTGGGTACGGAGGAAAAGAGAGAGGGTTTTATTTGCTGACGCTGCGTGAGTTCCCTGACACACCGGGGACACATATTTATGTATAAAAGACATCAAAAAGTGCATTTTGCATGATAGGTCCCCTTTAATGATAGTAGTCTTACTCACTGTAAAAAAAAACATCTTTCAAAGATACATCCTCTCTCTGTCTCTATCTGACACTTGCACTGCCTGTCTGTTTCAAAATTTAAAATGCATCTGGAAACATTATTGCCCCCTAAACCGAAGCTGCTATTAGCTTACATCCCTGACAGATGAGAGACAGAACATCCAGTACACATATAATTATACTCCTATGCAATATCCAATACCAGCAAATGTAATTAACCTTTTCCCCTAACCCTCAATACACACATATGTTACAGTGTTTTTCTATCATGCCACACACACACATTCTTCACTCAGAATTGTCCACCCTCCAGAGCTGCAGATGAAATAATTGAGGAAAGAGAGACGGGAAGAGATAGGACTTACAAATCATATAATGCCAGACTTGAACCAGCCTGCACTTTTGCACTTTTGTCACTTATTAATTTGAGTTCATGAATGAGCCGGCATTGTGCTGTGAAAATGACTGGAGATTAGCACTGATTAGAGAGGGAAATCAGTTAACATAAGCACCGCCCCCACATCCTCTCAGCATCCCTCCTAATTAAATGCAGTCATGTGGAGCTGGGGCTTGTCAAGCCTGACTCTCTCATGGGCCTCGGCTCCACTCCTGTAGCCCGCATATCAAATATGTAAACCACTTTGGATAGCCGACAGATGGAATTAATTATTTCCTGCCAGTTGACTGATGAGGCCACATGAAAGTTAGTGCGAGCTATTATTTTTGACATTAATGTTACAGTGTTCTCCTTCTTTACATCAGGCAGGATAAAGGGAAGAAGACTGCAAACTGTTGAGAGAAGATGTTATTCTCAGTGTTTTGTCATGTCCTTTAATCGTCAACAGAAGGCGTATTTCTAAAATAAATTTGAAGCTTTGCCTTCAAAACTCTTGTGAAGAAGTATTAGAATGTAAGAGCAAGAGTTGATTGTTGTGCGAGATAATGGTATGTGATTTTCAAATAGTTTGCTGATTAGGTCACTTCAGAAATCAGGGTTTCTTGTTACAAATTGAGAAAGGAGGAGATATGTTCTCATAGTGGACATTCACATCCCATACAAAAAAGAATCATTTAAAATGTCTGTGGTGATGCCGGGGCAGTAGACTGTATTGCCTTGAAGGTAAGAGAGTCACTATCAGTGTCCACCCAGTCTGATGTGGCCTTAGGGAAGACATTTGACTGCTCCACAGGCTTCTGTCCAAAGCTCTGTCTCCTGCCCGCTGCTCTGACCCTGATCCTCTGACTGTGGAATCATGTCCACATGGATATTTGTCAAAAGTGAATATGTAGAAACGTTTTTTCTCATGTATGTTTAACACATTTGTTTGATTGCTTTCCCTAACCTTGAAAGGCTGATTGCAGATGCCATTATAAATGTTCTAGGACACCAGTGCAGCAATCAAAAAATCTAAATATCTTTGGCATTTCACGCACCTGCTCGTTGCATAAAGATGAAATTCTTCATCCTGCCGAACTTAATGTTGAATTAAGTACTAATTCCATATCTAACTAGAAATATAGGAGTTTGCATTTCTAACCAACACACTCTTGAAAAGTCATGCAGCCTCCACTCTGCCATACACTAGCTTTAACGTATTAATTATTGTACTTGCAAGCATACGTTACAGGGCAGTGTGCCGGCTAATGGAGAAGAAAGGATTTTAACATCATGAGAAAAGACGTAAAGGGCCGTCCGTGCACCTATTCCTTCCGAGTCACAAGCCTTGAATTGTACATCTTGGTCCCTTCGGTTGCATGCCCCATGAATTATGGATGAGGTGTGAAGGATGGAAGAGGAGAGTAAAAGGTGTTGAAGGAGTTATCAGTTGGAAATGGAATTGTAGAATAGCTGATGTACACTCAACACAACGCCTGCTGTGTTGCAGGCGCTGCTAGTACGTGCACACGGAGAAGTCGGGAAAACACCTTTACAGACACACAGACACACTTACTGACTTGATACATCTACAGAAAACAGGGTTTTTTTGACCCTCCAGGCACTTCAACGCTTGGCTAGATATATTTTATCACAGTCTCTTGGGCGCTGTAGAGTAAATAGGAATGGACTAAGGCACCCTAGAAAGTGGAGGCGGAGGAATGCTTTAAGAGATCACCTAACCGTGGCTGAAGGCCTATCTAAAATATGTGTAATATGCAGAGTCTGGAGCTTGGTTCATTTGATAGAAACTAGCCCTGAAAGTGTGGTTTCTCCTTCTGTTACCGATGGGTGTACAGAGAGCATGTCTGACTGCATATTTCACACTGTGGTTATACAGACTTGAGATTGGCTTGATTTGACAGAAGCTTGCCACGAACATGACTTTCCCCCCCTTTGCTGTATTTTAGATTGCTAGCATGAACCTGTCCTGAACTGGTTGCATCTGTCGATAGTCACATTTCATCTGAATGCTGAAGTACTGCAGCCAGAAATGTGTGGGAGGTTATTTTTTCCTCAACACTGTTGCAAATCAATACATTATTTTCTGAATTAACTTTTGCATGTGTTGTTTGTTCATAACTTATTTCAAAATCATTGCAAAATAAGCGTATTTGACCCTTGAGCTGGTATCAATCTCAGTGAATCTGAATCCATTTTCTTATGTCCCGAATAAATATATGTTCCTAGTGCAGGACGTGTTCTGCATCGGCTTCATGCATAAACCATTATTAGCAATCATTAAGTGAATGATGATGCATCTATATGTTATGCCATATTCTTATATATGTGGAACGATGACATGAATCAGGATGGGTTGATTAATCTTCTGTTTTACCATGTTTCTGATCAGAGGTCAGTAGTGAAGCTGACCTTAACCTGGAACATTGACAATACTAATGATCAGAGTCATATTCATGAGGTCCCTTTTGATTTTAACCTCATCCATGTTATACCTTTGCCCCTGCTCCACTCTTTTGAGAATGTGAGAGAATTACTTAAGTGTACATTTAGCCCAGATGGAGATAAGCTGCTCAGCTGGGCTTTGGCATGCTATACTTACCTCTGGTTTAAAGGTGTCAAGTGCTTTGTGGCAGATGTACCTGATCTGGCTTGACAATTGTGTGTCTTCCTCTCACTACAAATGACCGTCACACAGACAACATGTTAAATGAAAAGTAATGCTATATTATCCTATAGATCATGAAACATACTCAGAGAAAAACCTAGGGCACTGCTGTAAGGCTGCAGGGAGGGTGGGTAACTTTTTGCTGTGTGTGTGTGTGTGTGCGCACGTTCAAGCATGTTTTGTATTATGTACATGGTATATGATGTAGTGGTTTGTATTTTGAACTGTGTCTTCAAACTATGTTCCCTCTTGTGGCTATAATTGTTTAAATTGAATTGTTTTGTCCTGCTCATGTTTTCAAGTGTGTGTAGGTGTGTGCTGTTTGTCAGAAAGCAAAGGTTTGCTAGCAAGCGCACATGTGGAGGAAGTAATTAGCAAACCAATGAATTCCCTCGCTTGGGTCCTGATTTCGTTGTAAGCATATTAAATGTTTTACTAAAGAAATCAGGAAATTGTAAATGTTTGTATTTCTACCCTGTGTGCCGATATGGAATATTTCCACCTCTCAGACTGAGGAAATTATATAGGAGACCCTGTAGGGGACCTACTGGTCCAATGGCTGTTACAGTACTTAATCAATACAACACCCACATGCTCGCAGAAGAGGATGCTCAATGCTGAGAGGATATTTGTATTCACAATGGAGCCAGGATGTGACTATTTCTTTGACAAATCTAATATTTTCCATTCATAATCATCTGACATCTACTTTGACAACATTGAATTACAACTTTATATGTGGTGGGACTATGAGTTTATTTGTGCATGCCACATTTGTCATGTTTAATTTAGTCTCATTAACATTGATCTTCACATTTCTACTTTTGCAAAATGCCTTAACAAATGGTGTCATATACTCAGCTTCACTTAAGGGGCCTGTTTTCTGAGTAAGGCAATCTAGTTCATTGTCATGTGCAAACATAAGCAAACAAAAACCTACTTTAAATTGTGTTAACATAAATGTATGCGTGTAAAAGGAGAACAGAGGAGCAAGAGCACATCTCGGTGAGCAAATCAGACATTGTTCCTTTGACACAGGCTATTTGTGTTCCACTTCAAAATCAGTGATCTGCTTGAGCATGTTTAATAAATCGTTGACACAAAGCATAACATCTGCAACATTTTAAAGCAAATTGTAGTTAGTATACATTCAAATGTGATTTGGAAAATTACACTAATTAGAGCTAAAATAATCACATCTTGATTTCATTATACCCATATGTGTCAACTTCATTCTTAAATTGCATGGACTTTCCTCTGTATGTGTTCAGTGTAATGAGTGATGAAGGCCTGGCTGAGTAAAGCTGCAGCAAATAGTTTAAGCGTTCTCCGGCAACACACTTCAGCGCATATGGTGTAAGATAAAGCACTGCGCAGTACTGATAAAAAACCTCTGGTATGACTTTGCTGGTTGCCTCAGCGACATATTTTACCTGTGAGATAAGTTTCCGCATGTTTAAAGTATTACAAAGTCAGCAAAATAAGACCAACCATCTGTGATAGCCCACATAATCATACACACTTGCTTGCACACACATTGTTCTCACGCACACACATAGACCGCAGCAGTAACCCCTCATATACACAAACAGGCAAATAATGTAATCCTCCCACAGCATCCACCCTTGATAAATGCACCCATTCCACAGTGTAATTTAGTGTGGGTTCATTTTCTTGTGCGTCATTGCAAAGTGAAGTGTTTGATTGAGAATGAGTAAAGCTTAGGTATGTGCCGTTTTGGCCCCACTTCACCCAGCGGCCTGTGAAATAGACTGTATTTTAAATCATTTCCACCACCTGATATGAAGGAAATGACACCTATGCCTCAAGTCTTGGCGCCATCTCGTTTGCTCACTGAAACATAAACACCTGAAAAATGTTCATAGGATTCCTTATTTCATGCATTCCTCACCAAATGTCACTTTAACGCTCACATGGCTCAGTGGTTATGATCATTTGCAGCAAACAGTGACGTGGTGGAGCGTGTGAGAGAGACCCAAAGGGAGATGGAGAGAGGCACAGTGAGGAAGTCTCTGCGTTCGTTGATGACCTGATTGATTTTTTAAATTAACTTGACTTTGTGGGTTTATTCCCTATCCTGAAAGGCTTGGATTTTGATTTGCTCAAGAACAGCCCTGGCAGTAAATAGTCAGATGATTGGGCATCATGGGAAAGGGGGGGTAAATAGCCTTGGTTAAGAAGAAAAATATATATATTTAAAGATGACATCTTTAGTTCCTTTAGGTACTTTCTATGCGAAATGTGTATATTGAAGTTACAAACCCACAGACAATCATTACCCAATTCTAAAGTTTATAATTCTAAAGAACATTTAGCACCTACAGCTTGTATTTAGGGTTTTAAGTCCCATAACTTCACTGTTTTGGTTCAAACTGCTCTTATTAACCCTGTTCTAGGAGCAGCTCTTATAAATCCACTGTACAGTGAATTTGTGTGAATAGCTTCTAAATTAAAATGTAGTGTTTATACAAAGATGTTTTCTGTTGGATTTGGTTGGAATCCAAACAGAACTAAAAGGAGAGCGATATCTTACATTTACCAGATGGCCAGAAATAAAACTCCAAATAAACACTTCGTTTTGCCTGCTAGATTTCATGAATAGGAAACTGTTTGTAAAATGTGAGTTCATCTATCATTTAAAACAATTGTACACATGGTGCTGTGCAGTAAGTGAGGCAGGTTACATCAATATGTATAAGCATATACTATACTTACTGATGTAACTTGCTTCTTTGTCAGGTAGCAGCGACAGAGGATCATCGTCTGATTTGGGAAAACATTTGCTCTTTGCTCACCAAGAGGTCGGGCGCCCTTACCCTTCTAACATAGATTGTATGGGTGAAAACAGAAAGTTGTGTTTCTAGGATTGCAATGGAGGGTATCGATTCCGTCGAGTGACACCTCTCTCTTCATAGAAACAAAACAGCAACAGAGCCATTTCACCGCTTTGCATGTGAATGCATCTAAAGACAGGCCTGAGAGGTGCTTGCTGTCTCTAATTCAGTGCCTTTGAATTCAGTACGTTTTTTCTAGTCGGCGGTCAAAACATTGAGATCAACATCAATGAACATATCTAATTTATATTTTAAAGGAATGAGTTCATCTAGAATTCAGGCCTTGAATCATCGTAAATGCAGGTCACGTGAAATCTATTAGCTCTAGTCAACAACTCTATTTAACTCAGAGTGGCTGAGAGAAAGGGACTCAAAAGTCAAAATACACGTACAGTGATGGGCCATATGCTCATTATGCTGATACTACATGCCATGTTGGAACACAAATACTTTTCTATTTTGAAAGACACACCCTTTGTACATCAGAGTATGTACAGTAAGTAGATTGCCCCCCCCAGGGGATGATGTTGCTCTGAATACAAAATATATCCATGTCTTGCGATTGGTGGAGCACACACAGTAAAAGCTCATTAAACTAGTACACTGGGAGACAGATGGAAGTCTGCTTGCTTGCTCCTCTCTTCTAATGAGGTTGTCCGTGGGAAAAGTGACTGATTTCTATTAGGGAACGGGGTTTTAAAGCAAAAGAGAGGGAAGGGGGGGGGGGGGGGGGGGGGGGGGGGGGGGGGGGGGGGGGGGGAATTGGCTGTGTTTGTGGTTTTATGGTCTATTTCCACAGTTAGACTTCCATTCCTCCAGGGAGAGACACAGTGCATATGCCAATGACTTATGAATACTTATAAAACATATTATTCCGTTCCTTGGTTATGTAGAGAAACTTTCTTTGTCACATTTCTGATGAGTTAGAGCAGAATGTAATCTTTATCTTTGTGCACAGGACACAATAGGGTGTCCTTAAAATCTCTATTGTCATAGACAGCGAGCAAAAGGTAACGTTTCTTTTCCCCATCCTGAGCAATATGAGTTGCCATGACATGCCACATTGCCATGGCAACAAACCAAGTGATTGCCATTCATGCACAGGAATAATTTAATGCCAGAGTGTTGTTGGCGTCTGACCTCTTAATATTGTTATGAATAGCTATCCACAGGAGCTTGATACATACCTGTATCTTGCACAATACCCAGAGAACACTTATAACATGTTCTTCTTTGCAAGTATGACAAGTGCAAATTAAAAAATCAAAATCAAATAACACAAGTAGCTCTTGAATATTCCCACTCGCAGAATGTTGTATATTAAATACAATATACTGCTATATGACTGCATTTTCATCAAGTTATTCCTCAAGTGTCCTGCTGCTTGATACTGAACACAGCGATGGACATCCCTCTCTCTCTCTGCCACCTGCAAAGTTCTTATTAATGTAAATGTGAGGGCATCATTTATTAAGACATACCCTCATGAATAATAAGCTCATCTAAGGTTTTCATCCCTGAGACATAACATGTTCATTTGATGTGTGTTATTAGACACAGATCAGACCTTCAGTCAAGGCTCACTTAAGGATGATATATAATATATGGTTCAAACATTTAGGTCACACATATTTCTTCCTTCTTCCATATCAATCAATAGTCGGAGAAGATTGAATATCTCAGGACATGCCAGCTAAATTACATAAGACTCAAAACATTGAAAACAGATCAATTCCAAGCATTTGCTTTTCTTTTAATTTGCTGGAATTTGAAGGCAGCATTCACACGACAGGAAGGAATGACTCACGCCGAGGTTATCATTTACCGTGTACATTTTGTGTACACTCCCCATCCCAATGCTACACTCCCTGTTGAGAAAGTGATATTTAAATGAAGAAAAGAAGCTGCTTCTACTGCTTCCACCATCTGGCAAGATTATCATCAGCACAGCTTTGCTCCCGGAGAGCCATTACAGGAAGATGAAGTAAGATGTGTGAAGTATGAATTGTGAAAGTCACTCCAGTACCATATGGAGGCAGCCTAAAGGATGTGAAGAGAAAAGTCCTGATAGCCTCTCCGACATTAACTTTATAAACACCCATCAGCCTTTACTTAACTGTCTTCCCAAAGTTAAGTAAGTTCTCCCTGAAAAAATATGGTCATATCTTTGTTCTGCCTTCATGTTAAACATTTTCACTATTTTAAGGCAGAGACCCTCTGAAATGAGCTGCCACGGGGATCTACAGTCTGCCAGGGAGACCAGGCAAGTGCCTCTTAGGAGATGGATTGTTTCCATTAAGTTTTCACAATGAACAGAATGGAAACAAATTGCAGCCAATATTGCTAGTTGAAGTGATATGGATGTTTCACTAAATGTGAAGTGTTTCTCTCTTCTGCATGTTCTGTGCTGTTACGTGAATCTCAAATCTTCTTAATTACTCTTTGCTGTTTTTTATTGGCTATTGGTGGTCGTAAAAAGAAATAAGCTACAGGGACAAACATTAATCAGGCTGATTTTCACTACTACCACTTAAATGCAATAGGAACATACTCTTTATACAAATCAATTGGATGATTTAAGTGTGATAACCAAAACATAAAGTAAAATATAATTAAGAAAATAAATGTACCGGTATGTATTTCTGTACTATTTTGTTATGCACTGTGGGATGTATCCATCGTGTAATCTTCGTATTGAAGATACCTTGCGTACCTGTAATCTGTCAGAATTTGCCGATCCTTTAATACACTTCCAAATGATTGTGTTTAAGGAAATCTCTTAAGCCCTATTCGGACCGGATTAATTTTTTGAGGGAAGTCTGGTAAATGTAACCTGTTCAGTGATATGAATCCCATTCTGACCATGATTGCCACACCAAGTCAAAATGACATCCGCAATAACATACTAATTCTCAGTGAACTTAATGGTCCTCCTGTAATTTAAATTGTCCCCAGAGTTACATCATTCTATTTGAAAATGGTTCTCTGAGCCTTATTCTCCGGAATAGCTTAATATATATATATAATAATCAGTTTAGTGTGAAATGTGACTTTGAAAGGAAAGTGGCAGAAAAATCTGGAAATATTCACATTTAGTGTGGAGCAAGGAGTTAAATTACAGAGGACACAGTGAATGTTCTATTCCCCAAATCCTGCTGTTGTGTTAATCCTACCAGAATGGGGTTTAAAAACCCTTTTAAGCTGTATTTGGCAGTGTATCCTTTAAATCTGTTGACCGTCAATCTTCTGACGCACAGTCACTATCGTAGACTGTATTCAAGAATTGGACATAGTCACATATAGTAATGTTACAGTTATATTTGATCAAATAAAAACAACCGTTGAGGGGTTGTCATGGACAATACTGTGAAACCCCTTTATATGTGTCAAGGCAAACCAACCCGTTCAGTAAAGTACATTCAAGAAGCTAGTAATTGTCCTTTTACCACATGTTGTTAATGTAATTATGGCACAATAAATGCATAAATAAAACACATTGCACCGTGTGTTGCATTTTATTTTAGTGTTTTCTTTAATTTGTTTTAATTAAGGCATTTTTATATTCTTCATATAGTACCGATCTAATTACTTTCAAATAAGTCTGGCTATAGTTCTTAATGTGTTAGTGGTGTTGACATTTGCAGGTCACATGCATCTCTTTTTATATCTTCTTTCTGACAATCATTCATGATTTCAATGTTGCAAATATGCCATCCTGAAGGAAATGCCCCTGAATGTCACTTTGCATGCCAACACTGGGTTAAAATAGTTGGACATGTACTCGTTCTCCAATTTTCTGGAGATGAGCTTCGATGACACTCCGACCGAGAGCTGGCACCAAAACTGACCATCATTTCAAATCCCTATACACAGGGAGCTTGCAGAGATTTAACTTGCTGGGCACGAGCTGTGCAGGTGTCACAGAAAAAAGAAAGTGCTATTTTCACACATGCCAAGCTGGTGCAATTGTATTCTGTTTTTAAGGTCTTGCCGTCAAAATGCCAGTTAGGGCGAGGTGAACCCAGGATGCTTGTGTCGCAAATAACAACCAGTATCTGGTTCACAATGAAGCTGCTGCTTTTGTGAACCGTAAAGCTGTGGCTGTTCAAATGGAACTGCTCGGGCAGGTATGACCCTTTTTAAAGAGATAAAAACAGGGTTCTCGGACCAACATACACTCACACAGCCAAGGATCGGTGCATGCATACAAGTAAAGAAGTATCCACTAGCACAGGTCCACTTGTGACTGCTGGTCTTCTCTTTGACAGTGTCACACTGGCAGCCAGAGGTTATTATAGCTGACTGCCTGCCCGGGATGCCTGGGCCCATGACACACACACACACATACACACACATTCAGGGGGTGTTTTTGCACCACAGGAAAACATGGTGTTCCATCTTTCTCTGACACCAGCCTTTCCACCCCCTCCTCCCCCTACTCCCTCTGTCCTGCTGCCTTCAGCACATCAACACCTTCCTCCCAGCATCCCTCTCCGGCCACCCATCGCCTGAAGTGACATCTGCCATTGAGCTGCGTGTCAACGACCGGTTAGTCGGTCAGTCAATTCAGCATATCCGTCAGTTAATCTGTCGGTCAGAAGCGAGTCTGCTTGCTTTCCAGTTGGACGGTCTTCCCGTCAGTCAATCAAACAGACAGCTTGTCATTGAGGCCCCCTGTCAGTCAAACATGCAAACAGTCAGCTGCATGGCTTTGACCATTGCAGCACTGCGCCATCACTTTCAATTCTGATTACAGTAATTATTATCATGTAGGAAGTCCGTTTTATAGACTTTAACAGTTTACAATCTGTCAGTTATTGATAATTGGTACTGATTATTTCATAGTGGCAGTCAAAAATACTGTCATCACAGCAAAGATGGCAACCAGACAGCAACTTTTGGGTAAAAAAAGCTGTTGGCATTACAGTATCTAAATGTACAATGTTACTGAATGAGGCATAGCACAATGCATGGCTTAGTGGTATGACACCATTAGTTTGAGTAAAATATCACTGTTTTGGTATACTGTATCTACAGATAAAAACCAATACACACAGAAAGACGAACACTCAAACGCACTCAAAGATAATGAGGCAGAAAGGGACAAGCACAGTATTCATTCATTAGCGAAGAAAATCTATATTGATGTTCTTTTGGATTGGTGTGTGTATGTGAGGTGATTCATAATTGTTCCAGCATATCAAAACTGCTAGAAACGTGTACGTTCAATTGAACACATATTCTCACACTCTGATGCATTAGTGTTCCACAAACGCCCACACTTACCTGTTGCATTTTCACATTTAAATTAGCCTGAGGGAAGATGGCTGACCCTGTCGGAGCCACATCTGTCAGCACAGTAAATAGGCTCAGGATTAGCACCAGTTGGGACTTTCTCCAAACAGCATCTGATTTGCAGTTATAATTAGGTTGAAGCTGTTTTGATTCTATCCTCACTGCAAACAAATTATGAGGGAAGGACAGACGGAAATAAGGGAGCAACACTGACATACTGCCACCTTGAAGTACTTATGCATTTGTTACATTCACAGGCACATGTTGCCCCCTACAAAACAGACATACACACACACGCACACACGCACGCACGCACGCACGCTCGCACACACACACACACACACACACACACACACATACATACAAAACCATCTCTAATAACTTGATTAGGTTCTGCCATAGTAATTACATTGTTTTTTCTGCTGAATTACGTCCGATTTAAAAAAGATTGTGACAAAACACAGCAGATTAATTACCAGTGTCAAATTGTGGATTTTCGCACCCGGAAGAAACAACATATTTGAGCTCAAACAGTGATAATGCACTCTTGCTGATGCAAAACTGAAGGCTGCAGGACCTCTAACAGGTGTAGAAGAAACTTGAATGTACCTTGTGGAGTTTGACTGTGAGCATGTGTGTGTTAGTGGCTGGGGGATTAAATGTGCCCGTGAATTCTTCAAATTAATTATGGAGGATGGACACATTTTTGTTTCTTCCCCAGATCCCTGCCTCTTTCCCACTACAATGTGTCTGACTCATCACTTTTTGTTGTCAATTGTTTGAAGAAAATTCTGATGATGTATCCTCATGCTGGGCATAAGAGGTATATTAAAACTATAAATGGCTTTTATTAAAGGTTAACATGTGAAATAAAAAAAACACATTTTTTTATAGGTTATTGTCGTCTTTTTTTTTTTATTGTTATAAGTAGCATTTACAAGTATACAAGACAAATAACAAAATATACATGGAGACAAAAAAAGAAAACCAAAACAGTGTGTGTGTGTGTGTGTGTGTGTGTCTGTGTGTGTGTGTGTGTGTGTGTGTGTGTGTGTGTGTGTGTGTGTGTGTGTGCGTCTGGGGGATTGGACAAAAAGAGAGTAATAAATGACAAAATTATAATTAATATGAAATGAGTAATAATATAATAGTCATATATTGTTGTCTTTTTAATGTTAAGGTCAAGTTTTGGTTTGTGTGGCAGGTAGTATGGCAAGTGTTTGTATGCCTTTTTTTGTTTTAGGTATATACTGTATGTGTTTGATTATTTTGTGTTTTTGTTTGAACTACTGCAAGCAGAGTAAACCTTTCAAAACAAACATGAGAGTTAATCGATCTGTTGTGTCAGACATATTTGGACCACATTGACACAGATGAACAAATACATTAAAATGCAACTTTTATCCAACAGCAGCAGCACTTAAAAATAAGTATGTCATAAGTGACCGCTCTCCTTCTGCACTTTAGTTATTACAGTCAAGTCAAGTCAAGTGAAGTCAATGTTATTCTTCATACAACCGGATATCAGAAATCACAATATCGCTTCAAGGGGCTTTAAAATCGGTTTAGCATATGACACCCTCTGTCCTTGGACTTTAGATAAGAAAAGACAGTGCTATAGTTCAGTGGACTCTACTCTCAAACAACATTCATGCATTCTGTTAACATTTGTTAGATAATATATATGATATACAGTCAAATGCAGAGACCTCGGTTTGCTTGCAGTAGTCTTTCCAACATATTGTTATTGTATTTTATACAGCTCTACATGCTGGTTCTATCTTTAACCCTTTTCAATGGATTATTAAACTTTGATAATGAAGCTTTTAAATGTCTGAAAAGTCAAATAGGATGTATCTGTTTCCATAAAGTCAGCCCTGAAGGCCCTATTCGAGTTGGCTGCTCTTATGCAGCTTTTTACAAGGCTTATCTTTCAGTGTATTCTACATAGTCATTGAACTGTACTGCATAAAAGTAAATGAATGGATAAAAAGCATCCAAGTAATTTTGTGTAGTATTTAAAGAGGAGCAAAGGCACTACCTGAACATATACAATCATAATGTAATGGCCAGGAGGTGCGAAGACTGTTTATCCTGCTGAAAGCCTTCGACTCTGACAGCCTGCCATGAAATATGCAGAAATGAAAAATGTCTCTCTGTGAGTATATTTTGAGAAGCTGTTTAGTCTGTCCAAAATGTGTTCTCAAATCCAACCGCTAACTGAAGGCTATGATCCTTCCCTGGATGCAGAGAATGAATAACAAAAACGTATCTGATGTGTTTCTGCGTCACTGGATGGCAAAAGTAAACCAGGCTGCTACAGCTTACTGCAGGTTTAAAGAGAGCATCAGCACACATTTCTGATGTTAGAGACATGGCAACCCCATGACTATTTCATGGAAGCAATGTTGACAGTCGGCGCACTGCTCCTCTGAGGTTCAGGCCCCAGCTGGTTGCTTGTAACTAGTTTTTCAGAGCAGTGTAGTAAATCCACCATGATGTCGTTATGTGTGGCTCCAGTCATGTTATATTAATCTCTTCTTACAGCCTCAAAGGATTGTGTTTTTGTGAGAGGATCAAACTAACAGTGTTGACCTTTCTTCTCACGGATTACATGATTTTGCTGTATTTATCTTCAATGTCATAATTGCTCTTTATTTTATGCTGGGATGGGAGGTTACTGCATAGAATAGGCTCTATCCAGAATCATTTAAGAGTCCAAAGATCTTCAGTAATTACTGTTTGTGTTTTTAGTCAGAACCAAAAACGTGGAACTAATGTGGGCGTAAACTTAGTGCATGCTTCAGTGCATGGCTCTGCTAATAGTTTCTATAATGACAAACAAAAACAAGTTTGGAAAGGTAATTGCAGTTGACATAGCAACAACATTCAGCCATGAGAAACATGGGTGATTATGAAGAATATATAATGTCAGCTTTTTCAAAATATATAGCTTTTGTCTATGGTGGAAGAAGATAACAAGACACTTTCGTTAAAGTGTCACTAATACAGTTTAAGAAATACAGTTACAAGCAAAGAAGTACAAAAGTATTAGCATCAAAATAGGCTTAATGTACCCAAAGTAAAAGTACTCATTGTGCATAATGGCCTATTTTAGAATCATATATTGGTACGCATGACAATGTGCGTTACAATGCTGGACCATGATTATGATGATCAATATGCACACTTAAATGTTGCAGCTGTTAAAGTGGAGTTCGTTTTGACAAATGTATATCCTGCTGGGTAGTTTGATCTTTAACAAGAAATAATAAGTTTGACCTACTCCAAAATATAGTGGAGTAGAAGAATAAAGCAGCATACAACAATAGATGCATTATGTGTGTGTTTGTGTGTGTGTGTGTGTGTGTGTGTGTGTGTGGGGGGGGGGCGGGGAGTGAGCGCATGTGTGTGTGTGAGCGCATAAAAGATGTGATTTTCACACTTCTCTCCACAGTATGTATTTATGGGTATCTGCCTCTGCATTTCTCTCTGCTCTTCATGTACACCTGAATGTGATCTTTCTGTCAGATCGTGAACATTATAGATTGCTCACCCGGGGGCTGGAAAGCTCATCCTCTTCCTCCACTTTGCGAGTTAATGATGGTGGTCTACCAGCAGGGGGGTTGACGCTGCCAGAGGACAGCATTGAAGCCTCACTGCTGGCAAAGCCCTCCCGGCCTTCATGTCAATATGGCCTCTATTAAGAAGCTACTAGCAATACAGTTGCCTGCAAAATGAGGATATGATTTAAAGGCAGCTCAACATATTTGAAGGATGAGGAGAAGAGAGCTACAGTGACTGAAGTGATGTGTGTAAGGATGAACGTGTGGCTCTGTGCATTTGCATACCCAGGAGTGAGCGAGAGAGCTGGTGGAAGCTGATTAGGTGAGTGTAAATAATTGAAACTGTTGTCCAATTGTACTTTGAGCCAGAAAGTATGCTTGTGTGCAGGTATTTGACACGTCTTTCTGCAAAGCTAATGGCATTACTTTATGTCTGTGCCAGCCGTGTTATGTGCCTGCATGGCCATAGTGATAATGACCCTCTGCTCAAAGGGGCTTATTCCCATCCTGGAGGGCTGTGCTGTAAACTTCAATTTAGAATGTGGACAACAATTGTAGTCACAGCGGCAAACATTGAATACTCACCGTGACGGACCAGAGGGAGCTAAGCTTTCTGGGGTTTCTACATTGATTTGAAGTCCAACAGTTTATAATATACTTATGCTGTCCTTTACTTTATCTGTAAGTGTATTGATCTGTTTTGGCAGGAACATTTGGTCAGATATATAAAGCTTTTATAATGGGACTTTAAACTGCACAGAAAATGTGCCTATGCCATGAGTTACAACACTCTTTCTGAGCTTTAGTCATCCTACTCAGGTGAGTCAATTTTATTTATCTCACGGAATATTACATCCCTAAGGGGATTTTTTCAATCTGCACAGCATTTGACACCCTATGCACCTCGACCCACAGTTTAGAATGGGAAAACTCCAAATGTAATGGAAAGAAAATTCTAGCAAACAGTTCTCTGTGTAGACCCTGAACTGAATGCAACCAGAGGCAATGCTACTGACTTCCCTCCTAGTTGATCAAAAGAATACTTTCTGAACAGTGCCACAGTATGAACTCTTTGAAAAGGCAGTCACGCAATGTGTTGACAATTTTAAGATATCTTCAAAGGCTGCCAAGCTTTCTTATTATATACAGTACAATGTGGAGGCATCAGTGTGCAGGCAGTACTGTTTTCGATGTATTGTTATCATACTGTATTACTCTTTACTTTTGCTGCCATCTTGAATGGATTGTATGATGCAGCTTTTGAAAGTCTTTAGATTCAAATACATCTTTCTGTTAGTTCATAAAGTGAACGCTAGAGCAGTGGTTCCCAAACGGTGTGCCGCGGCACACTGGTGTGCCGTGAGGCAAGTCCGGGTGTGCCGTGGGATTTTGTGACAACCATACGTTATTATTGCAATATACAACTACACAAAAATAATTATTTTTTAATTTACTATATCAGTACTTTGTATGCACTCATTTCATAATACAGAGGCAAACTCTATACCTAAAAACAATTCTTTAAAAAAAAATCCTCACAGAACCCCATATTTCGCTGTTAACGCAGTTGCAGGTGGGAATTATAAGACCGTGACACATCGAAGGCTGAAGGACAACATTAAAACAGAGAAACACGCAAGAGGGAAAATGGAGCGCTTTCTTGTGCGGAGCAAACCACCAACCACCAGTGCAGACTGCCGACAACCCACCACCGAAAGAAAAGAGGAAAAAAAACTGTCAGCAGACAGTATCATGAAAGTTACCTGTCTTATGGCACTGCAGGCGAGCGGCTTTGTCACATTTTATTTGGCATTAGTAAATAATTATGCACATTTACAGATATTTTACATGATATGAGTGATAACACGTGTTATAAGGGCTATTTTGCACAATAGGTGTGCCTTGAGATTTTTACTTGTCCTTTGGTGTGCCTTGGGCACAAAAAGTTTGGGAACCACTGCGCTAGAGCCTTCTTTCAGTCGGCTGCTGCTATTGTGCTTTCATCAGGCTTATTTCTCAGCGTATTGTACTGAATCATTGTGCAGTACTCCATACATGAATAGTTGAACAGCTCACATAATTTAGGTAGGATTTGTGTAAAGAAAAGTAAAGCCACAGCCTGAATAAAATATACCAAAAGTAATGAAATGTAATGGTCACAAGGTGGTCAGGTTTACTCTGCTGGTAGCCTACGACTCTGACTGTGAAATAATGCACAGCGTGTTCTCTGACTATATATTGGCACACTATTAAGTCTGTCAGACTGTTTACTGAAGGGTATGATGCTTCACTAGAGGCAGAGAAGGAAAAACAAAAAAAGCATCTCAGCCAAACTCTCCCTGACATGTTTTGACATCATTGGACGGCAAAAGAAAACCTGGCTGATACAGCTGACTACAATTATAAAGAGAGCATCAGAAGTGTGGATGTCATAGAGTTGACAAAAATGTGCATGAGTGAGTGAGAGAGCTGGTGGAAGCAGTCGAAATATTTCAAACTCTTGTCCACTGCTGCACATTGAGCCAACAAGTATGCGTGTGTGCAAGTATGCGTCTGCCACGTTTCTCTGCATAGCTAATGGCATGACTTGATCCCCGTGCCAGCCGAGTGATGTGCCTGCAGGGCCATGGTGATAATGACCCTCTGTACAATGGAGCTCATTCACATCCTGGATGCCTGCCGTACTTAAGTTTAATTTAGTCTGTGGAGTACAAACCCAGTCGCAGTGACAAACACTGAATTCTCGCTGTCACTGGCTAGAGGGAGCTTAGCTGCGTGGAGCTGTGCGGTGTCTGAAAAATGTAAAGTCCCACGGTGAATTACATGCCACCCATACATTTCTCAACACATTTTGAGATGTTCTTTCCCACTGGGTTGTGCAGTGCTCTGTCAAGCTGGAAAACTGAAAAAATCTCATTTACCATGTGTTAGGGGAAGAAAGAGATGGCAGACAAAATGTGTTTTCTTTTTTTGTGTGCTCAAAGCAGGAAACCAGAGATTTGTTTTTGATTAAACTGAATTGTAATTTCTGCATACATTGCTAAATTAGGCGGTTAAAAACATCCCGATTTCTAATATTAAGGATGTTGTGACATATATGCATGATGTTCATTTTGATTCTTCAAAGCTCCTTGCATGGAGGGTTTAACTGAATATACTTAAAGCCCATGTGTTGAAATTGATGCATTCACAAAAGAAGACTGGTGTCAGTAACCATAATGACTTTAAAGATTGTTTTATGGAGCCATTTTTGTACCACAGCCACAGTTCAGCATCCTCCAGCAATAATATGTTATCTTTGTTTTTCAGTTAGATGCGATACGCCTGCAGGGATATATATGAATCCCTCTCTTTGATGTGCCTTCTCTTTGATGTTACCATGTCCTTTATGTGACACAATTTAGACTTGTGTTTTGCATAGTCAATTATTTAAGTCATTCTCTCTTTTAGTCTCGGTTTATAGGTTCTACAACTCCAAAGAATTTGAAAATGTTATTAAATCTGAGTGACTTACCACATGTTGACTTGCAATATTGGTATAAATAGTTTTATGGCATGAAAAGACACACGGAGTTTGTGAATATTATAAATATTATAGTTTTATCCTTGAAAACCAAGATTCAAGCTGTAATATATTTTTGAAAGGAGTGTTCCCTCTGCATATGCTTGGTTGTGCATAATGGCAGGTTTTATAACCAATACCAGTGAAGACTAATTAGCTCTTTGAGCATAAGACAGTGACTCATGCTGCTGCTTGGTATTTGTCGATGTGTATAGGAATATTTGATTTATTCAGTAAAGAAATGTAATTAGACAATGATACGCTTCCATTTGGGTTTTATCTAAATGTTAGCTCAATGGTATTAAAGGATAAGCTCTACCAGCAGAACTGTTCAATTGAAATGTGGCAATTATTTGATTTCTTGTAATAAATTATGTATTCATCTCAATGCTGTGTGTTGTCACTGATCAATGGATGTAAACAGTACAACCTCAAATACAGTTTTTAATGTTTTTGTAATTGCTTGTCTATTATTATTGCAGGTCTCCCTTGAAAAAGAGATCAATGATCTCAATGGGATACAACCTGGATAAATAAAGGTGTGAAATGAAATGAAATGAAAATTATATGCAAATGCAATTATTTATCAGGTTTTCAAATCCTGTTTGAACTACTAAGTCAAATGGGATTGAAACAACTCAATAGACTTGTAACTCAGTGAAGCTGGTGCATTGCTGGAAATAACAAACTAGCATTGGCATTTTGAAAAGTTGCATCAGCCCTGAAGCATATGACTGTGCACATTTAGAAACAGAAACAAGTTTCCAATGCTGCTTTCCATTTATTGCTGTAGTTCATTTGCTTGAAAATAATTTGTTCAATCCATACATGTTCTTCTAAAATGTTTTGTTCTTTCTTTGCTTTAAAAAACGTCAACTTTCCAGAAGAAGTTGTTGCAGCCCACAACACGAACAATGTTCAGCAAAGAGTTGTGGCGTTGGCAGCAGATGTTGGTTAAGAGGTCAAGCTTCGCAGGGGGGGACGTTTGAACTATTCTTTTTAAAACACAAAATTACTCTTTGAAATCATATTCTTGGTTTAGTCCTCCTTTTGTTTCTCCTGCAAAGACATGGTTACTTTCATATCTGCAGTGCATTCAGTGCTATAGATTATACAGCTCCTTCAAAAAAGATAAAAGTGAATAAATCAAACGGGGAAAAAGAGCAGCCAGACTCTCTACTACAGACATTACAAAGAGATCCTCAGCTGATGTAAGTCTGCTGTCATAGATGGCATATTTGTAACGTCTCTCTGGGGAGAGCTTGGGCGAATTCTGGGTTTGACATAGCGTCTCAAAGTCTATGTTTAAAAATGACGTTAGGTGTGACCACACTGTCTGGTCGGCATGACAGCAACAAATGGTGAAACTCTCTTGATCAACATGTCCTTAAGAATGAACAAGAAGAAGATCAGTGAGGGGTCTTCGTTTGTTCTTTATCCTCATTGAATATACGGAAATAACTCTATGTTCCACACAATTTGTAAATGACTGGTGCGGGAGACAAAGGCAATCATGTGCTGCATTAGAGAACTTGAGTGGGATTTGCAGAAAATCATCCTCGTTAAGGGGCTATTGGCAATTTGTTCCAATCAAATCAACCCCTCTTTCTTTGCAAAAGTAGTTCACTCCCTGCTGTTGCTGCTTGACAAGAGTTCAGTCTGGTTCAGCTCTCCTAAGAGGAACCAGAATGTGTCCTGGAGGAGCAATGTCACAAAGGACAGATGGTATGGGTGGAATAATGAGTCCTTTGGATACTGAAAGCATGCTTGCCAACTGTTTTATGTTGGAAGGCAATAATCACAAATTCACTTTATGTGAGAACATAATTCATTTCAGAAGGGTAAACCTTTCAGCCATGTATTAACCACTGGCCTTATTTCATTAAAACATCCCTGTTTGGAAAAAACAACATTTTTGTGAAATATGGAGAAGGGAACGTTAAAAAGTGCAGACTCACTTCCTGCTTTTATGAGGACACACTCTAAATCTCTATTATGATTCTGACATTATCAGACCTTAAACACTGTTATTGGTTTGAAGTACACTTGAAATCCTTGGATGTTTTTCTTTTGGACAGCCTAATGGACAAAGCTGGTGCCTCTGTAATAGCCCAATCAATAACCTCAAACTCTTCAGGATGTGTAACGCATAATGAGATTTTTCATCCAAGACTGAATGGAGCCTCATTCAGTTGGTTTGTCGAGCGAGAGCAGGGCGTCTGATCACTTTCAACAGTCATGCACTCTTCATTTCTCTCAAGGCAAGCTGGAAATTGGACATGGAATCTGAGTGCATATCTTGGAGCCTTTTCTCAAAGCTAAAATGAATACATTATGATGTTAGGGATGAGCAATAAATGTCAGTTAGTCTTTCTATATATCTCTACCTCCCTTTTTTTCTTTCTTTCCCTCACATTGCCTATCCTCAAAGCAGGTTAGATGTGCTGCCTCTGGGGCAAAAACCTTTTTTTAATCCATTTAAGTGGAGACAATTTAGCTGAGCCCTGGGTGTCAATGTGCTTGTGGTGTTGCTTATCTGTTGCATCAGCCGCAGAGAGTAGCAATTGAAGGCAGGTCAAGTGGAGGTAAATGAGGTTACTGGTAAATGCCGCTGTGTGTGTTGCTCTGCTTTCCCCATTTTAAGATAAGAAAATACCATGATCTGGGCACAGGAAACAGCAGTTAGGTTTGATGTGAGGGCGTGTCTTTGAGAGTAAGGGCGCATTCACACCAGCCTTTTATAGTCCGGTTTAATCGAACCCTGGTGCGTTTAGCCGCTTGATGCGGTTCGTTTGGGTTGGTGTGAACACAGTCCGAGACCTCTTAAGTGAACTAAACAACCGGACTCTGGTCCGCTAAAATAGGTGGTCTCGGACCGCTTGCTAGTGAACTCTGGAGC